>NC_135863.1:9998032-10315889 GCF_031162955.1 Sander vitreus
CTGTATGAAACTGAAGGTCTTCCAAGGAGATTGATTTGCAAAGGGAATTTTTTAATTTTTTAATTTTTTTGAACTTTTCTGTTCAGTGCCCTTTTCTCCCTAGCTAAACAAATTTGTACCAGTGAGCGATGTAAGAGAATTTGTACTTATTTTTAATTAGCACTGGCTTTCGTATATATTCTAAAAATACTGATTCTAATTCTTCTAGAGCACCATATTGAAACACTATACAATTGGATCGATGCCTTTGATTCTGGCCATTTACATGGAGATGCAGTAGGTCGAATGTTGCTTTTAGGAATTGATAAATGCAATTGAAAAGCATGGTTCTTCATACATCCTTGTTGTTATTGATTATGGTTCATTTTAAATGGGTTAACATATTTTAGCCCTATATCATTTTCCATTTAGTTTCTGAACTTTTCTGGAATGCCCACCCATGTTTGGAACCTGCTCAGTTAAATTCTATACAAAGCACGTAATGAAATTTAAGAGCAAATCAGACCAGGGCTGTGAGGTGCATTATATTTTGATGTTGAATCATATTGAGGCCAGGCGCCAGCTTAGTGATGACATTTAACGTCGGTGTACAATCAAAGGTAGCATCAGCCATGCAGCCAGACTGGAATAATACTACACCCACGCTTGATAACCCATATACAGATACATGGAGTACAATGTACATAAGATAGGCTGCCATGGTAACTGCAAAGGTTGATGGACTTCTCTCAGCTTAAAGTTGTCTCCATGACAATTCTGTCTCATTTCGTCTTTGTCTCTCAACTTCTGCCTTAGTTCATTACTGTAGGTACTTGATATTTGGATAATTGGAAACTGGGTAGGTGGCCAGCTACTTATGAATACACTCTCCCAAATTTCACCTTGTACTTTTTCAACCTTCTGGTTACCTTCTGCTTTTTTTCTAATACATTATTGGGATTACTTAGTTCTTTTTTATGCTATTCACTGTTCCGTATGTAAACTGAACAGTGTGGATGTGCTGGATGTACTGTACATTGATATGCATATCACTATTGAAGGACAAAACTCTTAACTTTGTTGATGTTTGCACCTCTGCCAGAAATCCATTAGTGTAGTCAAAAAACATGCATTGTGATCAAAGCTAAACACTACTTTATTTTTTTAAGTTCTTTTTTAGGTCTTCAAACGTTGACATTTTAGAGATACAAGGTTTTCACCGCTAGCTAAAAATACAGTATGCATGCATGCATGCCCAGACACACATCATGCACATACTGTACATATATAATTCCTCTGGCTTAGTTGTGTGTCCTGCCACTAGTTTAAGGTCTTCTGTCATTCATGGATGAAATAAAATCCCCTTGAGGGTCTAAAGTCAATCACAGCCTCTCACACAAAGACATGCACACACATCCACCCATCCTGCTTCATAGTATCCATAGGGAGCAGCTGCAATGCATGGCCACAACACAGCCAAGCAACACCCTCCTTACAATATACAGTAGGTCTATTCACAGCACCATTCCCACCCCAGCTCTCTGTGTGTGTCTCAATAATGCAGCCCTCCAGCTCCCATTCACATATCCACAGCAGAAACCACAAAATGACACCATCTTCCACACAGCTTCAGGAAAATCTATATCTGGAAAAGAAAAGCAAAAATCAGATGCAATCTAATCATTTTGAATAACTAAAACAAATGATCAATTGAAAAAGTGATTATAAGACAGGGTTTAAGATGAAATTGGAGTATTTATGGCAATGCAAGTTTTTCATTCAATGTGGAATTTCTTAGATGAAAATAGATGAAAATGAACATGCAATGCCAAAGGTGTGATAAAAATAATTTTATAAGTAAGGGTCTTTGTTGTAACTGTGCTGCAATACAGTAGTGAGGGTATCCACTGTGTGTGTATTAGCATAGCCTCCTAGTCATGCTGACACTGATATGACAGCTCGGATTAAGGAGATCCAGCCTACAGCGTCTTCTCTGGTCACAACACTACTGTGTCTCAGTCCTCATATCGACTGTAACTTTACAGCTAGAGTAGTGCTCTGCTTCTTCCTCTTCCTCACTGCAGAGTAGAACTAGTTTGTGTCTTCTAATTCAATAAAGAATCTTATCTCAAGTACATTTGCGACAGGGTTTGTCCAGAAAGGGTATAAAAGGAATGTGATTTTATTTTTGAGTTAAAGCAGGAACAAGCTTAAAGAAGAGACTTTTGGCATAATCACTCACTAACATAGTACTGCATACCCCTGAACCCCTAAAAAATGCAAATGTGAAATTAACCCATGACCTGCATTTTATACAATGACATTTATTCAACAAATATCAATTTATTTTTCTTTGACAAAAAAACTAAACAATTTCTTGTAAAGGTACAAAGACTTATTGTTTACATTCAGCCTTTACAGATGTCTAAGAGATGCACGTTACATCCTGACCTACATGGTGCAAGGACAATGGGTGCTGCAGAATAATGAATATAAGTATCTCAACCTGAGTGGTCAGACAGGTCTTCACTGCCTTGTGGTGTGAGGTTAGATGAAGATGATAGATGGTGATTTCAGTAGGCAGCCTGTCTGTCTTTGACTTTTAGCTCTTCTTTACCATTTAACTGCAGCAGTCCCAGTGAACACAGTATGCATGGTGACATTGTGCTGGAGGTGAATATATTGATATTTTTTCTGTTAAGGGTGTTCAACAATAATAGCTGTTACTTCCACACATCTTCCATATGCTGTGATTTAGCTTCTATCTTTACATTTGACAGTTTCCCCTTCTCACTGTGCCTGCTTCATATCATATTGAACAGAAATAAAATATGCCCTCACAACCCTTACTTTCTAAAACAATAATCATAATTGCCACTTTTCATTTATTTTACAAATGTATAGCTGCCTTACATGACTAACTTTGCTTTGGCTGCCCACAAGAGAGGTGAATGCACAATTTGAAAAAGTATGCACAGTACCATGTTAGTCTGTGATGCTTTATACTCCAGAATACCAAAGAGCAAAGAGAGGCAGAAGGTCTTAGTCTGGCTTTGACTGCCTTAATGTGCTCTAATTGTCACAGTATCTACATTTTCAGAATTTCATTTTGGCAATTGGTGTCAATCCACTGTATGTCATCTCAGTTTCTAATGCAATTTTTATGACAGGCAAGTAAGGCATGCTGCACTTAAGCCCAATGACTACTAATGTTGTCAGTGCTTTGGATTATTCTTATTCGGTGCCCTCAACCTGGGAACTGAATCCAGACAAAGCTTGGCCCACTGTTGATAAATATAAATACCAGCTTCTGCCTGCTAAGCTGGTTTAGTGTTGGTCCGTTGATGGTGCTTGCTGAATGTTTGTATCCAGGCAGTGAATCAGCTTTAATCTGCCCCAATAACCATCTATCCCTCCATATGCCAACACCCAGACTCTTGGACAAGAGGGTTGTCAGTTATCAGAGCTAGATTTTGCAAAAACGCAGCTTGACAAAACACAAGAAGAGGAAATGGAAACCACTGGAGGCCTGCACCTTCTTCCCAGGTCTGAAGAATATAATATGTGTTCTTGCATCTTGTCCTTTTAGTCTGATCATACCAAGGCAAAGTAGTGGGTTTACAAGGTTCTACCACCAAGACCAGCTCGGGGCCGGGGTAATTTAGTTTGCCTTTAAAGAAATCCGATAAATACTGGAGAGACCTCAGACACAATTTGGCAAACATTCCACAAGTGGTTGCATAAAAATTAGCATTGGTGGGACAATATACATCCGCTGATCATTTGGATCATTGAACAATGACTCATGATATAATATCTCTAGCTGGAGGAAAGCTATCTGCTTCGCATTATTCCACATATTTACTGCAGTCATCTGTTGTCAACAACTGTGCAGCACCTGCTTGTCTTGAAGGAGAAAAGAGCATTTCGCTTTTAAATGCTTCTCTGTAAGTTTCAATCCAGGAACCGGGTCAGGTCTTGTGCAGACACAACCTTATAATGTCATCTGATCAGGGCTTACAATACTGGCTGTCCCTTGATCAACATTGAAGACCAATGCTGACCACTGTAAGCTTTAAAATTGCCACCATGTTAAGTAGTAACCTTTGATGACTAGTTTAAACAGCATCTGAAAGCCTATTTGTACAGACGGGCATTGGATTGACATTTTCGTGTTATCTTTGAGTGTGAACTTTGTCATTTGTTTAGTTTTTTTCATTTCATTGATTTAGCACTATGTAATGCTTGCTCTAGAAAGGTGTCTTTCAGCCCCATCAGCTAAACACCTATAATGTAGATGTAAACTCCCTGCTTGTGTCCATACACATTGCTGTTGACTGGAATCAGCAGGAGCCCAGGGGTGGAGGAGGGTGGGATGCTGGGAAGCAGTAAAAGGTGAATCAGCCTCCACCTTTGTTTCCAAGTGGCCCCGCTGTCTTTGTTGTGGAGCAGAATGAATTATTAACGGTGGCCTTCTGGTCGTGTTTTTCATCAGTGTCCACCTCCAAAGGTAAAGAGCACTGTGCTGAGAGATCTCCATTGACTGGCTCCTTCCATAGTGACAGCAGACCTGTCTACATGAACTTTCTTTTAGTCTTCACTTTATTTTTAGTTCTCCTTTATTTCTGCCCCTCCCCCCCCTCTGTTTTTCCATCACACTGTTTCTCTTGAATGACCAAATTAACCAACACAGAGGCCAAAGAATATCTGGTCTCCATGACAATTAAAGTGCCGTCCTTCTGCTTGACAGACTATTTTGTACTCCAGTTCACAACCACATTGTATGAAACGCACTGTATTAAACCTTTAAGTCTTGGTAAAGCAAGATCAGTGATTTCTTTCTAAACGCATTATACATGTGAAAAGAAAATGTGAAGTGACTGTAAACTGTCAGCCAGCCGCAAACCGCAAAAGACGACACGATTGATTGTTGTTTTGGTACAGCAGCTATAGCACCGTTAATGCTAGCGCTGTTAACAGCAGACAAACTAACGGTAACGTTTTAACTTCCAGGCTGTGTGTGTGGACGTGAGCCAGCGTGAGTCCGCATTTTCATACTATGTGTGGTCGCTTAATGGTACCTGTTCAGGTGATGTCAAAGATTTGTTGCGTTGTTGCCTTCCTGCTTGGCACCAACCACCAACATATTTTACAGACCGGCTTAATCTGCTCCTCGTCGCTTTTGTGAAATCTTTCACACAACTGACGTTTTTATCAATGTCCTCAGCTTCAGAGGATAACGCAAGTTCACGTTCATGTTTACCATCACTCTCGTCGTCAAAAACTTTCCCCCTGTTGATGTGTTCCCCCCTAACATTACCTGAACCAAACCTTATCTCTAACCGTAACTATGGATGGGGGAGCTACGTATTTTAACAGGAGGGGAACACACTTCCACACAACACCAGCAACAGACATACGCTCACAATAGGAAGTGGACGTGTCCGGCAAGTCGAAAAGCCAGACTCTGGCAGTTGTGTTATCGGGTAAATATGTCCAAAGCTTATCATTGTTGTAGACCTGCATTTTATCGCAGTCCAGTTTTGAGATCGTTTCATCACCCAGACCTACTACTGCCACATGCTACTGCCTCCATATTTAAGGTCAACGGGTCTGTGGAAGGCATTTTCATTGGCTTGAATAGTCTGTTATAAACAGGTGTGTTAAAGATTGGCTGCATGCCACCTTTTCCTGTATAATATTCTTGCATTGTATTACATCTTCCTCAAGGACGGTCAGTCAGGTCTAGGTTCAGCCATCGTCATCACATTCCCTTGTTGTTGTACAGATAACACATTTGGTTTTGCTCTGATGGTTTGATAAGGGACTTTCTGAGTGGATTTGACCAAGCGCTTTTCTAGAATTTAGTTTTGAAAAATTAGACACATGTGGACAGCATCATGTTTTCCTTTGTCCATCTGCGGAATACAGTATAGATATACTTTGTAAGTTGACAGGATGTGTATATTTTTTTTTCTTCCTGGAAGTTGTTTTCCAAAGTAGCCATTTTTCTGTCCAACTTGCAGCCCTGCCACTCTTCGTGGCCTCTACTGTAATTAGCTCTAAAAGTAAAAAAAAACAAACAAGGAAAATGATGATGTTAGAAAAGTTGCTCTGAATTTTCTTGTTTTCAACATTCTCCTGCCCAGCTACAATGTGTGACAGTTTCTTTCCATGCGCCCTTCTGCTTATCCAATTTGCTGTCACCTGATCCTCTTTATCATCTGTCGGCCAGAGGATGCTCCCAGCTGGCCGAAATGCCGGGCAACTGTAACTAAGGGGCATGCATAACTGTGCTAAGCAGTTGGTTAAATAAAGAATAAATAAAATATACAGAAGAGCCTTGCTGGATAAGGGAGAGGACTAATTTTACTAGATATATCCAAGATTGAAGATGTTTCATGGAATTATGTGGGTTGAGTGGCCTCCTGTATTCTTGAACATTATATACTAACGTATTTAAGAAAGTGGCAAGCTGAGACTGATGACCACAACAGGCATTGTCTTTTCATTCTTCCCTCAAAGTAGAGACAGTATAACAAGTGACTCATAAGGATGTCATGAAATTTATATTTTTAATTTTTAATTTGATCTCATGTTATATTTTCAATGTTGGTTCTTTTTAAAGTATGAACTAAATAGACTGGTGTGGGTTTTTTTTTTACATACTAGGGCTAGATAGATGTATGGAGAAATGAGATTGAGAGTCAGGAGAAGGACTGAAACATGGAAGGAAAGAAAAGGAGGGGGCTTTTAATTAATATAAAACAGACTGTGAAAGATAAGTAATATGTAAATAGGAAATGCATCCAAATTTACCTCTGGGAGAAAGTCAGTTTGAGAGACAGAATAATGTGGCAGGGAGCCTCAGGTGCAGCTGGGATGGGAGTAGGCGGGGCATTGAGCAAAAGCTGAGAGAGAGAAAGAGGGAGGGTTCGTGTGTGTGTGTGTGTGTGTGTGTGTGTGTGTGTGTGTTTGAGTTTCTGTGTGTGTAAAGAGAGAGAGGTTGAGTGTGCAAGCTAGAGAGATTGCATGGAGAGGGAGGGAGGGAAGTGTAAGCCAGTCGCAGCATCTCTCCTCACTGCACCAGGGCTGAGGGACTCTTCGTCCCTTCGCTTCCCTCACTGCAGATTTAACTCATTTCCATCAGCGCAGTCATCTTTTTTTTTTTTCTTGCTTTTTACTTGCAGCTTTTGATAGATGCATTGCATTCATCTGTTTCTGTATGCCAGGATCTAAGGATTTATTTATTAAAAATGTGGGTTGTCCCGTTTACTGGAATTAAAAGGGGGACGTTTGCAGAGGACAGTGCTTGAAACTGGGACTTCGACTGGGACTTGGTCTTTCCTTTATGCTGCTCGAGTGGATTCCCTTTTGTTGCGCTGCCAGGGTTTTGTTCTGGGCGACAGACATACTAAGAGAGGAGTTGTAGGACCTCATACCTCTACAAATAAACAGAGCGCATACTTCAAAGGACTAAAGCAAGTTAGAAAATCTATGGTTGCATTCAGCATTTGAGGAGAAGGTGCTAATGCTTCAGGATGTCACAACAAAAATGCAAGTAATGCATTTATGGGATAAATAGGTGGATTGCCGATTGATCCCCACACCCCTCTCTGCAAGTGTCTGCCACAGGATTGCTGAGGAGTCTAAGTGAGAGGAGCACTGAGCTATTCAGCTGGCCTCTTATTGCTCCAGGAGAGTCCTTCCACCTGCCTGCATGGTTCAACACTTTCATCAGCTACTGGCCTTTACATGTATTTTTTGCAACTTGCAGTCCAGAACACTGAGAGGCAAGTTTGCACATTTGGATTTAAACTTTAAATTACTTTAATAGCAAAACTCATCCTGTGATTTTAACGTGCTATTTCTTTTTTCTTTTTCTTTTTTTTTTTTTTTACCTCATTCTGCCTGGGGATGGCTTGTAAACATAATTTTTCCCCCAGCGCCGTGTGCTGAGAGAGCTATGACATTATCTCCTGCGGAGATCCCCATGTTGTTCTAGCCTGTGTCTGTGTTTTGATTCAGACAATAGCTGGGCATGCATGGGCTCCAGACACTGACCAGAGGACCACCAAAATAAGGGAAGCCTGCTGTTACATTGTAAACACAAGCACCCATTGCACAGTAAAACTCTGATTCACGGAGATGGATGTAATTTTCTTTTCCAGACTTTGGTACACACTAAGAGAGACTCCTAAGAAGCTTTTTTCCCCTTAGCAATGGTTGCCTGAAGTTTATTTTTTGAAAGGCAACTGCACTCAGCAAATTTTATCTGATTTCCAGGAGTGAAATAGGAGCCATATGCAGCTAACTTATTTGATCTCCTGTGAGGATTTGTCAACAGCAGAGAGCATTGTGCTTTGCTTCACGCTTTAACCTCTTCGTATGGTGTCCTCCCTCGCATCTTCTGTGCTCTCTGCCCTTGTGCTTATGCCCTCAGCCTCCCTGTGGCAACCCTCATTAGGATCGGGAGATGAGGCCACAGACTGGCAGGCAAAGCAGCTGGGAAACTCGCCTTTGGAATAGATGCTGGCCACAGCAGTAATGCTACCCTCCTACCCTGGTTTACTGAAGGAATACAGTTTTTTTTATCTCTACTCCTGACTGTTACCCACCCACTACTTACACTAACCATGAGTGATTGGAAAAGGAGAGCTAAATGGGTTGTGCTACCTTCCCAGAGGCTGTATTGATTTTTCTCCAGTCAGTGTTTATTTGATTGAGACCCAGCTATGTGAGAGTAAGGTGAACGAGAGAGTGAGTGTGTTAGAGAGAGTATTGAGCTCTGTTAACTGAAGAAGGCTGCAGACACCCGGTGTAGAGTGGGTGGGGGGCAGGCAGTTTTCCAGTTTCAGGCCACCTGCCTTATGGGTGACACACCACAAACCTGACCCACCTGGATAGCACCCAGAACAATGAACCAGTCTGAACTGACAACGGGCCTGGTGCTCACTGCCAACAGCAGTCATGGAGACTTCTTTCCTGGCAGTGCTGCCAACCACTCTTGTCCCTTGGGCTGGGGGCTGAACGAAGGCCTAGAGGCTTGCGTCCTGGAGACTGCTGTCATTGTACTTCTGACAGTGCTCATTATTGCAGGGAACCTGACGGTGATCTTTGTGTTCCACTGTGCCCCTCTGCTACACCACTACACAACCAGCTACTTCATCCAGACCATGGCATATGCTGACCTGCTGGTGGGTCTTAGCTGCCTGGTGCCCACCCTGTCTCTGCTCCACTACCCAGCAGGTGTCCAGGAACCCATCACATGCCAGGTCTTCAGCTACGTCATCTCTGTTCTGAAGAGTGTTTCAATGGCCTGCTTGGCTTGTATCAGTGTGGACCGCTACCTGGCCATAACTAAACCACTGTCTTACAACCAGCTGGTGACGCCATGCCGGCTACGAGGGTGCATTACCCTAATCTGGGTCTACTCTAGCTTGGTTTTCTTGCCCTCCTTCTTTGGGTGGGGTAAGCCAGGCTATCATGGAGACATTTTTGAGTGGTGTGCTCACTCTTGGCCCACCTCTGCCCTCTTTACAGGATTTGTGGTGTGTATGCTCTATGCGCCTGCTGCACTTGTGGTGTGTTTTACCTATTACCATATCTTTCGCATTTGCCAGCAGCACAACAGGGAGATCAGTGAACGGCGGGCACGTTTCCCCAGCCAGGAAATGGAGGCTGGTGAGGGGGGTGGTGGTGGGCATCATGGAGGGCATGGACCAGATCGGCGCTATGCGATGGTGCTGTTTCGCATCACCAGCGTTTTCTATATGCTTTGGCTGCCCTACATAATCTACTTCCTGCTAGAGAGCTCCCATGTGCTGGATAACCCTGCCCTCTCCTTCATCACCACCTGGCTGGCCATAAGCAACAGCTTTTGCAACTGTGTCATCTACAGCCTGTCTAATAGTGTGTTCCGCCTGGGCATGCGTAGGCTCTCACAGACAATTTGCTCCTTTAGCCACTGCGCGGCCGATGACGGGGACTTCGGGGAGCCTAAACCAAGGAAGAGGGCAAACTCATGCTCCATCTGAAGGGATGACTTTACTGCTGGGATCAACAAAAGGGGAACATGAATCTTAACGAGCTTAGCAGCTAGTTAACTTTCAATAACATTGGCACAGCTTAAGCAAACAGAAAACAATTTCTGTTGTATCAGCCTGTGAGCTGACACCAATGTCATTGCGTTGGTCACAATAAACCATGGTTTATTGTATTACAAGCTTTTCAAGGAGATGGGTGCAGTGTCTAAACAGATTTAATGAGATGGGCACTCTGTGATGGTTTTTATTCTGTGGTATGTGACTTGGCTGTGGATCATATAGAAAGTAGTCTCCCCATGGCTTTCTTAGCCTTTACATCTCACTGTATGTCATCAGCCAGGTCAGACATAGTGGGAAGACAAACTCCAAAAGATTCACAAATATCCTCTCAAACATCAAATGTGACCACACTTTTTCATGGCTGTTAAATTTTGTTTGTGGTTGTGAATTGGATCGACCTTTTATTCAATGTTTCCGTACTTTCTATGACTGTCATTAGCAGAAACTAGATAACCTATACTTACTTGTGCTCATAAACCCGTTTAAAGGTTGTAAATGGATATTTGACTTTTTTTATCTGTATAAACACACAATGTGACAATGACGACAGCCATTATGCTGCTGATAAATAACAGATGGCATATGGCCTTGACTGTTTTCTAAAGGAAAGTGCGCAGTCCATTTCTGCTGAAGTATTTCATGATGAGTCTGTAAACATGTTTGCAGGTGAACAGGAGAGAGATGCAAAAAAGCAATGGTGTTCTGACACATTTTCTTTCTATAATTAAAATGATTGGCCTTTCTATAATTAAAGTGATTAGCCAATCGCCGATCTAACAGTAGGTTGAAATCTGGATAAAGTTGTTTACTCAGACCTTCTGCAAAACAGGGTACATAATGTACAGGTAACAGTGCACATCAATCTTAATCAGTAAACCTCCAATATAGCACTGTTTAGATAGCTCTGCAAAACATACTCATCATCAACATCACAGCATTAGAGCAAGGACTGTAAAATATCTAAACTTGTAAAAAGAGTATTGAAACCTTTAAATCAAGTTAAAAAACCCCAAACGAGAATTTATTAGGTTTTCATTTGAGTCAACATGGTTACTAATCTATAATGTAGACGTTCTAATTGTGAAACCATTTAACACATTGCCTTGTGTCGTAGTGTGACCTGTATCAGATTTTCTACAGATGACATGCTGCTTATATTGTTTACCAATTTAAATATTAGCTGATTATGGTTTGTCACCAACTGAGGTCTTTATATTGAAGGCAGTGAACTGATACCCACGGCAAATAGCCCATCAGCGGCAGCATTCCCACCATTGGTGTGGCATTCCTGATATGGCTGTGTTATGAGTATTCTGCTAACAGTTTGATGCATGAGCGCTCATGACAGCCATTTCTAACCAGCAAATTAATATTACATCCCCCCCCTGTAAATGTAGGGCCATGTATATTGGATAGGAACAAACGCCAGACTTGGCAATGTAAAAAAATGCATTATCTAATTATGAATTTCACATTATTTATAACGCAATAGGTTTAGGTTTAGTTTAGAAACAGAAATCTGTAATTGAGCTGACTTGAGAATATTATTATTTTGATGATGATGAACATCTTGGGTGTTGCTTTAAACCTCCCCAAGTCGCTTCTAGGTAAGAAACGTGATAGTAGTGGCAGTGTAGACCTGATTAGTAGGCTGGTTTTGAGTGCTTTGCATCGGTTATGTTTGTTAAAGATGATAGTGGATTTTATTTCCCAGCAGTGGTGCACAGGGGCTCAGGTTAATGTGATCTGATCTGTCTGGAGGTCATTGTGAGGTTAAAACTGAACTGATCTGAAATTACATGCTTTGTCGTGATAAAGGTTTAAGGCTATCAGCAGCTTATCTTGTGGAGTTTTGTTAAACTATTGGCCGGACAGTCCTCATTACTTTTAATGTGTCCCACTGTCTTTCAGCTGTACCAATTCTGTTGCTGATTTTTATATATATATAAAGCTACTCACCTCAAACTATAGGCCTGAATGTCTTACATACTTCTCAATGCTTTTGTGAATGACCACAGTATTTAGTGTGCACTTCTCACAAGGTCAAACCAAACTGGGAATCGCACTCTAAATGTGGTAACTGGGCTTGTTGAATGCTATGTTTTTCATGATGTCTGTGCCCTAAGCCAACAGATGACTGTGCTGGGAATGGCAGAGTATAGGTTTTAGAAAGGCTTCCTTAATGAATTGTTTGTGGGCTTCTTATTCGCGATAGGTAGTTACAGTAACTAAATTCTGCTAAAAAATAAATATAGTTATTTTTACTATAGTTATTTCCCCAATCTGGGGCTTTTAATATACAAAGTGCAGAGGATGTGTAGTTAAAGCAACCCACAAACTGCCTTTGGTTATGATTCTCATCATCTTATCCAGTAATATGGTCACTCCTGTCGATTTTACCTTGTACATTCCCTTGATCATTGGATCAGTATCAAAGCATAATTCTATTCACATAAATACAGCCACATACTATAGCCAATATCTTACTGATTTCTCTCTTTGCTCATATAGTAGTGTCATCTGTGGTTTATGCCTTGCTTGTAGTATATATCTGCCCATGCTAGAGAGCAAGTGACACAGCAAACCCAGCCCCTTGATATTGTAACTGCATTCTATGCTGCTTAAGAGTAGGCTGTGTAAGTCATTCCTCATTTTAAAGCTGCATTAAGTGATTTTTTTTTTAACACTAGAGGCAAAAAGACTCTGAGCATTTTATCTTATTATATTTTAGTGGCAAGAAACTTCACATTCAGCAAAAACGGCTATGATCATTCCATTCAAGAGTTTTTCTGGCCATTCTGATGAATGTAAGTACAATATTGTTTTTAATTCAAAGAAAAATATCTGTCTCTTTTGGGTTATCTACATGCTCTTTTTTTCCCTTACCAGCCATTTGTTTACTTTGGCTCTCTGCAGTTTCGCATGAGGCAGGTAGCCTACCGTCAACTTGAAATAATCATGTGCTGGAAGTGGCTGCCCATGATCTGTACTGTATGTGCTGGCATTGTTTTTGTTTTGTTAGTTTCAACAATTAAGATAACTGTGAGGTAAAAAGCAGCTGGGTGAAGCTGCAGTATGGGATGTTGATTCTTAGCAGGATCATCAGCATTCATCACCCTTCATTAAGGAGTTGTTTTTAATTAAGGTTTAGTATAAAAAAAATATTGCTTAATGCAGCTTTAATGCATTACAGATTGTTCTGTATACGTGCCTAAAGATGTATTTTGTAGGAAAAGTGAAAAAAAGATGTTGCGAAGTTACTGTTACATGGACATGCTGCACTTTTAAAAAACATTTTCCAGCTACATGAACATACCTTGTGACTGTGTACACATCAGAAGGTACATTGTCGTTGCATTTAGTTTTCCATGACTTATAGTTCGGAGGGGTTTCCACTTGAACCAAGAATAGGTCAAGTCATTCGCTTATCACAGTTGATCTGACTTCAGCCTTCAAATGGGTACATGTTCTACAATCTGACGTCTACATCATATTTGTAAGATAAGAGGAGACAGCAGATTTGTCTTAGTCTTGTGAATTCCCTTCTATAGCCATATGACCTGGCATATATATGGAATAGTAATAGACTTACAATGATATTTTTTTTTTATTTTGATAGCTTGTATTTGTGGTGCTCTTTTGGAGCATAGTGCAGTGGGGTAGTAGAAGGTTTGTATAGAGTCTGAATTAGTGTGGTATTATCTTCACAATGTGGTGACAAATAACAACACAACAACATATAAGACAGGAAAAAGCAAAGTTATCTAATAGCCTAAAATAAAATATCTCAGTTGTTACCATATAATGTAAAAGTTGGAATTTACCATTCAAGTGGAGATTATAGTATTTGGTCAGAAGTTGCACAAATATTCATTCCTTTGGTGGACTTTTTTGTAGTGGGTTATTGGCTCAAGGTTTCAAAAATCCAAGAGTCACTGAATGAATATTTAAAAAAAATAAATGGTTTATATGTGTCTATATTACACTGACCAAACTGAAGTGGTAGATAATCAAAACTGTTACCTTGTTCAAACAAGTCATCTTACTTTCAAGTGCATTGACCTGGGCTTTTAGTAAAGAGTTTTATTAATTACAGGATAATATGTATTTATTTATTAAGTTATGTTTAAAGCTTTACACAATATACTGTATATGAGTATACTGTATGTAAAGTGTGTGTGTATCTGTTTTTAATCTGCTGTACAGCCAAAAAAATATCAGACAAACTCTGACAAAGGTATGGCGCACCCATTTGTGTTAAATCAACTAGGCTGCTGATGTTTTGAATAGGAGGCAGAGTGTTTTAAATTACATAGTATCTATTTTTTTATTTTGAAATTTTGTCAAAGACTACAGTATGGTTTTGTTGTTGCTGCCAACCGAATAAATGGTGAAAATAATAAGACATTCACTCATGTGTAGTTTCTTTTGTGAAATGTGTGTGTTTCTGTAGCAACAATCACCAGTTATCCAGCTTTCATTCATAACCAGTGGAACTCTCCAGAGTCACCCTCATATTTTCTCCACTTGGCACCTATCTTAAGGAGTAATGAGGAGAATGGAGATGGGGGCTTGTCGCTAGTGGCTGCCAGTTTGAATCCCCAGGCTTGTTCAGGTGCACTTGAGCTAGATGGTTTGATATACAGGACCAGTTACTTTTGAATTGTAATGAATGTGTAATAATCACAGAAGTAAGCATGCATGTGTGGATGCATAATGATGTAAGTCTAATGCGCAGATCAAATCTTTAAGCAATGTGCCCCTTCTGTGGAGAAAAAGGATCTGGGATAACATTTGCCACCCTCTATTTTACCAGCCTCTTATCAGAGAATAAAGCCCAAACAGGTGGACTCTATTGTCATTTTCCTGTTGATCATATATCAGTATAAAGTTCTTCCCCTGACAGTTGCTCCAACTCAGTTATGAGCAAAGCAAAAATTTCATTTTCATCCGAGCCAACAGATGGCTGATCAGGTGGCATTTGCTCGGTAACAACTCTGCAGCAGGTTAGCCTTTCCTTTAGTGCCATTGGGAGGTAATGCACACCATCATGCCCTCTCTCTGTGTGAACAGTATCCTCATTATAGATCCTGATCCCTTGTTCTTGGTCTTAAATTGGCCTTTGAAATTCATACACTCAACCTTTTAGATTCCAGATGAGCTTTGAAACAGCCATAACCCCACTGTCTTCACAGAGTAGCTTAGTGGAGAGAGGAGAGAGGGAATGGAAGAAGGTATTGGAAGAAGATTGAACAACAGATAATGGAAAGGAACTGATTGGAGAGAGAGAAACTGGCAAGAAGGTGAAGTGGTTAAGTAGACTGCCTGAATGAGAAGAACAAGATGATCAGGAGGGAGGAAGGTGAGGCGGAGGTACAGTAAGGGGAAGTATAGGTGGTAAATGGAGGGGGTTTGGAGAAGGAAAACAGGGAAGAAGCAAGAGAGAAAGTGATGATTAGGATATATGTAAAATGCTGGTAAGATCTATTTCACTAAAAAATGTAAAAGTTGAAAAATGATTATTAAAATAATGATTAAGCTGTTAAAGCACAGGGCTATTAAAAATGCCCATTGCATTAAAAAAAGATTGATCTATGGCACAAAGCCTTCTAACTATTTTAATATACAATATTGAGTCCTTTTTAACGTTGTTTTACTATCATGCCAGCAGCCATGTTTAAGAGCAAGCTGTTTTTGGATGCTTTACCAGTTTTTTGTTATGTTTCATATCTAGTTTTGGAACGAAAATCTGTATTTTTTTCCTCCTACTAAAAAGCATTTCATCCACACTAACTATTCAGCCAAACCAAGAGCTGCTTTCTGGTCCAGGCCTGCTCAATATTCATGGCTGACACTAAATCAGGAATTCCCTTTTATTTCCACAAATGGCAGTACTCTCCTCACTTCCTTTTTCCCCTTCCATCCTGCCACTTTCCTCCTCCTCTTTCCGTCCTGATTGAGAAAGGACCACCTGACCGTCTTTTGAGGTTGGGAAGTCATAATTGGAGGGGAAGCCAGTTCCTGCCCCTGTGTGCTAATGCTGGAGGCTTGTGGCGCCCACCGAAAGCCTTTGATGGCATAAGGAGGACACACTCATGCATCCACACACCAACACACCCTCATACATCTTGCATGGCCTCAGTCGGTCTTTGAAATTGTAGGCTGCGACTGTGGCCTGGTAGTTGACAGGTGTTGATCTTGGCACAGCTGATTATGTGTTCTTACAGTATGTAATGTTACACATTTATTTATTCATTAACAAGACTGAGCCTAATACTCTAGTTGCTCTGTGATTCTATACTTTAAATGTCATTGCAATTCTTCCAATAGTTAAAAATATAAATGTCAACCTCATGGTTGTCACTGAATTAGCAAAGTCAGTTGGATTCATCCTCTGGGAACCATGCATGTCTTTTTTATTTTTTTATTTCACGACAATCTATTTAATAGTTGTTGAGATATTTCAGTCTGCATTAAAGTGGTGGACCGACAAACTGAGGCCATTATTGCCATTTGTAAAGCTCCGGCATAGCTAAAATGCAAACATGCATGCTCTTCTTACACTTTAACTTTATAACCACAATATTTTACTGGCTGTGCGGGTGGAATGTCTCGGTTAATAACACAATGAACATAGTTGTTGTGGGAAGGCAAGTTTTTATTTTCTCATCTTTACCAAGTTTTCACAGCTGGGGATTTTCTGGTTACATGCCTGGTGTCGTTGTGCTGCTCTGGGATTTCAGCTTGAACCTCTGGCGTGTCCAACATATCAGTGTTTGATACCATCTTTGCTGTAGTTTGAATGCACTAAAAGATATCACTTTATCAAACATTTCAAACATACTTTTGTCCAATGCTTTGTGGAGAAATGTTCAAAACGTTTGATTCGTAATCAAAAAATTTTCTTTGTCTTGATTTCAGTTACACTCTGGTTTTCAGGTAAAGCATTTCTTGCCTGGAAACATAACAGAAGCTGTCCTAATTATGGCATTTCACTTTTCCTATTCACCATCGGCAACAAAAAATCAGGTTTCGGTCAGTATCACGTGTGTAAGCTGAATGTGTACTGTATAATATGAGTTAGCTACAAAGCATAGTAAATGTAGTCATTGATGATGGAAGCACACAGTGATGCTGCAGAAAGTATCTGTAGTTTAATGAGAATACTGGGAGAGCCTCAGCAGAGTGTACAGGTAGGTGTAGGGACTTGCCATTTTAACCACACAGTATCTTATTTTCATAAATGTTACTATCTTTCTAATTGGCATTGTTGCTAAGAGGTTACACGTGTCTGCCAAGTGACAAAAGGGTTGCAGGTTTAATCCCCATAGTGGACTTGAATCCTGTCAAAGTGCCTCAGTGCAATAAAAGGGACACTTACCTGCCTGTTCATTGGAGGGTGCCCTGGATAAGAACATTGGAAAAAGCCTTAAATGTGGAATCGCACAAAGTCCTCATCTGCTTTTTAGATTTCAGCACTTCTATTTCACCTTTGGACCTGATGATTGCCATAGGTAGGCTTTCTATCCATCAGCGGGCACTTGACTGAGAGTTTTCTCTTCCCTCTTTTCTAAGTGCTTCGACTCTCCAGAATGTGCTCATTGGTCTTACTGGTTGCAAGTAACGTTCACCATTCCACTTTTAGTATGAAAGTCAGATACTGCAATTTTAACTTACTGTCTTTTTAAGTCACGGTTGCATAATCTTTTTGTCTTGAGTAACGCTGACTCCGCCACTAAAAAAACATTTTGTGAAATCCTACCTCGTCCTTGAGCACCAAAGCATCTCTATGGCTAGTGGAAACTACAAAAAACAATTTTGGTCAGAGTTGTTATTTGGCCTGTGAGTGGACAACATTGGCTATGTTGCTGATGTATTGTATTGGTATTTAATGGATAGGACAGCTGAAGATAGGAAAGTAGGAGAGAGAGCGAGAGATGACATGCAGCAAAGGGCCACGGGTCGGAATTAAACCGGGGCCGCTGCAGTAAGGACTGAGCTTTAGTACCAGGGGCCGCATGCCCAACCAGATGAACTACCAGGGCACGCCATAACATGGGTTATTTTTAACCTAATGAGGAATATTTGTTGTGTTTGCCACTTGTCCTTCAAGGCCAACTATACTGTATATTAAGTTATATTTCAACCTTGCCTATTTCCCATAAATGTGGCCATTGTGATTTAAGGGTGTGGGATAGGGATTGCATTACATTATAAATAATACAGGCCTAAAAAATCTGGTAAAACAAAACTGTCTGTGTGAGTGTGAGATGGCAGCCTCCTATAACTGGGCCTTGCTGCCAGCCTTCTGGCTGAGGTTAGCGCGCTCAGAGCCCCTTTATGAACCCTTTTGTGTGCACACACACCAGAGACAATGAGAGGGCATAAGCACTGAATGTGTACAATACATGAACACATAAAGAGAAGCAAAATTATACTGGAATTCTGTATATCTAAATTTAGAAATGTGTCGCGGAGAGTAAACAGTTTATACCTTAAGCTTAGACTCTTAAGCATTCAACAGGTTAAAAAGCACAAATAGAAATATAGATAGATTGGCTGAACTGAGCAGCTAGTTATTGATTCACTTGAACCACTGTAATGATCATTCAACCTGTGATTGATAAACGGCCAGCAGTGATCTACAGCACCACCTCTCTCCTCCATCTTTCCAATCTCTGTGCTTCAGAAGCACTGAATATTTTAACACCAGTAAATGTACAGGAATTAGGTCATTTTCGATCCAAATTATTTCCTACCTGAAAAGGTCAATCAAAAGAAAAGCTAAACTTAACCACAACTAAATGTAATAATCTATTTAAATTATTAATTTATCCACTAGTTTCAATTTAAAAATTATATTGGCATGAAAAAATGTAGTCTGTCAAAACTGTTATTGCTCATTAGTGCCAGCTAATACTGCTCATACAAAGGAATTCACTTGGTGTTAATGTGATATACCAAGTCATTTCTGTGCAATTAACTCATATTCATAAACATTTGTTGTATCTTTTTAAGCAATGATAAATTAAAGTGATGGTGCCAAATTTTATGTTTTCAGTCTGTCTCAGACTGTGATGGATTCTCCTCTCTCCTCTACCATGGTCAACATTGTCAGACAACTGAGCTCTCCACAGCTGGCACTTTGAACTGCAGACATTCTTTCTCCTGTTCGAAAAGGATTTTATTGTGACAGAATGGAGCTCATTAAAGTATTGGCTTTGGAACTGTTTCAATCTTCTTTCCTTACTGCTTTACTAAAGGAACATCTAAAGATTTAATTTTATTTATTTTCCATTCATTCCTACAAATTTGATTTAGCATAATTCGCACCAATATTCTTGCACTAGCTATTCATACACAGAGGACAAAGACAAGAACCTTGAAGACACTGGAGGACAAACCTGTTTTTTTACGATGAATCTCCCTGCAGACCTCAGGTACTGAAGCTCTGCCAGCGGATGTACAGCCAGCTTCTCTACTTCTCTCTCAGGGCATTTTAGCTGAATTAAATACCATAAGACAGTGAAATTACCCCCTTGGCTCCTCAGCATACTTCCTCCCTCCTTCTACCTCCCCTCTTTTGCTCTTCCTTTCCCTCTTTCTATCCTGAGGCAGAGTTTCCCATAGTAGCACACCAAGGCTGTCTGTGTCAGGCAGTTATTTAGCAGTGATGGTCCAGCAGCTCGCCTCAGGCCATCGTTGATATGGCTAGTTCTCCCTCTGTGGCATTTAGCCTTACTACTGTTGCTAAGGCGGGAGGAGGGGAGTGACTGAATAAAAATAAAAATTAGCTGTGTCTGGTGTTTGCTGAGCTTTGTGACCAGTGTGTCATTTGAATCTCTCAGTCAGTCAGTTATGGCAAGTACCCACAACAGGACTTTATTGGCTCGGCACTCATGTGCACGTGCTGGAGCACGATGTGTAAACTGTTCAAAAACACGAGACGAGAGGCTTACTGGAGCCTTGCAGACACATTCTAGATATCTAGCAGGCTAAATATCTGGAGCTGTCTCGGACTCTGCCGGGGAGCTGCAGCCAATGAGAGCGCAAGACACATGCTGAGGGGAAACCAGGGGGAAGCTTCACCTGGAATACACTGTAGAACTGGCCACTTTAAAAAGTCTTGTAGTGGGAACATAGCTTTAGTCATTGACTAAATTCAGCAGTCAGTCAGTAAACCAGCTGTGATAATATGCTGAAATAATTACTGAAACCACATCAAACTTTAATAACCTATGTTGAGCCCATGCCAGTTATTTCCACCAGCAGTCTTATATGTACAACAAGTGTTTATCAGGGAATCATCCTAACAATACGTGTCACATTGGCAGTTTGCTTAACAGGTTCTTCACCACAAAAGGTGAAATCGATGAAAAACAATGACAAAGAAACAAGTGGCTATAAAGCGTTTTATCTTTCTTGAATAGGTTTAGATAGATAGATAGATCTAACCTACAGTGCACATACACTGTGCACATATAGTGTTAGGACAGAAATCGTAGTTTAACCTTTGGTTGTATTCAATAAAGAAATGCATTCACTCCATGTATACTTAATACTTGATTTGTAGTTACAGTAGCTGTACTCTCCCCGTTATTCTGCGAATGTAACGGTGGATGAGAGTGCCGGCCATCAAGCACTACATCTCTGGTTACAGTGGATTGTCTCCATTGTCTCTCTGGTTCTTCCCAACCGAACATCAGGACTTAAGAGGCACTGTGTCGCTATGGAAACCCCGAGCTGAGTCTGATAAAGCAACAAGGTTTCAGAGAGTTCATTTGAAGTTTATAAATAGGGCGCAATTAAAAGGAATGTTAACGTTGGCCCCAAAATAGCAACCTCTTCATTATTTATTAATGTTAGTTTTATTTTGAAGATGCAGGGGAAGGAAAATGCAGGCAGAAAAGGAAGTCTAAAACTGTGTGTGTGTCTGTCAATTCACGTAACTTTCTCACATCTGTAAACAAGTCTTCTCTCGTGGACCGACCCGCTGAGTGTCTGACCCTCCACTCACTCCACCTCTACCATCCCTTGGGGTCTTCTGTCTCCACATAACAGGGACTCAACTCATATCCTCCAGTAAAAACCACAACACATAAAATGTCAGATATCTGGGGGGATGCACTTTATTCACTGACCTCTCTCAATGTGTGTGTGTGTGTGTGTGTGTGTGTGTGTGTGTGTGTGTGTGTGTGTGTGTGTGTGTGAAAAAGAGAGAGAGCCCCAAATTGTTCCCTACCAAATGAAATGCAGACTGGAACAGTACAGCACGTTTTCTACATTTGTTTTTGTTTGATTGTTTTCTGCATAGTTCAGTAAAAGTATTTTTTTCATAGGATGCTGCATGTGGTAATATACAGTATATCTTCTTAATACTCAGTCAGGTAAGCCCCTATACATTGTTGTACAATGAATACATTGTAACACTACATTCAAATAGAACCCAAGAAAGAGTGTACATTTCTGCTGGCGAAGTCAGTGGAAAGTGTCAGAGAGGGGCACAGCCTCACTCTAGAAAGTGCCGAGCAGGATGAGGTGGTGTTGTAGTTTAAAAAAAATAAAATAAAATAATGTGTGCTACAAAAACTGACTTGCAATTTTTGGGAAGGGTGAAGGCCTTTTGTGAAAACATGTTTGCGTAAAGAGCAGTGTTTGAACATATCATTGATTAAGCAACTTACAACAGCATGCCCTTTCATCAGGAAGCTTTAACGAGAAAATGTTTGGCATGTTTCCTTGATACATTACTTTGATCAGTTGTCAGTAATGTTGATTAATTTTCTAGCAGTCAACAAAACAAAGTTAAGAAAGATGTTACCCAAAACAGCTAATCCTATAACAGCTCTGTTACCCTTAAGATCTTTGGTGTGTCAAGTGTTCCCCTGCAAGAAAAATGAGAAATTTCACTTTTTAGCTTTCTGTCCGAACACTGCGTCTGCACTTCCAACTCAGCTTATTGAAATGCGGAACCAGACGGACCATTAAAATGCCACGGCAGCAATACAGAGACAGATTTGCAATCTGCCAGGCAGGCCAGCTGTCTTGCCCCCCACCCCCACCCCCCCAAAGCAACCCTCCAGGGAATCCTCTAGAAACTTCCTCGCCAGCCGCCAAGGACAAATGCCTCTGGGGGAGCTGGTTTTTAATTACCGGGCCGCCGTTTTCTGAATATCACACCAATGGATTAGTTTACTGTGTCCCACAGAAATGAAGAGAAATGAGGAGTGTTTGTTGCAGTCAGGTGTGGCAGCAGAGAAGGGTGGTGTCATTTTTACATCCCGCTGTCTGAATATGTTTTGACTAAAGGCTAGACTTAGAAGTTATATTACAGCCTGTGTTTTGCCTGAAATAACTTTGATTAGAATTTGCACCTTCCTATGGAACCTAAAGCACGAGGGGACCAAGGCTTTTTTTTCGGTACATAGATGTACAATATCTTCAGTATATATATATATATATATATATATATAATATATATATATATATATATATATATATATATATATTTTTTTTTTTAAGAGGACTGAGTGTTTTTATCCCAAGACCCAGTCATGTTCCTTTAGCCTCAGAGCGACAAACTCTTGTTTCACCTAAATTCCCAAGGTTTAATTTAATGTTTTTAATAGTTGTCAGACAGGACACGGTTCACACTTTGTTTAATCAGCGGCTAATTGAGTTGTTCCTCTAACAAGTAAGATACAGTTTGTACCTCATTCAGCCCATTTTTCTTTTCTTTTTTTAGGAAGCCAGAAGGTGCCTCAGTTGGAATTAATGACAGACCTTTCCTTGAAAACACTGTATTTACCTTAAGGTTTAGAACATGTTTTTTCTTTAACAGCACCCATCTTCATAACCCATAGTTCCACTGATCAACAACAGGAAACCTCATTGGCTAACCAGTGTTTACTGCGACACATGGTGCTTAAATGCCTTCTTCAGAGACTTGCTTGAGACTGACAGAGTTTGGTCTATGCTTCCCGAGTGGCTTCTTGCAAACATGAGTCAGGTATAGTTAATCAGCAAGATAGTTATGTAAGCAGGATATAAAACCACATACAAACAGAGTAAGAATGTGACATAGTGCTGGCTGATATGGCCAAAATCTTCTATCCCAATATAGGTAATTTCATATCTTGATAACAATATTCACAGTTTTCTCCTAATTCATTAAAAACTCCTGTGTGAATAAAATGCTTGAGAAATAACATGTTCTGAATATTTTCTCATTTTATTAAGAACTGTAGTGCAAAATAAACATAACGGGCAAGAATCAGAATGTAAAGCGCTGTCCAAATGACATAAATATTGCCCCAATGCAGTTCGGCTGCTGGTTTTTCTGACATTGCGATAGAAATGGCGGCATCTTTGTTTATACACCACACTCTTTCCTTCCGTCTTTCCTTATTCCTTTTCTGTTTTCTGGGGGGTTTATGTAAGGTTTTTGGGATCTAAACAAAGCCTGTTTGTCACTTTCAATACCGGCCTTCCATTGAAGGAGCTGCCATTCATCCAAAAGATTAAGAGGCAAGCTAATATTCTGTCTGTCAGTCATTCAGCTACCACTCTCCTCTTGCTCTCCTCTTGTGTCACCCTGCTTCCTCTCTTTGCCTTTTTAAGGCAATTTTCCATTACTTATTCATATGTACTTTACATTCTCTTCTACTGTATATAGATTATCTACATTCTCTACCATAATCTCTCTTCCATTTTAATGTGTCTCATGTCCATAATGAAACAAATGATGTTGCTTTACACTGAAGCAGAAATTTCCAACCAGTTTGGAGGCTCCGAGTTTATGTGCACTCTCGCCTGGAGGAGCTCCAGGGTGCAGCTCTGCAACAGACGTGCTCTTTAACATACCATCCTGCTTGCTGGTTTATCACAGCCTCTGTTGTCTAGCATGGCCCATAATGCACCATTCCCCACTCGTGCCAAGGCCAGGCTCAGACGGCACAGCACTTGCTTTTGTTTTCTCCTTCCCATCAGAGAGAATGGTGTTGAAGTGCATTGTTAAATTTATTCAATTAAGTTGGGGGGAATATTGATCCCATTATATGACTGAGAATAGAGAATGAATAACTGAAGTTGAATGGGATAAAAGAAAACCTAAAAATGTGAATGTTTGCACAAAACATTGTCTCTCAGTAGCTATTGTCCATAAACCTGTGCTGGTTTAACACTGTTGTGACCCTCTCATCCCTTCTCCTTCAGCTCTCACACTTGAATCACCAGCAGGGTGCTGCAGCCTCTCATTGTTAGATTTAGTGGTATTTGTTTGTGGTTGTCCACTAAACATAGTATTCATATTACTCGCAGTAAACAATGTTAGAATGCCGCTTTGGTGGTACAATCCTTCTCACCCTGCTTAGTCCTACATTCACCTAACCTGTCTTTTACATTCTTATTGAGTACAACAGAGTGTAGTATTTTTGCTGTCAGATAGTGTATGTTGGGACTTTTTAAATGTTTCAATGAATACAGTAGGGATAGACGATATGGTTAAAATCCTATCACGGTATACGCCTAACAAATTCGAACTAAGACATAATTCAAAGTTCATCTGTCAGTGGTCAGAGACAGTGTCTTACCCTTAAGTATAGTCTTTATATTTTACTGTGTGATGTCATACAACTGCACTCACGCTCTGTGTCTTGAGTAGGCAGTCAAAGAGATTTCTCCACTCACTCCTGGTCCCTCTGTTGCATCACTTAGAGAGTAGAGTAAAGATGTTAAAGGGCTCACTACCACAGTACAATAGTGCGTTCCATTTACCTCGGAAGCCGGAGCTGGGATGACGTCACACCCGAGGTGAATGCGGCCTATTTACAAGTCGGAATTTTCATTGTGGGGTTAGCTCTAGCCAAGTTAGCCATTGTTAGCAATACCAGTTGATAACAACAATGCATTACACTTTCTTTTGTGCATACAAACACAGGACTGTGTGTACGACTGATTTAGTGAGACACAAATAAGACAGAAGTGCTAATGTTACTACAGCTTTCAAAACTGTTGATGAACGGGGCATCCATATTGGATTTTGAGCTTGGGGTACTTGGAGGTTGTCCGAGTTCCAAGCTCGGAAATCTGATCGGGGGGCATGTTTCCGACTTTGACCTCGGAAAATCTGACTTCTGAGTACAAATGGAACGCACTATAAACAGTATGGTAACCTCTCACAGTATATACAATAATGTCATACAAGACAAAACAAAAGCAGTTTGTTCTGTGAACAGTCACACCATTAAATTCAGATGACCCTTTTGTTTGTGACAAAACACACATCACTTAAGCTTTGGGCTAAGTTATCTAATCCAGTCATCACTGTTTCCCTACAAATGGCAGTTGCTGAAAACATTTAGGTGTTGTCTCTAGCTGTGTTCCATCTGTAATTATTCTGTACACACAGTTTGACTTTGTACCCAGCAATCTGTCTTCATGGTTGCCTCCAGTGGTTTAACGCTAGCAGCATCCTCTCTGATTGGCTGGGCTGTCACTTCAGGACTTAGTGGGCTCTGAGTGTTCAGCTGTCTGAACCCGGCGTATTTTGCTGCCGCCTCATCGGTTTAGCAAAGCATGGCTGCCTCTCTGTCGAGGGGCTCACCAGCAAGCACCCGTGGGCCCCTTCCACAACCGGGAGTTACATAACACTGTCAGAAGAGAAGGGTAACTTGAGAGCTCACTGCTCTCTCTAAAGGAGGAGAAAGATGGAGCTGCTTCTACATTTGCATTTTAAGCATTTAACTACAGTACCACTTATTCAGAGAGACTCATAATGTGAGAGCAGGTAGGTGGTTCATTATCTTTCTCAGGGACATTTTGACAGGATTCAGTTTTGTTGATGGACAGAGTGACTCATGTTTCTAAAGCAACGTTTTCAAGCTGTGAAGCACACGTAAGTGTCGGCATAATTTTTCTGGCCTCACTACACTTTGTGCTTAACAAATATCTCTTTTCTCTGTCTCATATTTAACAATGACCCTAACCTTAATACTTGCATTAATACATGCTTAATAATTAACATCTCTATGACAGTGACTACAATAACTTAAAAGTAGACTTTATGGCAGAACAAGTATATGCATTGGACTGTACAGGTGTACCTTATAAAGGTGTAAAATGTAACATTTTTCTTTTGCTCTCTAATTTTATCCCTTAAATGTTTATTTATGCACTACTGATGACAAGTGATGTGAGGTTATTACTGCACTTGAGATATGTTTCGGCACCTTTTTAAAAAGTGCAAATGTCTGCTCTCTTTCCACTATGTAGGGACAGGCTTACTGAGTCCCGATACTGTACCACAGAATACTGTAGTAGTAGATCCAGTGTAGGTACAGCACGATATTCTGTCAGTGGAAAAACTCGACCTGTTCACCTGATACTGAGGACTCTCAGAGCAGGGCAGCACGACCAGACGTGACCAATGTGAGCTAGCCTCAAATGAGAGACCAGCAGCCCTGAAGGTCCCCTGGTTTCATCTTTCCTCCCTTTAGAGACAGGAGGAAGCTAACAGAGCCTAATAGCCAGCAAGGTAAACAATTAGTGGACAGAGGACTTAACCTGTCAGCTGCAGAACACTTGACACGGAACAACTCCGGTGTCAATGCAACTGTACCAGCTCCTAAATGAGTTGTTTTTATCATAAAATGACAGGTGTTCGCTCGTATTGCCTTCAAGCTTAATATAAATTAACGCACCGTTCCCAAGGCAGTCATTAACATTTAAAATATCTCCCATCAAGCATCTGCCCGTTTACTGCTTTCCTCTACTAGTATTGCAGCAGACACAGCTTAGTTTCAGCCATTGGCACTTTCTACTATGGTGTGTCTAGAACAGAAAAAGTATTTTTGTAACACAAATATTTACCTGCTGATCTGCAACCCAGTTTCATTTATAACCAGCATTCTGTTTACCATCCTCAAAAAGTAATTTATTTATCTCATCATTATTGTGTGTATTTATGTTTGTCTGCTATGTTTAATACTTCTGCTCTTTTCTTAAGGTTCCTTCTGTTTAGAGTTGCATCTTCCGATTATTTTCATGATCACTTATTCTATTATAGATATATATATCTATATATAGTTTCAATAATCTATTAGTCATTTACTATCTAAAATTTCGGAGAATAGTGAAGATCGCCCTTTGGAATTTCCCAGAGCCTGTAGTAACGCCATCAAACTGCTTATTTGCTTATATCACCAACCTAACCAATTTACCATTTTAGAAAAGGCACAAATCCTTACATCTAAAACACTTGAACCAGCTATTATTAGGTATTTTTTCTTGATAAATGACCGACAGTAAACAATTACTCAATTATCAAAATGGTTAACGATTTCCTGTCAATCGACTAATGATTTAATAGTTTCAGTACTACCTATGTTGCTGTTAGCCTTTTTTCTTCTGAAACATACTTCTGCATTTGTATGAAAAGGTACTATACAGTACAAATAAACTGAAACTTAAAGGGGAACTACGCCCATTTTAAATTCCTATGTGGTATTTTCTACTAGTGCAGTGCCTGTTCAAAACTTGCTTGGCCTGTGGTATTGCTGCTAGCAGCTTTCTCCATAACCATTGTACCCCAAAATAACTTATATACTACTAACTTTGTATTTCTACTTCAGAGGAAAACATTGTACTGCTACATTTACCTGACAGAATGTTGCAGATTCAGGTTCTACTCATAAAATACCACAATTAAAATATGATGCATTTTTATTCATTAAACCATCCAGCATTATATTAGAGTTGAAATCACCTTGAACAGACGTTGAGAAAATGTAAGTACATTATGCTCATAATGCCTCTCTTTTGTAAACATTTGAATGCAGTACTTGTTTAGTGTGGTCATGGGTGGTTTTACCATATGACATAGGTAAAGGGTCTAGTGAATGTTTGTGTTTTTTATAGTTTGTTTTTATAAAACTCAACCTGTATGTTGATGTGTGTCCCCTTTTTTCCGTGTAGCTGTCACAAATCCGCGGTGGTAGTAGTTGGCGATGTGGATCGGGCAGGGAAAGCAGGGAGCCCGGCTCAGCCTGCTGGGGAAACCGCTCATAAACAGCACGCAGAACGGACGGAGAAATGTGGTGTTTGGTGTTTTAAGCCCCCAACGTTGTCTTCCAGGCAGCGCTGCATGGAAGGCACTAGGGTTAGGCAAGGGTTAGGGTTGGGTGCCTTGAAGTTGACGGTCGCAGCGCTGCCTAGGGTTAGGCTACGGTTAGGTGCCTTGAAGTCGACGGTCGCAGCGCTGCCTTGAAGTCGACTGTGGGGGCTTAAAACACCATTCAGCGAGAAATGTGTGCAACTGCCGGCAACAAAACAACGTGCTGGAGAGCCCGAGAGCCTGGGCGTTGTCTACCATGTGTTTGTGTACGATTAATTTTATCATTTGCATGTAGGGTAGACCACAATCAGTTTTTGGTGGATGATCAATTTTTGTCACCACACCGGTAGCCCACTGTGAACACATGCTTGACCTAGAGCTGTGAAGCTGTGAAGCCCCGCCCCGCCGCTGCTGCAGTCCACACCCCCCCGTGTTTCTTTCTTCTGTTTTTTTTCAACCTTTATTGTGCGGTCGTTAAGTTTTATTCACAGTTTATTAATATCCAATTTCCAACTGCTCCAAATTCCAAACGCCAAGTTCATTGGGTACCCAGGAAGCCAAGTGTGAAGTAGTTCGGATGAAAGGTTCTTGAGATATTTGAAAGACGACGGACACACAATCACACACACACACAAACATACAGAGGGTCCTCAATTTATAGTTAGATGGTCTAAGACAAAAATATTAGTAAACATGAACAATTCTCTCCCAAATCCAAGTGCTAAAACTCAAATTTGTATAAAAAAGTATAAAGTCTGAAACTGCTCCATAGACAATGAATTGGGAAAGATATTATAGATCTGAGTATATGAGTTCATTTTCTGTTTCAGAACTGAACTTAGCAGAACTTCTCCAGAAAACCTCTTGACTCTGTGAACCTATGGCAGCTTTCACCAGCTGGGCTGGTCTGGTTAAATGAATTGCTGTTGAATTTAGAGGGATATGGAGGTGAAGTGCAAGTTTGGACACATCAGCAGTTTTTATTTTTAGCTGCGTGTGTTGAGTAGGTTGCCTGTTGGTGAGGTCTGAGTAATGGACTGTCTGCCCAACAAGCCCCCTTGGCTACAATTAGAGGAAGCCGCTCATTCCCTTCTTTGTACATATCTCTCACTCTCTCTTTATCTCTCTATTTCTTAGCTTCTGTCTCACTCTCTCTCCCCCTGATATCTGTCTTAATCCTCTCTCTCTCTCTCTCTCTCTCTCTCTCTCTCTCTCTCTCTCTCTCTCGTTAGCTCACTCTTTGCTTCTCCTACTCCTTCTCTCCCTATTTCATCTCCTTTTTTGTCATTTTCCACCTACAGTCAGTCAAATCTGACGGGTACACACAATACTACAGAATAAACACACCGACAAATACACAGTACATTGGATTCAGACTGATGGAGGACAGTGTTGATGGAATCCCCCTGGCTGTACTAATGCTTTTTTTTATTATTATTATTATTATGCTGAGAGAGACTATGCTGATGTGTAACATTCCTGCTTATTTGTGCACAGGTGAAAGGGGGGAGTGTAAGTAGGTCAGTAAATGTTCATTGTGTGTTTGTTGCACTGACATTTTGCTTTAATTCATTCATCAGTGTACATTTGTGTGCATTTATGCTGACTAAAGTGCATGCACGTATGCATATGTGTATATGGTTTGATTTCCACAGGTTTTACGGTCTAACAGGCTCTATAGGATTTCCTTCTCACTCCTGTGGAGCAGCTTAGTGAAATTTGCAAGTACTGGTTTAGCCAATCAGGAAGGATCCAGCAATCCTTCCTGTTACCACTTGTTTAAATCATCATACCCCAAATGGCCATCCACTTTTTTCAGCAACTGAAAAAACAACATGAAAACTAAGCGGATTACCTGCAGTCAAGAATAGCCTTGTGTTCTCTTCAGATATGATGCTGCCTCTCTTACCATGGTCTATCACAGCCACAGATCCTCTGTCCTTCTCTTACCTCTGTCTGGAAATTGAACAAACGCATTGCTGATAGGGGTAGTGTGATGATGATGAACACACTGCTTCTAGCTGTGCCACACTCAATGACAACATCCAGCTCTCTCTCCTGCTTCAGAGGATAATGACCTGGTGGTGCCTTAAGCCAAAATTAAACTGTCTGGGTGCACGAGGGTCCGCCGGGGCCCGTGTGACATAATTGTCGTCATCACATTGTATACGCGTAGGCTCTGTGCGGACGTCTCCTTACCACTCCGCTACAAGTGGCAGCGGTATCTACTGTGCATGTGTGCAATGTGCTCAAAGCGGATAGTCTAAACAGACCTACTATGCCTTAGTGGGGGCCGCAGATGTCTGTGTATGTGTCCATTCTGTAGTATATTTAAGCATTTATGATGTTGGATGTGTGCAAGCCATAGCAGGAAGGGTAAACATCTGGATTTCTTATTTAAGCCTATAGAGCCTGTTAGCAATATAACCTTAGTTAAATGAGCGCAGACAGGGTCCTGTGACCTGGTCACTGTGTTGCTTGTTAAATTTTGGATGCAAGGTTAGGGTTTGACAGCTGGAACTTGAAACAGTCAGTGGGTTTGACCTGATTAGCATGCAAAGTTTTGAATGGTATAGACCTGTATAATTTCAAAGAAAACTTAAAAAATCAGACCAAATAGTTAAAACAAATTTGGTTAACGCTTGCTGATGAGGTGACTACTGCTAGCTGTTGTTATAAATAATTTTACTTTTTTACCATTTCCTGTAATTAAAATATATCTATTTAGTCATGGGTATTTAGTTTGTTAATCCAGATAAATAAGGTAGCGACTAAATACAGTCATAAGGAATAAAAACAGCTAAACTAGTAAATGCTAAAATGTAGGCTAACTAGCATAGTTTAGCAGAATCTCTGCTAGAGACTGGCATGGTTTGATTTGCATTGAGAGATGATTTTATGGAAAGTACCCCATGCCAATCTCTAGGTATGGTGAAGGGTATGTGATGATGTGGGGCTATTTTAATTACAAAGGCCAAGGGAACTTTATCAGGATGCATAGTATCCTGGATCCATGAAATAACTGGCCTTTAAAAATAAAAATGTGCCTGCCTCTATGGGAATTTAACATAGGGGTGTACTTACTTATGCCGCCTGTATTTTAAGGAAGAACATTTATTTATTTACAATACATTATTCATTCACAAAGAAAATTGGTGTCCTAAAGATTGGATTTTTCCTAATTTTTTTAATTAAGGCATTAAGATCAATTTGCAAAAGATGATTTTTTTTATTCCTCTTTTTAGTCAACTTTAGCATGGGTGTCCTAATTCTTTCACATGACTGTATATCTACCAAACCAAGTTGGCAACCAAATTTCACTGGTGAGACGGTCAGGAAGACGTTTTGGCAGGGGGGAAACTGATCAGAAAATGTAACGGAACGTTGTAGAAATGTAGTGGAGTACAAAATATAGATAATAGCTGCTAAATGTAACAAAGTAAAAACCACTCCATTTTGGCCCTATAAATAGCACGATCAATCACCAAGTAACGCAGGATTTAATCAGTTTAATTGCTGATATAAATAGCAGTGTTAGTGTTTCTTTGCATACTATGATTTTTATTTTCAACAAATGATCAGAAATACATTACAGTACAATACTATAATTGTAAACACCTGTAGAAATAAAATGCAGTAACCAATTATTTGGAGCAAATTGTCATCGAGTGTTCGTAGATTTTGTTCTTAGCTAAGAACAAATCCAAGATAAGAAAACATTAGTGAATGTCAGAATCTTCGTAAAAAGTGAGGTTTAAGAACACATTTCTTCGTAAGAACGGTTGGTGAATGAGGACAATTGTTTGCTGATACAGATACAGTGATTGCAGTTTTTTGGTTGTATCCATGGTCTACTTTGTTGCAAAGTAATTCATCTAAAAAGATGGTATTACCTATTAATTAAATGAAAGTAATACATTAATAAAATGAAAGTATTATATCCAAACACAGTTTATCCAGTCAGCCTGAACACTTTAAACCCTTTTTCTCAACTTAAGGTTTGTTTATACTTACTGACTTTGTATGACAGTATAGAGTCTATCAGAGGGCTCGCTACCTGTGGTTATTGAACTAGGGTTATAGGGTTTATTCTGTTTGTTTTGTTTGTAGTAACGGTGTACTGCAGGGGATAGTGAACTGGGTCACTGTGACAGAGAACTGATGCTGCTGATGAGGCTGCAGTTCCTCCTGAACACCTCAACCTCCCTGCAGAGATCAAAGAGCTGCCGGTTTCAGCGTTCGCACACACACACACACACACACACACACACACACACACACACACACACACACACACACATATATAAGCAGCATATAACTCTTGTTCCAGCACGCACTTAAAGGTATACACTAATCAGCTCAGGTCTGTAGTAAATTTAAGGGAATGTCCACCATGAAACAAAATGAACTTGTGAGGGGGAAAAAGACAGCGACTGCAGCTCTGTTAATCACTAAACAAGTGCTACTCTCTACTGAACACAAAAAGCTGGATGCAGTAGTGCTACAACATACTCTTTCTATGCTGTAGTTTTGGAGTGTAGCAGGGTAGACGCTCTATTCAGTATTTTGAATTTGGACTGCAGTGACTATTTTAAACACTAGCAATGTAATATTACATATTGGACCTTTAATATAGTAAAATAGACTAGCACCATTGGTCTATGCCCTTAATTGTTTTGTTTTATCTCTATATTGTTAAACTGGAGGTAAAGTTTCACTATATGGCATAGTTCCAATCCAATGTCCAAGGTAAAATAAACGTATAAGCAAAAGAATGTGGAGTGACATTTTTTTAACGAAATTTGACCTTGACCTTGATATAAATGCATTTCCTTGAATTCTGGTGATCTCAAACGTATCACCAAATGAATGGGCACCCCCAACTTAGTTGAAAATGACACCTTACATGTGTTTCTACACGGTTTGGTTCCAAAATGAAACACTTTTGAACCTTAGACCTGGGGGGACTGGCGGCCATCTTGGATTTGACCTCTAATGGCTTTCAGAGGTCAAATCGGACTTCCCTCCACATCTGAAAATAATCCTTATGGTATGCACTAACTGTAGGAAATGTCATGCTTTTCTCATGAAATGCACAATTGTTATGCTTATCTATACTCTACTAGTGGTGACTGCGGCGATGAAGATAGCATAGTGATTATTCCATCCTTTTACAAAATCTAAAATATTCCTACAATAATAAAACAGTAGTAACTTTAAACAGACAAGTACAACCCATTCACTAATAACTTAATTTAACCCCTACATTTTTTATATCATCATCATGAAAACTGGTACATAGCACTACACCTAGTGAACACTACACACAGTATACACGCATATCTCTTTGTTTACAGTATGGTGTTTTCTCTATCTCAGCTTAGCAGGACTCCTAAACAAAGTTTGGTGTTACAAATAAAAAAATGGAATTCTTTTCATTGCATTGCAGGAAGCGAACTTTGGTGCATGAAATATGTAAAAAAAAAAAAATCACTGTCAGAGAAAAAGCCGGTCTTGTAAGCGTGCACACTGAGACCACAGGGCTTACATGTCATTGCGTGTTTCCTTTCCACATAAAATTGAGAGGACAAAAGGCAAATATTTAGGACGTATAAGTAGAGGGGGGAAGGAAATGAATTAGAAAAGAGAATAATTGATGAAAGAGATCAGGAAAATATATAAGAGGGAAGAGAAGGAAACGGTACAGTAGGAGATGAAGCGGAAAAAGGGGAGAATATAAAAGTTGAAAAAGGGAGAAGAGGAATAAAGGAGATAGGAGTAAAGAATTCAAGGATGGAAGTAAATATTCAGTGGGGAAATTGAAGAGAATAGGAAGAAAGGATTCAAGATGACGAAGGAAGAAGATTAGGCAGAGTAGAGGACGTCCGCTCCTCATTTTTATGTGGTGTTTTTTGAGAAATGACACTGTTAATTAATCGAGGCATGCATGGTTTATTAAATCAAAGTGTTTACAACTTTCACTGTCAACCAGATTCTTGCTGGTCATCGCTGATGTTGCCATGGTAATTACAGTGTCATAAATGTGTTATTGATGGGCTAACTCATAAAAAGCAATACATTAATCATTAGTGTATAATTATTTTAAAAGCTATATTTTTACTTGTATAATAGTGTAATAGTAATCAATTTAAACTGTTCTTTGTCTGGATGTCCGCTACGCTCTTTTCTCTTGAAGATGAAAATATCTGTATGGAGGAGGAATATGTACAGTATTGGTTTATGCAAGTAGGGCTGCAACTGACAATTATTTTTATTTTATTGATTAATCATTTGGTCTATTAAATGTCAGAAAAAAGTAAAAAATGAACATCACAATTTACTAAAGCCCTGTGAGATGTCATCAAATTGCTTGTTTTGCCCAAACTGTTTAAAACCCAAAGATATTCCGTTTACAATCACATGAGACGAATCAAATCAGCAGAAATGACTTATGCGATTAATCGATTATCAAAATAGCTGCCGATTAAATTTCTGCTAATCAACCTATTGATTCAATGACTCAATTGTTTTAGCCGTAAATGTAAGATGACCCTAGTTAGCAACTACTGTCTTGGAAAAATACCAACAATGTATCTAGATGTATCCTATGTTCCATCTTTTAAATTAAAATATGATTTAAAAACAGTTGAAATGTAACTTACCAATCTTTTCGGTTCCATTTACAAAATTAGTTTTGCTGTCATGTGAAGACAACCATGAACACATGAGAGAGAGAAAACTCTCACACGGTGCTACCTTCATTCCTGAAGAGCTGCATTTGTTTTTTCGTTGTGTGTCGCAGCAGAACCACAATGTAAAACTGTTAGTTCCATTTCCAACACATAATACACAGAATGACACACCACCTCCACACTAATAATCTCTTTAAAGCATTACACACGGTTGTGCCAGCAGCTTCTATCAAACCCTGTGTGTGTGTGTGTGTGTGTGTGTGTGTGTGTGTGTGAAGCATATTGTAGGATATTGGCAACATGTTAAACAAGGAATTATATGTAGCTAATTGTTGACTGTAATATCAAAATATGGTTGAGTAGTGATAAATGAAATGCGGTATACGCATAATTGTGTTTCACATACTTTAGTAGCAATCATATTTTTCGACAAGAAGCGGGTGACAGGCAATAATTAATAACAGTCAATATTCTGTCATAAGCTTTTTATGGCATGGTTTCTTTTTTGAGATTTAGAATGTTACTACATTTTATATTGACATTTGCGAAGCTGGAATCAGATACCAATAGACCAATTGATTAATCATCTAGTCCTTGCAGCTCTAAAAACAACCAAACCTAGAAGCTGCGTCTAGCTGTGTCAATTGAAAGCTATACAAATATATGAACAGATGTTTGAGCTATAATTGTGTCTGTAAGTTAGAAAGGTCCTCTATTTCATGAATTACTTGTCCGCCTATGAGGAAAAAAGATATCCTTTCTGTAAAGATTTTATTTTGGGGGCTTTTTTTTAACACAATAGTAGAGACAGATAGGAAACATGGAGGGATTGGCAGGTGACATGCAATAAATGTCTCTGGCCAGAGGCTGCCAAGACACCCCAAAAAGATATTTTGGGTTGCTCCTTTAGTGATCAAGTTACACCAGTCTGTAAGCAATGGCACACAAACTGATTGTAAGAAAGAAAGAACTATTGTTATACAATCAATCTCCTGGCTGGCTTGAGCAACTTTAATCCATTCAAAGAGCAATTGCTGGGCTTTTTATCTTTTAGGGTGGAAAAAATATCCCTGCACAAATACATGGGGACAATGGGGACCAAGACCTTCTACCATATGAGCATGATATTCTGCAACGGTTTCCACAAAATGCAGCAGACTGCTTCTTCACTCAGTGAGACACTCCTAAATTCCCTCCTTTTCTCTCTACTGTCAAGAAACAAGGGGAGGAAAGAAGCAAGAAAGATGAAATTTCTCACTCACACACACTTTCCCATTTTCTCTCTGATACATACAAACACACATCAAGGCCAGTCAGGCTCATGGTTGGTTTATCTGCAGCTTACAGGGAGTTGTTGGAGAATGCTGTGCTGTCTTCTCTTCGGTCGTGTTTGCACTGTGTGTGTGTGTGTGTGTGTTTATATGTGTGAGAAAGGAAAGTGAGGGGGAAAAGCAGACTGTGCATGTGAAAGGAAAGTGAGGGGGGAAAAGCAGAGTGCGTGTGAAAGGAAAGTGAGGGGGGAAAAAAGCAGAGTGTGTGTGTGTGTACACTGCAGTGGCTGCTGTGGATTAGACGGCACAGACTAAGAGACTGAGGCCTGGGGAGTGCTGTTGCAGGAGGGATGGGACAAACATTAATACACACACAAACAAACATGGTGACTTAGCAGTGTGCTGTGAACTGATACAGTTGAATACATTGCCTTCTTCTACTGTATATAAACAATTACAAACAGAGAAAAGATATGTTAGAGCATAATCAGTGTAAATGTGAAAATGGTTGTGGGTGCTGAGTTGAAAAAAATCTTTGCTGTTGTCATCTCATGAATCCTTTTTAGAAGTGCATAAATCAGGATGGGCAGCATTTAACCTTCACGCATGAACAGGATATGAAAACGACATAAATAAATAAATAACCCTTTTTTTTTTGTCACATGTCTAAAGCGTGTGATCCATGTGTGTTGCAGGACTCAGCTCAGGAAGGTGTCATCACCCGGGACATCCACCGCACCTTCCCTGCACACGACTACTTCAAGGACTCAGACGGAGATGGACAGGATTCATTGTACAAGATCTGCAAGGTGAGTCTGAGATATGACATTGAGGTTGTGGACAGGAATCCCAGCAGAGTAACATCCAGATATTTTGAATTTGATAAAAGCAGCATTGGATTATACAGTACTCTGTTATCTCACTTTCTCTACGGTATCTGGGAACAGAAGGCAAATCTTGATACACAGTCTTTCATGCTGTGTTTGAACGTTTTTGAAAACGTTCCTGCGGAGAATCAAGTGCTGTGAGATGAGAAGCTAATTCTGAAATGTGTGCATTTTCTTATGAAGCCTGCCATTAGTTTTTCCTTTTTTTTTTTTTTTGCTCTTTGTGGTCTGGCAAAGCGAAGTAAGAATTTGCTTGGCATTTCAAGTTGGCTCTACAATATATGATTGACAGTACCTGCTTTACTGAGACATCAACATGAACCCTTCCTACACATGACATACCAGACATCCCCACCACTCAGTGGACAGTCATTGATATTTGAGCCTTTTGATACCCAAAAGGGTTTCTGAATATCTCATTTGAGGTAAGAAATAGCTGTTCAGTTACAGAATAGTTCATGCTACTATTGTAGCTCTCCTAGTTTAAATGCTTTAGGTTTGAACAGTTTTAGTAGCATAAGTAAAGTCATCACTTTAACAGCTCTCAATAGTTCACTGACATCTGCTCAGGATTGCAATGTCAGGCTGATCATGATGATTATTTGATAAAATTTAGAAGCCAATAGTAGCTTGTGAGATGGAGCCTGAGTTTGCAGGGTTACTGAAAGACTTTAAACTGTGTCCAAATTCAGCCAGTTTTCCTTTCAAATGCAGCATAGTATGCTGTACTGCTTGTTATTAATTATAGTCAGTAGTGGTGGCAGGCAAATATATGTGAGAAAACGTTAAGGGCAAAACACCAGCATAGTCACACATCAAAATATATTAGATTTAAGGCTATGAGTGAGGGTAGTGTGTCCACTAATTTTTTATAGAAATCCTGAAATCCAGTTTGAAGAGTGATGCTCGTTTGGATAGCATAAGTTGAAATAATTTACATATCAATTACTGTCTTAAAGATACAACAAAATGTGATCAGATGGGTATAAGATGCTTACCTGTGTCATGTAGACCCAATGTTGATGCATCCTTACAAGAGAAACACCACGTTAAAACCCAACAATAGATAATATCAAATGCATGGTATATTGAAAAAACTTAAAGCCAACCATACAAACTCACATAACAGCATCTTTTGTGCAGACCTTTTGTGAATCAGCCACGAGCCTGATACCATAAAAAAACATGCAGTTGAGCCTCTCTTCCACTTAAAAAAATGAGAAAAATAAGCACTCTAAGGAGAGGGTCCCAGTGGACTCACATCCTGAGGTAATTATCTGTGAAGACACACGGTACATTTTATTCAGACAAAAGCCAAGGTCAGTACTACTGTAATGAATTAAAGCCAGTATTAATCTCTGTCACTGTCCTTCTCTTGGGTTGTCTGCAGCTGTGAACTTAACCAAGACAGTTTATTATGCACAGACGTCTTTGCTATGTCCTGCAATATATCCAACAGCTCTATCACAAACAGAAAAAACAAAATGTGAAATCAAAATGTAATCCAATTAAAATGGATACTCCTATTAACAGTTTACCAAGCTTAACAGCGATCTACATTTAAGTGCTACCAAGTTCTCAAAAATTGCATCCCCAGAAAAAAATCCCTGTCAGGGGAGGGGTTTCAGACACACCCCACGTAGATTTTCTGTATTTTAACATGCAGATCATTTGCACCTGCCATCAGCTATGTTAGATGGAAGCGTATTTAGCTGTTGAATAGCAAGAAATGATGATCCTAAAATGTTTATGGAAAGAGAAGGCCTGCACACTACCAGGGATTATTCAGATACCAAAACAGTTTTTTTTTTTTTATCTAATCTAAAAATGACTAATTAAAACAAAGTAGGTAGTAGTGAGATGGAAAGGAATATTTTGGTCATTGGACTTTCTGTAATGTCTAATTAACTAAAACAGTAATTAGACGCTAAAAGCTTGCATTCTGTAATTATGTATTGAACAGAAACCTGTGAGCACGAAGCTATATCAGATGAAAGGACACAAATATGAATATCACAGAAGTGTTTTGATCATTAATTAAAATCAAAGGTAGTTTTAGATGATGAAGAAGCAGAAGTAGAGTATGGCCGGTAAGCGCTGTGGGAGAACCTGTCAGGAAGGGTTAGCATCCAGTCTGGACCCAACTAGGTCAGTGGCGAGCCAGCCTTCATTTGTATGCAAATCCATGTAGATTTGCTGCTGATAAGGTTGGTTGGATCTTGAGGCATGAGTGGTTTACAGGCACAGAGAATCCAGAACAAAGTTTATATTCATCTTCATATGCTACTCGGTAATAAGCCTTGGGTCTTTTATTTTCTAACCTTTATTCTCCAGAGAAGGTCACCTGAGCTCTGTGCTCTTTCTCAGTGATAATTTGCTTCATTCTCTTAATGCTCCACTCAGTCACACTTCCAGCTAACCTGTACAACCTTAGACATATACGGGTGGTCACTCAGAAAGCCTACTGGAGCAGTCAGTGGTTGACTGTCTTACTCAAGACACTGACAGCGGAGCACTATCCTCCCAGCTGGTCTGGGGATTTAAAACCTGTGACTCTCAGATGAATGGATAAAGAGAATATCTGCTATATTTCCATGGAAACAAAACTTGAACAAAGCAGGGGGAAAAAGCAAACATGATAATGCCTCATCAACCAGGCTAATGTTGCGTATCCTTGTGATCAATGAATCTTTCCATAATATTCAGGATACAAGTTCATGTCCTGGGATCAGATTTGTGTGTTCACAATGCCAGCAGGGTTTAAATAAAAATTAGTCCTGCTGAAACCCTTCCTATTCTGAAGCTGACACAAGCAATACCTGAGATCACAGAGCAATAATAACAATGTGCAAAAACACACACAGTTTTTCACTACAATATTTCAACTGAGGTCTTAATGACCTCTTACATTTTTGCCCTGGTTTTCCAGTAATATTGCAATGATAATGTCATCTTAGCTTTCCTTTACCACTGGCACAATATCCCTCTCAGCTAGTTTCCATGTCTTTAAATAGATTCGCGAAACACTTCTCTTTTTTACAGTGCAGATGATCATTAATAGTTCCATTGGCAAAAAGGTCTTCTCCAAAGTTATACACAGAAAAATAGAAAACCTGTGCTTGTTGGTTATGAGGAACTAGGCATATAGATGGTACTAATCCACCCCTCTGAGCCTATTATCTGCTCAGGCTAACAAATTTAGACTTCACCCACCAGGACCTCCCCCATCCATCTGTCAGCATGCACTTCTCCCAGCTGAGTTGGGGACATGTGAATGCCACACTCCATCAAGCATGTCAGCTTGTAGAGTACACTCCAGACAGCTCCACGAGACTTCTCCATTACCTCCGCATCAAACCCAAAATTAGCTAAACAGATCAGCAGCGGAGCTCTGGATGTCCACACTCATTTTTTTGAGCATGGAAAGAGGGAGAGAATCTTTTCACTCGATGTGCGGAGGTTTGACTGCTGTTGTCCGTCAAAAACTGAGCTTTCTGCCAAAATATATCGTTAAGAAAGATAAATCATTTCAACTCTGGGTAAGGGTGGAACTAAACACAATATTTAAAGATGATTTTAAAACCAAACCTTTTGAGCTGCGGTGCTGCTGGTTTTGCCCACCAGCTTATATGTAGAAGTCAGGTCAGGTGGTTTACCTGCCCTTTATGGTACCCCACTTACCTCTGATGCCTTCCAATTAAACAGGAATTGGGATTACAACAATTTACTGTTCAGTGTTAATGTACGATAAGAGTTGAAGCTGTGCGATGTGGTCTTCTCCTCCCCCATTAAAAAGTGTAGGTAAAATGGTTTTATACACTTTTGCCTGTCCCTGGATCCTTGTTTACACTGTGAAAATGCCTATCTGTTTGCTCATTAGCATGATTGGTGGGGTGTGCCCACTATTAACCATTTTGAGACAGCACCTCTCCCGAGCGGTCATCTGAAGGTTAGTGTCCTTTGTCGGTCTTCCCTACTTTAATGACGAAACAGCCAGGTGTCTTATGTTGAACAGGCCACCATTTCTCTTAACACTGCAGTGGTGAGACGTTTTTGTTGTGGCATGACTTAAGTTTCTTTACCCTACTGTTCAAAATCAATCAGGCTTTAACAGTTGCAGTGGATTTAGCCTTCTTACCCCAGGCTAAGCTTGGTTTGTCAATGGCAGCTAGTAAGTGGTGAGTGAATGTTGCATTGCTGCCGTTACAGTGAGTACAGGCATCTGATTTTATATTATCAATATTTTATGATAACAAAGTTTAAAATGACAATGTGAAAGGGGGTCGTCCGTAGAAATAAACTTACAGAGAAAACAGGCAGCTGTGATCAGCAATTTATTTAATGTAATGTTATTGTTATGTTATTAGATACAGGAACTTAGCTCAGCATTTACTGAATAGATGCCTCATAGAGAGCGAAAAAGTGAGAGAAGAGACAGATTGATACTGACAACGAAAAAAACCAAATCATGAGAGACAGTCCCCAGGGAAATTCTTCTGAAAAAAGGCTGGTATTAGAAAGAAACTGTCTCTTAGGAAATGTCCTCTATATGTGCTGATGCTCTAGATCAACAAGGCAGTAAGCACTCATGATCAAATGGTGTAGAGATGACTTGTTCCTGACTCTTAAAAGGAAGCCTGAATTCCTGAGCCTACTAAATTATTAACATACATGTTCACAAGAAACATATTTTGTGATGACTCAAGCACAGATAATCACTGTTCTATATATCTGCTCGTGCTACTATAACCTATATTAGACAACAAGTAACTAGCAGTTAAACTGACTGACTGTTAAACCAAGGGCTAACACTTCTCCCTTCCCTCAACACTGAAGTGCAAGACACTCAATCCCCTAGCTGCTCCAGTGGAGTTGTTCATTGACTGGTATAACTGTATCGCACTGTGTTTGAACTGTGCAGCCCCTCAGTGTGAATGTTTGTAACTGTGTAAGACAAGGAGTGGTAGAAAAGTACAATATTCAGGTTGCCTTGCTGGGTAAATAATAGGTATAAAAAAAGATAACATGCAACTACCAATGGTGGTTATAACATGTATGTAAGATGTAAGAAGGGCAGGAATTATTATGTTTATTGGCATCGCAAAAATTTACAAGTATTTTATACAGTCTATGGTTAGGACACAGTAGCAGCTTTGTTACTTTACTTGTTATGTTGTTGTTGGGCTGAAACTTTAAGGCCATTTAAAAATGGTGTACTTTTGTGGGCTGTCTGTGTGGTAACTTCTGGTGATTATGAAACTTGATCACATTATTTCAAACCAAAAAAGCTTTCAGTTCAGCCTTCAGCCAGATAAAATCAGATTTAATTTACCTGCACTATAACAGGGGAACCCTGGGTACTGTGTCATCTGAAAAATAAGGAAACGTCTCTCATACCCCCAAATTGGCTCATTTACAGTACTTAATTTTGAAGAGGCCCAATTGTACTCAGGTACGGTACAAAGCAATTGTACCTAGTCTTACTTTTAGGCCCAAAGAGGGTAAACTATCTTCAACGTATACAAGTCCATTTTAATGTTAATGTGAAGTGAAAATAGGGAGAAAATTGAAGGGTTTTGAAATTCCAGAATAAATGTATACATTGTAAACAACCTTGATTAATGTCAGTGACTGCTGATGTCTTGATGATAGAATAACCAAACTGAATTTCCCCCCACTCTCTTTTTCTTTCTTTCTCACAGGCCTACTCTGTCTATGATGAGGAAATTGGTTATTGCCAGGGTCAGTCGTTCCTCGCTGCTGTTCTCCTGCTACACGTGAGTTAACTTGTCATCCATCCATCCACTGAGCCTGCCTTCTCATGGTCAAGAAAATGCACTAGATAGATGACTAGATACATACAACACACACACACACACGCACACACACACACACACACACACACACACACACACACACATCAAGCATACAAACCTGGGTTGGAAAAAAACAACACAACAGTTTACAATATCATGTAATTATGTTATTTTGTTTACTTTTTGTACATACACATTCAAAACAACAACATTAGTAAAGACTAAAAGTAAAACTATAGAATTTACCTTTTCTACATTTACAGAAGAAATTGCTTCTGGTGCTTTTCCATTGCCACGTGCTTTCAAAATAAAAGCTCTCTGGAGCTCCTGGAATGTTACCTTGATGCTTCGAACTGTGTTTGAGGACAGCAGTCAAACTAATTATTACAAGAAAGAAGAAAGAAAATGTCAGCAATTGTGCAGCTACACCTACACCTCTCTGCATCTATTGAAACCAAGTATGTTGGTGTAATAAAGCAGAACTGAGACAATATGAGAGAGTAAATGGAGGCTGAGAGGGAGACAGAACGTCTCTGGCTGGCTGCTGGAATGAAAACGCTTCATAGCAGAATGGTGTAGAGAAATAGAGTGAGTGAGAGAGTGCGAAAGAAGGTAAAGCTGAAAGCATAAGACTGAGTCACAGCAGAAAATTAGAAGTAGGAAAGAGGTGGACAAGACACTCATTCACTCTCACAAATTTATTTCTAAGGTGACTGACAGACACATATTTCTTAAAGAACTCCTGCTCTACAGTATACAGTATACTCGTCCCCATACACATTTAAGTAATGTTTAGTGTTTCTTGTCTGTTCAAAATGGGTTGCAACTTGTAAAACGCACCTGAAATGTGTATTTGGGGAAGGTGTTAAAAGACAGATGGAGGAGAGACAGAGGAGCAGACATATGGAGGCGGGAATCCCAAGTGGAGTTGGAAGTTTGGTTAAGGTCCAAATAACAAGGGCAGCAGAGGTTAAAGAGGAGGAAGACGGAGGATGAGTGGAGAGGGGAGGAGGTGGGGTGAGGAGAGATCGTAGAAGAGTTGTGAAGGAGAGCTATGGATGAGTTTGGTAATGACACATCATGGTGTACAGAGGAGAGAACACAGGAGTGGGAAAGATACGAGAGTGCAGGAGAAGGAGGAAAACAGGAGGAAGTTATGGAGGAGGAGGCTTTAAAGGTGAAGAGGAGAAGGGGATAGATAAAGGGGACAGCAGCAGTAAAACAAAGAGAGGTTATAGAGGAGAAGGAGGCAGACAGGTTATAGAGGAAGCAGGGAGGGGTTATAGAGGAGATGTCAGGAATATTAATAGGGGTTCAGGTTTACCTGCAGAAGCCCATTCAGCCCCAAACACATACTGTCACTCTGATTAAATATCACCTCACCGTGTGCGTGCGGGTGTGTGAGGAGGAGGAGGAATAAACCCATATACCCACACAGGCACACACCCACAGTTTACATCTTTCTCTCATGCCTCTTATCTTCATTCATCCAAGCAACATACACTAACACACTAGCACATGTACTGTAAACTCTGTGAATTGTGTCCCTTCATGTCATTCACACCTTCATTTTTCTGTCCTTCAAGCTTTATTTAGAGCCCGTCAAATAAGGCAGAATGATAAAATGTGTTGGTTTCTTGTCTTGAAGAGTAAGTGTCCACCAGTTGTAAAGTAGAGATTCAAACAAAATGTCCTTGTTTCCTTTGTGGCAACAGATGTACATGTTGGACAGTCAGTTGTTCAGAGTTGTAGTTCATGTCTCTGTAGTTTATCATTATCCATGTGGTTTCAGATGCCAGAGGAACAGGCCTTCTGTGTGTTGGTGAAAATCATGTACGAGTATGGCCTCAGAGCTCTTTACAAAAACAACTTTGAGGATCTTCACTGCAAGTTCTACAAGCTGGAGAGGCTGATGCAGGTTAGTGATGCAGTGTTTAATAATATATTAAATGGAATGTATTACAATGCAATAGAAATTAGCATAATGCTGAGAAGACGGCACTGACAGTTGGATGAAATAGAGTTAAGAATTGGGAGGTGCCGCTGGTTCTGGAAGTCCCCCCCGTACTGTATTCCTAATGTATGAAACAATTATCTCAATGTTAATTCAAATAGAAACATGGGACTCTTCTGGATAATGTAATAACCATATATGTTTATGTTATGGCCACCCGGTGTAATTATTTCAACTGCATTTTTGAGAAATCATGTTTCATTTATCATTAGGACATGGCCAACGGCTCAAAATACTACAATGTCCATGAGGGGGGGTACTACAATTACAGTTTAAAATAAAAAATGTTAATCAGTCGTTTTTGTCCACGTCATAAGTTCAAATGCCATTAAATTCACCTCACATATCCAGCTGTCCTTGTTGTACATACTTGTCTCAAGGACAATTCATTTACACTAGATTTGATTTTCCAAGATTTTTACTTTATTGAGAACGAAGGTCCTTTGGGCTGTTTCATTTAATTAATGATTGAATGTCGGGTTTGTGCAATTACTCATACTGGGTGCCACTAAAAAGAAGAGACTAGCAGACAGTGTAAATAGCCTTACAAAATCTATTTGCATTTTCCATAAAAGCAAGAAAGGTTTGATCATATTCAAATACATAAAGCGTGTTACCAGTGATTGCATCATCTGTGGGGGACGACATGTTTGTTGTTGCCTTGTTGACTTTTTTCTGGTCACAAAGTATAATAGAATATAACGAGAGTTACTTCTAAGTCTGTGCGTGTGAGACTTGTGGTCTCCGTAGGCTAAACAACATTTTTTCTGTCTGGTGAGGCTGATGATCCTGGTGCTGGTTAAGTCCCATCCCACTCAGGTATTAAGTCTAAATCCACTCTCTGAGTAGAGATTAATTTGGCCCTGAAATCCATCCTGGCTCTGCTAGCACTCGTCACTCAGAATCAAGTTAAACTCGTTTAGCAACGACCAAATGCGCTCAATGTAAGGATGTTAGCGTTGACTGCTAATTATTAACGTACAGGTCGGATCTCACTCTTCTATCACTCATGTGACACGTTAAATGCTGATTGAATCCTTCATTCATTGTACATGCATGGACGCTAAGACACACGTGAACACTTTCTACTTTAAAGCTACAGCTTTTCTCCTCGTGCTTAATCTTCAAAACAAAAGTATATCAAAAACGATAAACTAGAACAAACAAATGGTAAAGAAATAAAATAATGAGTGGAAAAGATAATGAATGTAGGAACTCTCATCATATGAAGTATGCAGAATAATATAATAACATTGGCAATGATGAGTTCTGGTGCTCATACACTGTACATTTTATGAAACAGATTGCTCAACAAAGGTTGAATTGCTAATTCTTGTTACAGATTTGTAAATGTCACATTTTGTAAATATACTTGCTTTGTATAATATAGTTTATTTTTATATAACTTTAACAATGTACTGTATGTGCAGTGTATGAATAAAGTCTCTGACTGTTTGGCAGCAGTGATGCTAAATTGTTTCTTTTTCAACTTTTTCTTTTGTTCTTGGTTCTCTGGGTCTCTCGTGAAAGAGATTATCATCTCAGTGAGATGGCATGATTTAATAAAGGATGAGTAAAAATGAAATAATGTAAAATTGAAATGACAAACAGAGCCACATCTTTCTATTCTTGTAAGTGCTGTTTCATCTCACAAGTTTCTCCTCCTCCTTCTCTTCTATCTGCTCCCGCAGGAGCAGCTTCCAGACCTGTGGTCCCACTTCCAAGAGCTAAACCTGGAGGCACACATGTACGCCTCCCAGTGGTTCCTCACCCTCTTCACTGCCAAGTTCCCCCTGTGCATGGTTTTCCACATCACTGACCTGCTGCTCTGTGAGGTATAATTTGGCTCACTGCACTACTTTATGGATATGGAGAGTGATTTGTCTACATTGTCCAGGGTCCAATAAGGGGAGGGTCTTCTAGAAACATGAGAGGAGTAGTAAGGAGGTAGACAACAAGGTCACGGATAGAAGATAAGGAGTGACAAAGGTCACTGGGGATGCTAGGAGGGAATATGGCATTGCTCTTTGGTTTGATCTAATATCTTCCCAATGTAATCAATAGGGATGCGCTGATCAGGCTTTTAAGGGCTGATACGATAATTGATTTAATGTCATTAGGACCAATTGACTCGATACCAATCACTGCTTGCTTTTTGATCTAAAACATTTTTACAGAAAGCTCCTCTGAAGAGACCTTCTTTCAAAAGCCACTAGCCACTACAGTGCTACAGAGTAATTTACAATAGAAACAAAATGTTGCATACATTCAGTATAACACCAAACACAAATGCAGAGAGTAAAACAGAGTTTAATTAAAGTACTATGATAGTATATATACAAAAAAGATGATAATACATTTTTTTTTTAATAATACTTTTTTTTTCCTGTCTTTTGCCATGGTCCTGGACATCCCTTGAGTAGGGATGCACGACCCAACTTTTTCTGGCTGGATACGGAGTACTGACCCAATGCCAGTGTTTAATTAAGAAGATTTATGCTTCACTGTGTGGAAGTGACTGGGATCATTCTTTTATGTGTAAGGCAACATCAGGCTTGACTTAAACATTGCTTTCCTAACTTTGTAAAACAAAATGTAACAAATAAATAGATTGATATAATTTACTCAATTTGTTACAGAAAAACTTAGTTCTTATTAAAATAATAAATAGTGCCCCAGCAACTTGGTAAAAAATCTTCAATATTAACAGGATATGCAATACAAGAGTAAACCTTTTAAATGCAGCAACAAATCAGTCAAAACACAGTAATTAAAATTCTAGTATGTAATGTATATAATATATAATCATAGAATTAAATAGCCCTATTGTCACTTATACCCAATTCACCTAATTGAGTCCGTATCGGCCCGATATCAGTATCAGATCGCTGCATCCTTACCCCTGAGGACTTAATAGTTCAACACTCTCGTGGAGGGTTTTTGCTAGATCTGAACCCCAGCAATGTATTTGTTTATTGGACTAGTCACTGACTGCCTGAAACAAACACCATGTATAACGTAGTTTATAAGTGTACCTGGTACCAAAGCCAAAGACTGAGTTTTTGTTTCTTTGGCCATATCATCTCATCTGCGGCCGTATGATTTGGGTCAGGGTGAGGAGAAAAACAGAGCTTTGAGCTGATCACCACCGGCTGATGAGTCAGATCAGGTGGCCGGTAGAGCTGCCAGACAGACCTGCTGAAGCCAAATGTGTAATGAGGTTGCACTGGGAGTGTCTGACTGAGGCCCCTAACTGAAGGTGGAAGCATGCAGCTGCCTCCTTATGGAAAATAAATATTGTATTTGGAGCATAGAAACTCAAAGTAACAAGGGGCCAAGAACAGAGCCTTGAGGAACACCACGTCCAACATGAGCAGATGAAGAAGAGGCATTAACAATAACAACAGCTTCAGTTCTGTCAGAGATCTAAACTTGTCCAGAGCAGTATCACTCAGAACCATTTTTCCAGGTGACTCAGCAAGATAGTATGATACACTGTATCAAATGCTGACCTTAATTGTAAAGCACAATAACTAATCATCCACCACCATTACTTGCAAGAATTACTTTACTTTGTTGTGTGGGCGTGTGTGTGTGTGTGTGTGTGTGTGTGTGTGTGTGTGTGTGTGTGTACTAAATATTTTTTGACATCTTTGACTTGTAAAACGTTTCATAACATAAAACATCAAAAGTCAAATGCCCTACTTGTTTCCTCTCCCCTCCACATCCTTCTCTCTCTCTTCCTTCCTCCCTCCCTCCCTCCCTCTGTCCTCCTATTGGCCCCAGGCAAACAATTAAAAGTTTCCCAGGTTTTTCTTGCCCAATGAGCCGCATGATGAGAATCTGCTTGTTAAACCAGAATTCTCATCTCCTGCATCTCTCTGTCTGCCCTCTTCTTCTTCTTTGCTTTCTTCATCATCTTATCTCACTCCTTTATTCCTTCTTTTGTCTATCATCATCATCTTTCATTTTTTACTCTGTTGTCATTTACCTCTTTTCTTGCCATTTATTTAACAACTGTTTTGCTGTTTTCTTTCTTCTGCTGTCTCTCCTTCCTTGTTCATTGACTCAATCTTATATTTATATCTTTCTATCTTTTTCTCTTTATATTTTTTCTCTCTTTATACAGCAGTCTGACATTGCTCATTCTCTTCTACTTTACACAATTTCTACTACATTTTACTCTCACCCACATGTCTTATTATTAATTTTTTTTTTTTCTCATTCAATGTCTCTGTACCTCATATGTAAAAAAGCTACTGGACTTTTGTTTGGTGAGTTTGTTTGTGCTCTCCCACTGATGGGCTAAGCTTTAATGATTGGTGGGTAGTCCCAGGCTCACACCTTGATGTTGCATTATGTTTTTAGGTCATATGTGACTCGCTTTAGAGTCATCGGTTATTACCACTTTAGTTATCAGTAACCATTTGCATTTAGTACTGTCCAGATTATTTATTATTAACAACTGTTATGGTCCAACTCTAAAACCACAGTGATTAACTAAAACAAAGGAATTCTGTGGAATTAATTTAACAAGTATAAAGTCTAACAAATAGAACTTTTAATATCACATCTGAGCTTCAAAATTATTGAATGATCTCTATCCCTATTTATTTAACTCTGCCTAATTTAATTTACCTTCACTACTCCCTTGGCCTATTGCCCGGTCACCCTCCCAGTCTATGTCATGATGTCTCCATTTTCTGCATGTTTATCTCTCTTTCTCCCCATAAATCTCTGTTGCTCGGACACACCAACTCTGAGATTATCTTTCTTTCTCTCATACACACCTTTGATCCTGCCTCAGCGCTGTAGCACCATCTTGAGGCCTACAAAGATAGGTGTGTGAAGACAGAGCTTCCTCTCTCTTTTTTCTTTCTCTGGTTATTTTTAGAGCTGACCAGATATTTTTAGCTTTGTGTTGCCATGTGAACTGGTTGTCACGGAGACCAAGGAGACGGTTGTTCCCATGCAGAGCTGACATCAGCTTTACATTTTCTTTCTTTCTGTGTCAAATTCAGTGTTGAATGTGTCGAATCATTGTCGACAATAGAGGAAGAAAAAAAAAACGTGTTTTCACAGCATTATTCTACATATATCAGTGAATAGAAACACAACTTCTTACCACAACTATTTGCTCTACACAATAATCTGTGATTTATTTAGAAACATGCATGTAATGACTAAAACAAAGTATAGCTTTGTCTGTTTTTTTTTTTATTTTAAAGTTTTCCCTTTTCATCACTTGAACTGTACCTCTCTCTGCTCTGTTTTGATTACCTTTATTCTTAAATTGAATTATAGTGCCGATGAACTCATTCTGTGCAGCACTTTTCAAAAATGATTTAAATTATTGGCAATAAAGCAATAAACAATCGAAGCAAATAACATATGCTGACATGAGTATATAAATGTTAGTAAGTTAATGGTAATAGGCTGTTATAATTAAAAAAGTGAATAGTTTGGTCAGAGATCTACTTGTCTGGAAAAATGTAATCTTTGAAGTTGTGTTTTCTAAGAACTTTACTCTGTCATCTATTTCCTCTTTTCTTGCTCTTTCCTTAATATTTTAACAACTTTTCTGCTGAATGTTTTACTTGTTTTAAATGCCAGTTATTACTACACTGCACTACACTGATACACACTGCACTACACTGATATACTGAAACCTGCTGACACACATGAACATGATAGTTTTTCCCCTACTTGTTTCTGTATTTACATCTAATTCTCCTCTCTTCCAGGGTCTGAACATCATCTTCAATGTAGCCCTGGCCTTGCTCAAGGTTAGTAATCCCTTTCATTTATTCATTCATTAAACTGTAACCATCTGTTGAACATCACTTTACTATCGAACCAGTTTTCATGTCAAAAATCTCATTTCTTTTTAACCCACCCAAATCGGATTTAGTGTTTGATTTACTTTGCTTCAATAAAAAGAAAAACTATATATTGTTAGATGATGATATATTAATTTTGTTTCGTGCACCAAATATAAACCCATGTGAATAAAAAAAAAAAAGCAGATCTTGACTTTTTTTTAAAGAAAAAAGATTAAGATTTTTTACATTAATTGCACAAAAAAAGAAACCACAAAGAAGGTGGTTACGCACACAGAGCAGTTTTTTAGAGTTATTAGAGTCATTAGTGAGACTCAGTCTCTCAAAGTGCAAAGCAAAGTATTTGCGAAGCATCACGGTGCAGAAAAGGCAGTGTGTGTGAGAAGGTGCATTAAGTCCTCGGTCTGACGTGATAGGAAGAGGTCAGAGAGTTTGTTTGTTGGTATTTCTTGCCCCCTAGTGCTTGAATCAGAAACTGTATTTGGAAGTGAGGATGCAGATTTGTCCTAAAAGACAAATTAGACAAATGCGTAAAGTCTTTCATGTTAAACGTCATGTTGAATGTGATGCAGTCACTGTGTCACAACAGCAAGTGATACCTTACGATGTATAATTTTACTATAATTTTGGAGCATACAGTATGTTTTGAGCAGTATATGAACTGGGTTCATTTTTTTCATTTTTATTTGCACCCCCACCGTCCTCAGCTGAAGTTACTAACTTATTAGTACAGTATGCACAGTTATGTGTGCATACTGGGTTTCCATACAGTTTCCCTCGGAGGTTGATAAAATAGTGTGTAATTTAGAATCAGAAAATAAAAAAACTTGGGGTGTGATTTAATGAAAACATATAGGCACACACACTAAACAATCAATAGGCGGACATAGAATAAAAACACACAAGATAAAACAGAGCAAATATAACCATTTTATTTAAAATCAATCATGAATTTATTAATATTATTCAAAATAAACTAGGAACTAAATAAACTAGTCTAGTTTAAACAATATATATAACCATATTAAACTTGCATGATGTTGCCTTTAGAGCAGAATGATTTAGAATTGACTTGTTGTTTTGTTATCAGATCTGTTTGTGGCGGTATGGATCGATGAGTTTTGGCAATGAGTGTCATATTGCATGTCGGTGTCTGGTTGGTCAATGTGGACATTAATTTGATGGGACAGTCCTTGTGGAAGTTCTGAAACTTCAAGAACACCCTGTGATGAAGAACAGGCTTGTCTCGTCATGTAATCTGTCTTGGTACTTAAACAAAAGAAGCAAATCATTTAGTATCATTTTAAATTTGATATGTCTGTTCATTAATTTGCAGTGAGTGTTTCTTTTTTGTGACAAGACATCTGTACATTTTTAGGACAAAAAACGTAATGTGCTACAGTAGCTGATAGTTTCTCAGGTTTTAAAAACTGAAGTGTAATTCTCAGCTCCCATTAACATGATACACAGATGGAAAATGTTTTAACTATAGTAGTAACCATACTCATAAGTGGTTTATAACAGTGTATACTGCTCACATTTCTGCTTCCCTTTTTCTGCTATCTGCCAAACACATAATTTTGTTTTGCTTTTATCAATTAATTATTAAAAGGAACATGGAGGGTGCCCATATACATTATCTGCCATTATTAGGACAGGAAAAGGGTATGTTCGAAAGCTTTTAACCCAGGCTTAGATGTGTTTCTCTTGGTTCCCTGATCAACTCATAAGCCACAATATGTCCAGTCCATTAATAATTTATTAGACTTTTTTATTTTATATTTGTCAAGTAATCAAGTTTTTTGCACAGTGCTTAGTTACAGATGCTGATAAAAACAATAGGAGGCTAGAAAACCAGGAAACAGAAAAATTGCCAGATTAAAAGATTATTAAGGATGAACCAATCAAGTTTGTTTTGCCCCTGAAAGCAGTCCTTTATTATTGAATATCTGCCAATTCTGAATTCTGATCCACTACATTCAAACTGGTAAAGCCAATCCATTTTTTGCACTAGCTCATTGTAGTAATAATAATGATAAATATACTAAGTGTTATTGTGTTTACACAGTAATGCAGTTACACTCAAGCCTTCCTCTCTAAATGAATCATAAATGGTTGGTTTTAAAAAGCCCTCCCGCTCAAAATATTAGCAATAATGTATTCTCTGTGTCAGACAGAGAAAGATGTGGTGCATGCGATTGTCGGCAATGGAGAACAAATGAGGATGTGAGGAGAGTGGAAGGGGCTTCCACTGCCTGCCTCTCATTGGCCAGGCATGACGGCATTCTCCCCCGAGGCTTCCTCCTCCCTCCTCCCTCCTCCCTCCTTCCTCCATCCTGCTCTCCTCTCCGCTCTCATCACCCCTCCCTCCATCTGTGTTCGCCTCCCTCCCTTTCCTGCTTAGCAGTCGCCATCCACATCACAACAGGAGCATAAGCTATAGCGTTAGCAATCTGGATTCAGGGGATAAAAGCTTTGTGTTCTTGTTTTTTTTTTGTTTTTGTTTTTTTACATGTTTTCCCTCTTCGTCTTTACCTCCAATTGATGCCTGCTGGAGCTTCTTCTCTCACACAGTTCTTCGTTCTCTGTCTTCTTTACCTCCTATTCCTCTACCTCTACCTCCGCCTTCTCCTCTTCTGTGTTGGCTGTTTATGCATTTCTACCTCTGTCCACCACACAGACCTCTGCAATGGAGCCGCCCCTGTTAGCTGCTAGCTATTAGCTGTTAGCATAACAAAGAGAAAGTGAGGGTTTAGAGAAAGCGAGGAAGGCAGAGAGAGTGAATAAGAGAGGTGGTGGACAGGAAACACTGAAGGGTTTCTTTGCCTCACCCCAGCTGATGGCCAGGACCATCACTGCTGATAGCACAACAACTTGCATTCTCATGCAAACACTGATCCATTTAGCCTTTGTTGTTGAGAGGCAGAAGTGACTTTCCATCTGAAGGAGCTGGCTTCCCATCTGAAGGATCTACTGACACATACAGACCGGATGCCTGGCTGCTGCTGCTGATGGAAATCTGCCAGAGGGATAGACATTGGAGTCCATGCTGGAGCTGTTGACTGGACTGTGCTTTTACTGCTCTAGGTGGTTTGGATCTGGACTTCAGATCAGAGGGTTATATCAGTGAAGAGGAAGAGCAAAGACACAGCGAGACATTCGTCGTACACTCTGTTTTTCTGCCTTTTTCCAAACTCATCTTGTTTTTCATGCATCATTGGCTTAAATCGGACTCAACGAGTTCGATGAGCAACTACTCAGCCATAAACAAACACAAGTGCATCATCATCTCCTGAAGGCAGAAAACTGCAAACAGACCACATCTCGCCTGCTTCTACCATGTCGTCAGGACCACATGCTCTGGCTTAGACCGAGGCTGTTAAGATAAAAGGACTCATACTGTTATTTTAGGCCATTCTATATTTCAAAGAAAGCTACAATCCTGTCAGCTTCATACCTTGTGCGGCTTCTTGTTTGGAAACGGGGACAAAACCCATTAGGTGCTTTGATGTGTCGTCTCACACGCACCTAGCCTTGAGCGTTAGGCTACTCAGGCAGATTGAGGGAGATTTTCTTTATGTCTTTGAAGCCTTACAACGAAGGAGGAAAAAAAAAAAAAAAAGGTGGCGTACCTATCCATCGCTGCTGTTTGCCGGAGCAGCAGCACACGTGTTGATCAGCTTTGTTGCTAGGGAGCGGCGTACTGATTGGAATTAGTTGGGGGAGTTTGGCACAGGAAGATGAGAGTGGGTAGTGTGACTGGATTTCAAAGTCAGTCTGGCAGGTAGCTGGAAGACTCAGCATTATGCCAAAAGCAGCATCAATACATAATTTCCTGACTGTTATTTTGTCGCGCCTTGTGGCTGTTACTGGGCTCTGACAGTGGTACAAGCTGAGTGACCTCCACTGACGTCTTGTCCACTTGTCTAAATTCTGTGCTGCCTAGATGAACTGGATTAATGTTAACGTTGCATGCCTTGGATGCCTGGGCTGTCTCTGCTGAGTTGCTGTGTGTCCCTATGAGTGTCTCATCGCTTCTTTCCTAGCTGGCGTCCTGAACATCAGTCTGTCGTGGCTCTGCCTCATGTGGTATTATCAGCTTCTCTTCCCAGAAGGTCAGTCACCTCGTTCACCAGGACTCAAGACCTCACCTCAGTGACCTCAAGACGAATCTCGACTCAAGTTGAACACTCCCTGCTACCAGTCCACACGTACTCCAACTCCAAGAAACCTACTGGGACGTCCGGACGACACGCTGGAGTCATCTGCCACCCTGGCCCCGGAGCGGGACCGCCCCTCTCCCTCACCCTGCCCCACCCTGCCACCATTTCCTACACTCTCCCCTCCGCCCTCTCCTCCTCCTATGCCTGCCTTGACCCCGCATCTGCCCCTTCCAGCAGTGCGCAGGGCAATGGTGGACGGAGAAGGAAAGGCGGAGGAGATTGCCCACAGCAGTCAGGCCTCAGCAGACTCATACTGCAAGGTGATGGATCTCCTTGGGATGGGACACCGGCTCTTCGTCCCTAAGCTGCTAGCGGTGAGAGAAGGGGGACCGGGAAACTGATGCTGGATGAAAGAAACTGAGCATGCAGGGATGGTTGTTAGTTTGACTTGTGTTGATAAATGAAAAGAGCTACTGATGAAGACAGAAGATGGGAAAAAGCAGGAAAGCATGTCTCAAAAAAGCATCTTCTGTTTCTGTACTTCTGCCAAACAAATAGTTATTGCATCTGTTGTGGTGAAGGTTAGACCTCTAACCCTTGGCATCTTTTGAAATTGAAGCTGTGGACCTTTTACAGTATATATGTCACATTGGATAGATGTGCCAACCAATTACCTCAAATGTTATTTACAAAAGGCTAGCCTATTAGCTTTCTGCTATAAACCCTGAATCTTACATGAATAGATTTATATGAAAAACTCATACAAGGAACTCTTGGAATGCTAATATCAACTATGCATGCTGCTTAGAAGTTATATTTCATAATAGCTGATCCCATGCTCTCATTTACCATTGGAAATTAAACAACCAGAAGACAATCTATTCTGGATCACATTTAAAAACATAAATGTAGACTTGGTCTTGAGTAACAGTACATGTAGTAATATTTGGATAGATTATTGTGACAATGCATCCTTACACCACAAGATGGTGTTATTGATTGTTATTGCCTCTGATTCACACTCGGAGTTACCCAGTACAAGTTCAGTGACTGAGCAGCTCTACTTCACCAGTTGGGGCTTTTGCATTCGACATCTTGACACTTGTTTTCAATGGAGGGAGTGCTTCCAAACAACTTTCCCGTTGCTATAACTTGTATGCTCACACCATATTGCATGACAGGATCGTATTTGGCAGTGGTTTAAGGTGGACTACAATGTTTTTGTTTTGCATTTTAGGCGTTAAACTTGTGCTCTCTGTAATTTATAAACAAGGTAAAAATTAGAATAACCTCAAACTGCTTCAAGCAACACATAAAATAAAGCAAACACTTTCAAGGGTAAAGCACTTTAAAGGATCATGTTAGAGAGAACTTGAAAAAAAGTTGAAAGCTGAATGGCAGAAGGGAAATTGCTCCCAAGATGAGAACCTTATAAGTCTGTCCTGTCTACTGTGAATATAGAAAGCTAATGGCAGCCAGCAATTGGGGATAATCAACTGTTTGCTTTACATGTTTGACTCTTAATGACCGCTCTGTGTCTATCTGTCTCCACCACCACCTCCCACCTCCTCATGTCTCGCTCCAGACGTCTAAAGAGGACCTCTTGCAGGCGGACTTCGAAGGCGCTCTCAAGTTCTTCAGAGTCCAGCTCCCTAAACGCTACAGAGCTGCGGAGAACGCCCGCAGGCTTATGGAGCAGGCCTGCAACATCAAGGTAAGGACCCTTTAGTGACAATGAGTGACATCCCTGATTTGTCCACACAACACTGGATCTCAGGTGTATTGGTGTATTGTGCTAACTTCTGAGCTGTTGATCTCTTTTTGTCTATGTATTTGGTGCCCAGAGTTAAGATTACTTGTGTTTTATTTACAATGCATTTTGAAGAGATCAGCTGTCAGTCAAAAGGAGTACAGTAGGTGGGACTGTATGTGATCTTCTTCTTTGGATTTTCTGGGACAGAAAGTCTTACTTTTCTTTACCTTAAGTAATTTGCGTGTGACATCTTTGAATAATAATATATTAATAATGTATTTGTCTCTTCAGCCATGGGGATGGTCACAGCTTTCTTATTTAGTTTATTCCAAAACAAGCCTGTAATGTAAAATGCATCACTTTCTATGCAGCAGGAAAGGAGCTACCACACAGCAAATGTTTCGAACGGGAAAAGCTTTTATGAAGTGGATGTACTGTGGGTTGGAGCTCTGCTGTGTTGGAGAAGTTTGACAGAAAGAGGAGGAATATGTCTCAGATAATTAGTGCATTCTTTAAAGTGGCTAAAAACTATAATTTACAATAATATATCAAAGATAAATGTGAAAACAATGTTAGAGCTTTATAGCGTTTTTAGTTTTAGCTAAATGTTTAGCTGTCCAGTCCATAAATGTACTATTGTAGTTCACTCTCAACGCTCTCGTAGCATCATTTTCGGCCACAGCAGGCAACTGTTTTCAGCAGAAAAGCGCTACACTACCTTGTCAGTAGTTTCGCAGGTTTTACGTATAGTTTAGTTGTGTTTACCCTTTGCAATATGCCATGTTATTCATTCTTGCTGATTCTTTGCTCTGTTTTTATCTGTTTTTGGTCTTTCTTGTATGTTGTCGTTGATAGGTCTTAACTGCAATCTGACAATAGCCCATAAAAGATGGCTTTCATGGATAAAAAACCCTTACCCTAGTCATAGTTTTCTTTAAAGCTTACCAGCTAAATTTACACACACACACACACACACACACACACACACACACACACACACACACACACACACACTCTTTCATCCTCCTATTGACCTTAATAAGGCTGCTGGCATTTGTGGAATTTGCTGAGGTCAACAGAGACCAAAAGCAGTACACCGTGTATATGATAATGTGCGTGTGTGCATGTGTGTCAGCAGAGTTTGTTGTGATAGAGGAAGGAAAGAGTCAACTGAGAAAGATGGAAGAGATAATCATCCTCCCTCCTCTCTTTCTCTCCCCTGCTCGCTCTTTGTCTCTCCATGTCTCCTGTATCTACTTACAGTTAATATTTAACATTTTGGGCATTTTTCCGGCTTTCTTATCTAAAAAAAACTTTCAGTGACTAAGCAGGTTGTGATGTGGTGTTGTGCTCAAGGACATTTTGGCAGGACGATGCGATCCCCCAATGTTTGGTGTATTTCTGTGTATTTCTACACACAGGATATCCTGCACTGTGACTCACAGTTTATCTGTAGTGGTTTGGTAGCATTTTGGTACTCTTGCACAATTCTGCTGCAATGCAACCTGTAATATCAGGACTTTACAGGCATAAACACACAAATTGATAAGCCCCAACCGCAACCATTCTTCTAAAGATATTCCCTTTTTCTGTGTGTTGATTATTGTGATGGAGTTTTTTACCCATTAGTCCAAAATCTCCAATAATTGTTTACCTGGATTTTAATCTGGTGACTGTGAAGGTCATAGTTTGATTCAGTGACCTTCCTGCTCTGTATGCATTATGTTTCGCTACTCATTCAAACAGTTTTTTTCCTTTGTATTTGTCACACAAACACACACACACACCCCCACTGGAAGCAACTGACTAAATGAAGCGTCATCAAAACACAAATACTGATTGAAGAGAGACTGTGCTCAGGCAGCTAGTGAGCTGCTCAGGACAGACAGGTACAGTACACTTTCTGTCTCTCTCGGCTCATCTCTCCATAATCCCTCGCTGATCTTTTACTCCACTGCTTTTCCTCAATTTCCTCTTGTATTGCCGTATTTATTTATTTTTGTCATCTCTTTCATCTGTCAGACGAGCCTTATCACGAGTTTACTCTTCTGAATTTTGTCTTTACCAGGTTCATATTTTCTCGCCACTTGTGCTTTCACACACAAAAGCACATATACATAAATTGTGTTGATTTCATTCAATCTCATTGGGTCTTGAACCTTTATCATTTCTTGTTCTGTGTGTGTGTGTGTGAGTGTGTGTGTGTGTGTGTGTGTGTGTGTGTCTGAGGTCTTTATCTTCTTTCTACTGTCATGTTTGTAAACAAGTCACTCTTTTAACTTTTAAAATAGAATTTTCCCTGTGGATACAAGTACATGCAGCAAGTCAGTCAGATGGAGAGCTATTTAAACAAGACTGTAGAGTGATGAGAAGGACTAACAGAAGAAAGAATCTTTCTTTTCACTACTTTTCCCCAATTTTGCCACCGTCCATCCAACCAACCAACCCTAACTAGTACAGCAACAGATCACAGTATGACACATCAGCTTGTGACACGCCACAGTAGATACAATACTAACCTTGGAAGAGTGTTGGAGTATCTGCCATGTTCAAACACCATCAGAGAAAAAAGGGAAAACCTGCCTGTCCAAGCCACTTTGCTCTCACCCCCCTTTTTACATATTTTTCTCTCTCGACGTCTAAATCGGATCAGCTAAACTCTTTTAAGCTGCTTAAAACATCGAAAGAATTCACTGGCACCTTAGCTTGATTAACACAACAGGCAGTAGGGTGGCTTAGCCTTTCTCGGGATTATGGGAAGAATTTAAATTTCTCAGCCTTTTTAAACATCCGCCGGACCGCAGCTGGAGTGATGAAAGTTTTCAGTCCTTTAAGAAAAAAGGAGAGCGATGTCGTATATTCATTTGCCGCTCAGGGTTTGACTGATTAATCCGTTTTTTACCAAATCCTTCCTACAGAGAAGCTGAACTTTAACAGACTGAGAAGAAGGAAGATAGAAGGATGTGTGTTGAGAGACAGCATCATTTACAGAGAAGATGAAATGATATAGAGTCCAGGACAAAGATCTACATGAAGGCTGAAGACTTCCACACAGACCACAGACCATTTTGTGATACAGGCCCCAACTGTTAACATTGGATGAACCTGCTGGCCTAGCTAGCTTTGTTCATGTTAACTAAGCTGACTTTTATTAAGCTACAACTCAGAGGGCCAGATTTACAGAGAAAAGTAAATATAGCATATTGAACACTTTAAATAGCTCCCCTTTGTTTTGAGCAATTGAAATAATCATTATTTATGTGCTATTAATACATCCTTTAAGTCACACGAGCATACATCGACAAATGGGCCTGATGGTGCAGCCAGGTATGATTGGGATAGAGCGAAAACACAGTGGCATAAAAAGACTTACAGTAAGAGAGATTAGATACAGAGAGATGAGCCCTTGGTTGTTGATGTGTCTCCGCTAACAGAGGAATCTCTTGCCATCACCACAAAGAGGTTGTCAGGTAGTTTTTAGCCGTGTGGTTCTATGGGAGGACGCTACAGTATTCAGGCATCGTCCAGGACAGCCTTGAAGTCGCTTTTACTTCACTTCCTGGGTTTTACTGTTGGAACGATGTGCAACTATAAACGACAAGTCACTGTGGTTTATCTGACAACTTCCTTCCTATCTCTCTTCAGACACACACACACACACACACACACACACACACACACACACACACACAGTTTATCTGTGTAAACAAGCCTTTATCTCTATTTTCACCCGCAACACGAAACAAAAACAAAAAAAAACTCCTGAGTGCACCCTAAAGAGAGAGTCTAAAAGAGGAAGGGAGAGATACAAATGAGAGACGTTTAAAGAGAGAGGGGGCAGTACTCAGTTAGTGGAAAGGGAAAAAAAGCAAACTCATCCTCCTTTGTTGCACACTCCTAGAGTTACAGAGAGGGAGAGGGAGAAACAAACAGGTGTGTTGTACTACCCTCTCACTCTCCCCGCCCCTCCTCCTGTCAGTGGGCGGGGCTCGGCTCCTGAGCGACTCTTGAAAGCAGCCAGTCGCCTCCTCCACTCTCTGAGAGAAATCTAAACCTGTCAGCTGCACTCCTCTCCTTTTCCTTTCGCCACTTTTTCTCCTCTCTCTTCTTCTTGTTCTTCATCTTCTTACTCCTCCTTGCTGTTGGAAGCAAGAGGAGTCAAGATGATGAAGGAGGTGTCCATCATGGTAGCATACGACGCTCATGTAGTCGACAGACCGGGTGAGGAGGACACCCTGGCTCGCTTGGTCGCCCACTCCAGACCTCTCAGAGCTCCCAGACCGGTGGTAGGTCTGTTCATTTCTTTTGTCTTTCTGTCTCTCTTCATTTCTTTCTTTTGTTTCTTCTTCCATCCCTCTCTGGGTGTATATCTTTTTAACTCTGATGGGAGACATTCCCAACTATTCCTTCTGACCCTTATCTCTTGCAGTTTTTAGATAAGAGAAATGCTGTAGATAGTGGAATTCACCCGCTTCTTTCTTTTTGATTGATGGTTGTTTTTGTAATGCTATTTTTGTAATGTTTAATGTCTTTATCATTTTTTTTTTTTCTTTTTTTTTCTTTTTGGCATTGCTTATACATTTGTTTATAAACGGAGGTAGCTAAGAAACTTTCTTTCCATGAGGTGGATGTTGTAGACTTATGTATGTTTGTGTGGCAGTGTGTTGTGTTCCTACTGAAAGTGTGTCTGATGTTTGAAGTTACAGAGATTTGTCAGCCAGTCCAGACGCAGAGCTCCTTGTGTGTCAGTTTGTTTCAATTACCGAAATAAATTTGACATGAAGTGTGTGTGTGTGTGTGTGTGTGTGTGTGTGTGTGTGTGTGTGTGTTTTTCCGTTTTTGTTTGTTTGTGTTTCCCTCACGTGGGTAATAGACTTCCATGGCTGAGTTTTTTTCTGAAATGTCCAGTTGGTTTGTCTTTATTTCAATATTCAAACTCTTGTAAGGCCACTTTACTTAAGAGCAGATCACCCTTCTCCACACGCACACCATCTCTTTCTGGTGGTATAATACCCAGTATAACATTACAGTGCGCGATCTCGGTTTGGAGGTTTGGGACCAATTCCATTTTCTGCTGCAGGGATTCAGGTCAAGAATCTAAAAGTGGGCCTGCTACCAATTCCTGTGGCACCAGGCGTCTTTAATCGCATTACCTGAATCAGTCCCTCTGGCCTCTAATATTTACACTGAAAGTTCTGTGAAGCGAGTATAAGGATGCATTTGCTGGTGCGAGCCCGGAAACTGCAAGTTTATGTCTATCAGCAGCAACCATGTGTGTTGCTGTCTGTTGTTCAAGTGGCCTTGAGCAAGATGCTGAGCCTTGTACAAGCTCACTAGTTGTGTAATTCAGCAGAGCTTAAAGTTTGAGATGTTTTTCATACGAGGAGAGTTACTGAGAATGTCTGAATATATAAGGGAGTTTGACACTTTCCTGTAATACTGTTGGTAATTTGTGATGTTGGTGACCTGAGAGTTGTAACTTATTTTACAGTTACTGTAAGTACAGACTGTAAGTCGCTCTGGATAAATATATCAGCTACATGATAAAAACTAAATATCAACGTAAAGGTCAGCATTCTCTCTGAAGGCAGGGGAAAGTCGGGGAGTTTTTTTGTAATTGTGTCATTTTATAGAATATATTTTGCAACATTTATATATACATTGCCTCATATGGTTTTTAATCTGTCTTGATTGACAATGAATCAGCAAGCTGGGGGCAGCAGATTTTGAGAAATGGAAGCACTCTGATGCAGTTTGTATGTGAAGGTCGTGGAGTTGGGGATCATAAGTGATTGTAGCTGTAGTTATAGTCTGTATGTTTGAATAAAAGCCTCACCTCTAACAGGAAAGCACAGCCTAGTTTTGCGTGGCATTTCATTACACAGTCATGCTGTACTGTTTTGTGTGTTTTAGGGGTGTAGGAGAGCAGCAGGTTGCATAATCGGTACTTCAGCTTGTCTGCCTGATTCCTGTTTTTATGTGTAACTCAATGAGAACAACACTTAAGCTTCACTGGCTGTACATGTAAAATACTAAATAAAGGTCGTAAGATCTGTTACACAAACTCTTTTGTGTATTGTGCAATCATATACATATTTTGGAGTTTGTGAGAAAGAGCCTTTTCTTTCTTATTGAAGTTCTCTATTTTGTATCAGCAGTGTTGTGTAAACCCAGGAGAACCAGGTTCAACATGCTTAAGTGTCCTTTAGCAAAACACTGAATCTCTACCAGCTGCTGTTCTCCAGCTGACCCTGATCGCTAATATCTGTTGTTCTCAGCCAATCAGGGTTCATTGCTGTGAGGACTTAGTATTTAAATTCATTCATTTAACTAATTTAGATCAGTGTGAAAAAAGTGATAATACATATTATTCTAATATTGAGGCAGAGATGGTTTTTAACAAAATTACGATTGGTAGAGAGAGTCATGGCAGCATGAAAAAGCAAATAGAAAATTGTTAACAAGTTTAACAACACATGCAGCATGTGTAGTTTGTCTTTACAGAAAATAATACATACCATTCTATGTGAAATGATTTGCACTTGTCATTTTATATCAAATAAAAGCAACCTCTTGGCTTTCTTAAAACTTTACTTCACGTGTGTAAGTGTGTTGAACATGAAAGAAAAAAAATATTTACTGGCAGTTTGGGTTTGTTAACCTGCAGTGTCAAACCATCACATAACATACAGGAAGCATGGAAAATATGACACAACCAGTGTCTTTAGTTGGTGGGGTAGATTCATTATTTAGGAGAATGCTTAAAGGCCATAAATAAGTGTGTGAGAGGAGGTGAAAAGCACAAGCAAGAGGTGTCTTTTAGTAACGTGTGTGTGTGTGTGTGTGTTCAAGTCTCGAAATCAAATCTGGAGGTGTTTAAAATCTCAGGAAACGCATCATTCTCTCCTTTTGTCTTTCACTCTCTTGTGCATTTCATTGACATTTTGGCCATTACTCTAGGACAGTTTCAGGCACACTGGTTTCAACACACACAAGAGGGCTGAGTAGAAAATTGTTCCTTTTGAATATTGTTTTGTCATGTTGTGTATCATTAGGAAAATGGAGTGTCAGAGAAGCTAACAAAAGAAACCACATTTACTTAATCAAATAATCCCAAAAGGCCTGCTTTGGTCATATTTCATTGTGTGAAACATGAGCTATGTAAATTAAAGGTTGGACTGAGGTATCGGGTCACAAAATACTTCCATCACTCCAATTTCAGAATAGAGATTAAGTGTACCATAATGGGACAAATTGTTTTTCAGAGGCCTTTTTACACCAAGACAAAAACAAGATTTATGAGGCAAACACTAAAACTATGACAGTGGTTGACAACTTAGCTAAAACATAATTATAACATACATATTGACATATTGTTGCTGCCATGTAAAAATCTTCTTTTCTCTTCTTTTATCACATTGACCACACATTGAGAAGTAGGACAAACATTAATTTCAGGCAGCCCATTGGGTCACTTCCCATCTATAGCTGAAGATAAAGCATGATATTGAGTCAAATTGGATTCATTTTTAGATTGCTGGCATCCAAAACACCTCACAGCACCGTGAGTGTGTAGTTGGATGTGTCGGTGCCTGCAGGGGAACACCACGTTCAATTGTTTTGTTACAATAAAATGATTATTAACCAGCCTGCAGAGACCAAGCTGTTCTTTCTTCCCACACAGATAACAGCAGAATGAGTCTGAGATCTGTTATCTCTCAGGGAATTGTGTGTCAGATAGATTTCAGTGTGGCATTCATTCACCTCAGTGTTTCCTGGGCTGTATAGGTCAAGGGTTAACTCGCAGGTCAGTGAGGAGGACAGGTAATGACTTGGTAGGCACTGTGAATAAGCAGTTGTTCAGTTTCATTCATCTGGTTTTTATTCATGAAGGAAATGTGTAATACAATGCTCTGCTTTTTAACTTGTTTATTGGTGCATTTTATTTACTCATTCTCTAGGATGTTCTTAATTTGTAGGCTGGGCATTTTTACTCCTTGGGGGGGTGGGATTAAATTAAACTTTATTGAACATTGCACAGGTATTGAGACAGCGAAATGCTGTGTGTGTGTGTGTGTGTGTGTGTGTGCGCGCAAAGCTGGCTGTGTTGTTTTTATGTTATTATCACAGTAATGGCCTAGCTAACAAAATCGCTGTTAAGAACTGCAACAGTACATATGTATGTATGTAGATATAATATATATGTACAGTATATAGATAATAGTGTTAGTACTACAGTGAGTAAGTGTAATTTATTGTTATTGTGTGAGATCTGTAAACACCAGACTACAACAGACTGTGACAAAGTATATCAGTTTTATTTAAAGTTATACGATCAGAAAGGAAGTATATTTATTGATTTAGAGGAAAAATCAACGCAGCATTTAAGACACAGAAGACAATATGACTAAATGCTCAAATAAAGCTTAAAATAATAATCTCTGACATGCCCAAATAACGGTACAGTTCCTTGGTTGGCTCCAAAACAGCAGTTGAACGTGTAACACCTCTCTATGTGTCTATGTCAATAAGTGTTAAACTTTATGTTTTTGGTTGGTTTGGAATTAACAAAAGAAGTAGGTTTGCACCAAGTAACAAAAATATTTAAACTAGTTTGTATTCTTGTGGATCAGCGTTTAGAACACAGTTATGAGTTTGTATTCAGTTTTATTTCCATAACTTTTTATATACACATTTATACATGTAACACATGCAAGACACACAAAGAAAAAAAAAATAGCATACAGTACTGAACTGCAGCCATATAATAGTGAATTAGGTACTTGACTCGAGAGAGAGAGAGACACACACACACACACACACACACACACACACACACACACACACACACACACACACTGTCTCCATTCATGCCAAATTTATATCAGTAATGGAAACAAACTGACAGTCACACAAGGAGCTCTGCGTCTGGACTGACTGACAAATCTTTGTAACTTCAAACATCAGACACAATTTCAGTAGGAACACAACACACACCCACACAAACATACATAAGTCTACAACATCCACCTCATGGAAAGAAACATGTAGTCTCAGAGGAGCGGGTAATGTGACAGACTGACCTGGAATCCCCAGCCCTAACTATGGGTACTATGACAACGCTGTTTCCACACAGGGGAGATAACATTACCACCCACCGGAAACACACACACACACACACACACACACACACACACACACGCAGTTCTATATTAGTCAATCATCAATGTTGTCTCATACTTCATTGCTGTTTGGTTAAAACCACAACGTTGATATTTTGGCTGTATTAGTATTGGTATTAGTAGGTAGGTGTATTAGTATTTTATGTGTTCAGGGAGTTACATGACACTGAGTCTCTAAATGCTTATTTAAAAGAGAATTTCAGAGACAGTTACACCACAAAGAAAATTGTTTGCTTACTAACTAAATGTCTTATGTTTTGGCAGATACTTTATGTGCTAAATTATTTCCATGTGAACTGTACTTCCAAGATGCAGAAGAATGCACAAGGAAGTCACAGACTTTGTTTTTGTGTTTGTATTGCTTGGTAGCTTCAGTAAACACAGTTAAACTTATTCTGGCCTTTTGTATGCAACCTGCCATAACTTAAAGGGTAACTACCGTTTTTTTTCCAACCTGGACCAACCCTATTTTCCTATGTTTGTGTCTAAGTGACTTGATGGGAACAACAGTCTTTGACATTGGTCCAGACAGTATTAAGCAAGATCGCTGCAGTCGGCAGCGGCGAAACAAGCTGCAATGTAAGTTAATAGGGCAATTGTGCAGCTTGTATTTACCTTCACAAAAGTGCTCGTTTTGCCACTGAAAGGCTCAGATTGATATTCTAAGTGTCTGACAACATTATGGAAAGGATTTCTAAGGAGGTTGACCTTTCTGTTAAAGAGTAAGAGTTGAAAAAGTTGAAAAAAACAGTAGTTACCCTTTAAGGTCACAGGTTGAAGTTATCGTGACTTGCTGTGTAGTACTTAATTGTTGGAGACATGTTTAAAGGTCCAATCAGTATTTTTGACCACATACATTAAAGAAATATTTACATATAGTGGAAGAAAGAGACCTGTAGAAGAATGAAAATAATTTTTTTTTCTGAACGTGACATAGTTGAAAATATAGCTTGTTTTACTCCACCTAATAAGTTTTGTTGTATATTAAAAAATACTTGTTAATCAGTGTGGGCATAATGGCAGTCTTCAGTCCTTTGTGTTTATATTTGGATTAGCGATTGTGCCTTAAAACTAGAGATGCACCGATTGACCGGCCAGTGACCGGAATTGGCCTATTTTCACGTTATCGGCCATGACTGGTGACCTGCCGGTCAGACTAACATATGCCGATTTTATGCCAGTCAAATGCACTCGGGCGTCGCATGATTTACATCACGCAACATCACACGTGCACATGCAGGGTTTTCGCTGTATGCATGTAGCAGCGGCGCACTGCCGCTCAATCAGCTGTTTATGAAATGTCATAAAGTCTTAATTATACACGGCTCGAACAGTCAGCCGCTCTCTCCCCCCTCTGAGGCTGAAAAACTGGAACATGAAAATCGCACTCACGTGGTCCCGTGAAATATGACAGCTACAGTTTATCGGAAAATAGCGTTGGGCACACTGACTTTGATGAATTTACTGTTTATCAGACCCCAAATGAGACAAGAAGCTAACGTTAGCAAATGCTGTGTGGTCCCTCTGCCTGTGACACCCCGTTGGCCGCTGTAGGAGACGCTGTAAACAAAAAAACTAAAAAAAAGAGACGCTGTATTCCTCCGACACGCTGTATTAACGTTACCGTTTAAAAACGCTTTCCAGGTTAGTGGGGTGCATACCGCTTAAAAACATAGTAATCTTTAAAGAGTTTAGTTTTGTTGTTAAACTGTGTGTCAAATGAGCGGTGACGTTAAATCATCTGTTTCAGGTAACGGCACTCTAGGGTACCGTCTATTTGCTGGATTGTTCCGAGGTAACCATCGGTAACGAACGTTAGCAGATAAGCCTGTTGACAGCAACGGTAGTGTTCACATTTATGCACAATGACACATAAAGCAAACTTGCTAAAAAAGGAACTACACGCTATTTTCAGGTAACGTTACTGTTGACGTTCAAACAGGCCTGTGTTTTGAGAAATATCTTTATACTGCATTAAGGCTATATTTATTTTATTTTTATTTGTTATTTATATAGGCTATTATTGTATTGCCATTACCTGTTTTCATACATACAGAAGTTTAGTTTGCTAAATATATCACATTTGTTTAGTTGAATATTGGATGTGAAAAGAAGGAAATGGTTCTTCCATAACATTGCACTTTAGATGTGTGTTAATTTCCCACACCAGGAGTAATTTATATAGTTGTATTTTATAGCGATCAATTATCTAATTAAAAAATGTTCTATGCAAAATGTAAGATTTTCTATTAAAGAAAAGATAGAAAATAAATATTTGTGTGTGCTGTAAAGTGGTTAGAAAAAATTTAATCGGAATTGGCTAAAATCGATATCGACTGGCCTAACTCAAAGAAAATCGGAATCGGCCTAGAAAGTTGTAATCGGTGCATCTCTGCTTAAAACATTTTAACCTTTAAAACATGGACAGTTGAAGGTGCATTGAATTAATCACTCCCATTTTGCACTTTACAGACAGGGCTACATATTGTTTACTAAATGAAACTGCAGTGGTAGCACCACGGTGAGGCAGAGTGCTCCTCTTGTTGGCTTCATGACCGCATCAGAGTCTTGTCTGTACATCATCCCAATTTCTGTTGTAGGAAATGAATGACTGTCGATCATGTAGATCAGAATGTGAATTGAAAGTTTCTGTTTGAGAAGAATTCCAATAATAAAGGCGAGTCCCTGATTTACTCAAATGTACTGTAAATGTGCAATCTGAGTCTCTTGCATGTTCACATCATATCGTGTGAAAATAGCACATGTAGAGAACAACATACAGAAACATGTACTGGTTATAAACAAAGTGCAGGTTGTGCAATGCAACATAGAAACTGTGCAGCACGAACCACAATACCAAACTGTTTCAGAGTTAGTTCAGTTACTTTTGAGCTTGAAGGGTATATGTTAATATATTGACTGTGTTGTAACCTCTGACCCTTTCAGTTCCCTTTAATGTTGGTGATCTCAAAACTGAAGCTTTTTTTTTACCAAATTGAGTAAAATCATTGAGTAAAAAAAAGCTAGCACTTTGACACATTTTCGACATAGCCTATTGAATATGTACTGTAGTATAAATATATGAGTGATAACTGGATGTTTTTGTTTTTCTGACTCCTACTTTAGCTGCAGCTGAGCTTTGACCCCTCTACTTAATTGTCAAATGGTGTATTTGTCTTGGGGAAACGGCAGCAAAGTGATATTATTGCTGAGAGAAGTAGGCTGTTAGACGGTTGCTAGTTTGAGTCCCACTAAGAGAATTAGAGCCAGAGAAGAGTTATTTCAGTGGCAACTACTGAGCATGATTACTTTTGAAAATAGCTACACTGATCAACATTAAAAGCCAAAATGTTGCTTTTAGTACACATCTCAAATGTTGTCTCTTAAAACAATAATGAGATTTTATCAGGCAGCTTTCGGTGCATAAAAGTTAAAATAATGACGTCAACAAGTTTTCTGGTGTTTTTAGGTTCCAACCAAAAAGCTGAAGAAGTTTGAGAAGGAATATCAGACACAGAGAGAGAGCCAGCTGCAACAAGAAGACCCCATCGACCGATTCCAGGTAGGACATGTGCACGGACACTCTCTCACACACACACACACACACACACACACACACACACATACGGGTCTATGTGGTTTAGCCAGACTTTTTCTCCAAACAGGCCCGGTGGTGGTTTAGATGGACTACCCTTTCCTGAGGTCCTAGAGCTATGGGAGTTAGATTAAAACACTCAAAAAAATCTGAAAAAAATTCAGGTCACTTTCGACTTCAGATACACCCTTCAGAGCGTGATACACACCACCCTAAAACTATTGTGGCTTATAGAGACAGTTCTCCTTTTGAAAAATATGTGACTTATAAGGTCCAAATAAACATTATTGGGACTTTAAAGGGACAATGACGTCACTGCTCATTAACATAAATACACATTAACCTGACACCACCAAGCATTAATGGGACTTAATTATTATTTTATTGTACAACTCAAACATCACCATTGTTAGTTGGTGACACTGACTAACAGCCAGATAGCAGCCTGTAACAGCTAAACAATAGATTGTCACACAACACAAGTGCCATGACAATAACTTATTTTAGATTTTTTGCTTGATTCTCATTCTTACCCAACTTCAAAAGACCCATGGTTGCTCATAACAAAAATAAATTAAAGCTGCAAGCAGCGATGATGGGCCCTCACCCCTTGCCCTGGGGGTTACTGGCGGACGCAATATCACATGTAGACCACACATTCTAAGTTTCATGTAAATTGGAATTCTTTTAGACAAACAATAGGTTCCTTCGCACGTTCGTGCTCTGGCCCTAACTAGAACTGCAAGCAGGTATGATGGGGTCCAAGCCTCCCGGCGCCAGTAGCCCCAACGACCCGGGGAGCGTGCAAAAGTGGGATCCAAAGCGTAACGGTGGGGAGGCAAACGTCAGGAAATATTAAGAGTTGTGAGCTGCATTTTCTGCCATTGCAAATATCCCAGAGCCCTAAAGGATTTTTGATAACCTCTGGTCCATCTGGTTTTATTTTCTATAAAAGCTTGTAAAACATCAACCCTGTTGTCCACAGTCAATCTATGAACATCATTTTTTTTTTCCAGGAAAAACTGGGCTATTAGAATATTTGTGCTGCAGTGAGGTAACTTGAATGTTAAAAAGGTTGTAGGACCATAAAGACAAATAAATAAATAAATAAAACGGAACATGAATCTCACATATATATATATATATATATATATATATATATATATATATATATTGATATCACACACACAGCAATGCCACACAAGCATTTGTGTTGTCTAAAACAGTTCTATATATTTGGAGTCATCCAGTGCAAAAATAAACATATTGAACATTATAACTCATATAAAGGACAAACTATTTACATTTCTTACATACAGTGTATCAATCTTGGATGTAACAGTATGGATAAATGGCACAAAAAACCCCAAAAAACTCTGGACTTCTAGGCTGGATACAAAACCTTCTGTAAGGGCTAGGAAGACAACAAAGACATCAGCAGAATGCGGTGACTGTTCGCTTTTAGCTCCAAAAGACTGTGTTTCTACGAGTTATAATTATAAAGTTATTAAGTTATGAATCAGAAGTGACGTTTGGCGTTGTATATGACCTATATGCTCGACCTCAGAAGGGATAAAATGGCCCAAACTGGTCTACGTTGACTATAGCACCCCCATTGGCCGATCTTTACCAAATTTGGCAGAGAGCCTCAGAGCGGCATGCCGAACAAGCATCACAAGTTTCGTGTTGATAGCATTTACTCTGGCAGAGATATTGCAATTGCAAATTTCCCATTTAAATGCATTGAGTTATTGGCCAAAACAAATAAACGTTGATTATAGCGCCCCCTAATGACCGATCTTTGGCAGATTTGGTACATAGCATTGTAGTGGGATGGTAAACAATGATCTCAAGTTCTTTGCTAATAACATTTAATCTGGCCAAGATATGATATATGTGTTTGGTAGCTAGCTAGGAAAATTAGTTTGGTCGTAAAATACGCATACTTTAACGTAGCAATATTCTTTTGATACATTTTGGTCAGGTCCATCTGGACATGCTATTAACCAGGTTTGGTGCAGATTGGTCACATGGCCTAGGACGAGTTCGAAAAAGTTGGTTTTGCCCATTGCGCGATATTGCGAAAAAACTTCTTAGCGGAAATGGCCTATATCATGTGATTCAGCTTAATTCAAGGAACACGTGGATGTAAGGCTTTCTAATGTGCGATGTGTAATGTGGGAGTTATAGGCAAAAACACGTTTGACTTCATTATAGCGCCACCTAGTGGTCCACATGTGTATTTTTTGGTAGGTGAGGCCCAAGACCCATTGTACATATACCCTGTAAATTTAAAGTTGTTCACATTAGTGTAAGTGGTGAATCCAAATGTGGGTCCCATAGGCCACGCCCACTTTGATCAATCAGTATCCCACTGTGGGGTTGGCCTCAGGAGTGGCCCTAGATGGTACCCATCAAATTTTGTAAAAATCGGATGAGCCGTTCATGAGGTATAAACTTTATGTACTTGTAGCGCCCCCTAGTGGCCAACTTTCGTGAAATGTGTGGGGCACCTCCAGAGGGTCATGGCAAACAAGAATGTTACGTTTTGCGTTGATAACATTTATTTTGGTCGAGATATGGTAAAGTTGGTGTTTTTCATTCTTAGCTACATAAATTTGTTTGTGCGTAATATGCGCAATTTTTGTCCTATAACAATTCTTTGGATAACTTTTTGTCAGGTCGGTTTGGAGATGCTACCTGCCTAGTTTCGTGCAGATCGGTCGCACGGTCTAGGAGGAGTTCGGCAAAGTATGTTTTCGATAAATCACGATTTTTCATGCATTAAAGTCTAGGCGGAAATGGGCGTGGCCTATATCAGGAGATTTAGCTGGATCCAGGGAATGTGAAAGTATATGGTTTTTGAATGTGCGATGTACGGTTTGGGAGTTATAGGGCCAAAAGTGTTTTTTATGCAATAGCGCTACCTAGTGGTGGATATGAGTTATTTTTTTGAATCTTGTGTGTGTGCAAATTTTTGTGAGTTTTCGTGCATTCTAACCCCCTCAAAAATGCGATGAAGGACTCAGAAAAATAATAATAATCGGACCAAAAACAATAGGTCCTTGCAGTTTCACTGATCGGGCTTGTAACACAAGAGCCATACTTTTTAAAACATTAACACAAACACAAAAAAACAACCACAACCCACCACAAGTCAGTGTATTTAAATCTTTTCTTTTTGTGACTGCCTCTTTGCAGTTATTCCTCTATTTCTAACAAACTCCCTTATATTTTGCACTGTTCTTTGTGCCAACACAGGGTCTTCCACCAGTTTGCAGTGACTGCATTCAGTTTTGGTGGCCAGTTTTCTGCTGCTTATAGGATCTTTGAAGCGTCGCATTACTGCGGCGACCTCAGCCTTAGACCACACTTTCTTTGCCACTCTTCTGGATCCATGTTCTTTATCAGCATAATTCCCTGGAAGATAGGCAAACAAGAAAAAAATATCACAAACAAAATGTGTTGTCCAGTTGAAGCCATCAAAACATGAGTTCAGTTAATGCCACAGTTGACAAGAAATTGCAGTTTTCTTAATAATTCACCAACTTTACTAGCCCACATTAGAGTGTGGACAATATGGAGGGTATTAAAGTCATCAGCATTAAAAATACATTTTTAGAATCAGTTCATCTATTTAAGTGGCTAAACCTTTTGATATTTTAATTAATTTAAGTACAGTTAGTAATAATACAATTAGTAACATGTCTTAAGTTATTTTGGCATTGTATTTCAACACACCGTATTTTAAATGAAACAAAGACTATGGGGTTTAAGGTCTGAGTCTCAGTTTAAATCTGATTTCATAGGGTTAGCTAAATAGTGTAGGAACTTGGTCTGAAAGTTTAGTCTTGATATTGAAACAAGCGGCGTCTCGCCCATAGAGGGCGCTGGGGCGCCGACCTCCCGCCAATCTGCCTGCCTGTTTTTTTTTTGTTTTTTTTTCTCATTTTGAAAAAATAATCTGTGTTAATTACATGCTAATAATGCTTTTTGAAAATGTTTGAGAATGTGTTTAGAACTCTCCAGAATGATATTTGCATTCACTTTCACGTAACGTGAAGTCTTCCCTGGGCTCCAGTTCGCTCAGCACTACCAGACTGGAATTTAAGCCAATGGTTGCCCGGTTGCTACGCAAAAATGTACATATTTCACCAATCATCGTCGTCGATTTTATGGTTTGGTGGCTCTGAAAATATTGCGTAGATTAGAAAACGGCATGACGGGATATTTATCGCAGAAAGGAGTGCGACATGGCGACGTCGAGTAGCACTGTCGTGGGAGTTCAGCTAGCCCCAAACTCAGTTAAATCATTACACCTGTATCCTTTGAAAGAAGAACATTAGCGGAAAAACTCATCGTAAAAGGACTCGGACCAGACAAGCCAGAAGTGAATATAACCCAACAGGCAAGAGAAAAGGAGAAAACCTACAAGAGAAGCTTTTCCGGAGGTTGGTTCCATAGAAAGGCTTGGCTAACTAGCTGTGGGTACGCCAATGCAATATTTTGCTTCCCTTGCTTATTGTTTAAAACAAGTGCTTGTGATTGTTCATGGACACAGACAAGGGTGACAGACCTGAAACATGCGTCAGAACGCATTAAGAAACATGAGCGGGGAAGCGTGCATATGGACAACTCTGTGAAGCTAGCCATGCTAGGCCGAATTAGCATAGCCACACAGCTAGATGAGGGACAACGAGGAAGTGGACAGGAATCGTCATATTTTGTCGAAGATCATTGATGCCGTGAAATTTTGTGGTTTCTTTTGAACTTGCTTTGCGTGGTCATGATGAGAGTGACATATCAGAAAACATTTTCCTGGGTCTCATTGATCTCATGGCCTCAATCGACCGTGAGTTGTAGCTGCACCTGGAGAACGCCACAGTTTTTAAAGGCACTTCAAAGACTGTGCAAAATGAACTGTCAGACTGCATGTTGTCAGTTCTCAGAGACCGCATTCTGGAAGAGGTGAAACAGTCGGACTATATTGCCGTTCAGGCAGACGAGACAACCGATGTCTGCACTCATTGTCAGCTTGTGCTGCGGTACATAGATGGCCACAACAACATTCAAGAGCGCTTTTTGGATTTTATCACGCTTCCAAATGCGACCGCTGATACGATTGCCACTACAGTTTTGGAAAGGCTGAGCACCATCCTTCCTGCTGGACAAGAGAGAAAATTAATTGCCCAGGCCTATGATAGTGCCGCAGTAATGAGGGGTGCGACAGGTGGAGTGTAGCGTAACGTGCAAGACATCTACGGGAGTGCCTACTACGTTCACTGTTATGCGCATCAGTTGAACCTTATCATGCAGCAGGCGACATCCCACATCCCGAAGATGAGGTTTTCCGTTTCTTCCTGGCGTTATTTCACAAAATCATGCCACATGTAGACATGCTGTTTAACCATCTGCAGAAGAGGAACACAGACTCTGTCTTCATCGCAGGGATCACCCAGAGGTTCACTCACAGCATACAGGCTATCAGGTAGGCTATGATTTTGCATATTGGCTGAAAACATCCTTATGTAGCCTAAACAATAAAAATATAAATCCACATGGCTGAGCACAATATAACATTATGAATAAAATATCATATATCATAATTTTGTCATCATGTTAGACTAGTGAATTTATTTGTGATGAATCTAGATAGCATTGACTAGGCCTAACACAATAATAGCACATATTTTAATACAGTTCTGGATTTATTTTATATCTCCAGCAAGTTGGTTTCTGATACAGTAATTTCAGGGTGGACCGTGACTTGTGAAACTTGTTTTGGATCAGGGACTCCGTTCCTTCTCTTACTGAGGATGAGGAGTATAGGGGACCTGTACAGGAACCAGCCCCGAAGAAACGGAGGGCAATGGGAGAAGAAACGCAACAGCATCTGGCAATAGAGGTAAGCAGTAACAGAAATTATATTTTTGTATTCTATTAGCCTATATGTATTTGTTTGTTGCACATTTTTGTATTCTGAATTGTCATTATTAGACATATCTATCTACTGGAGGATGCAGAAATTATGAGTTTTTTTCACATTTATGCTTTTAATAATTACAGTAAGCCTTACTTGCTCATAACAAAATTGTAACTGCTATGAATATGCTGATTGTATTGTTGAACTGAGAAATGTGAAAACTTAATGTTTTCTGTGTTTACTTTTCTACAATTATGTATCACTTCATAGGTATGTGATACCATTATGAGCCAAGCCAAGGAGAGGTTTGCTTTCACCAAGCATCTAATCAGTGCCACTCTGTTGCAAGGAGACTTGTTCCCACAACACAGCGGAAAGTTCCCAGATGCAGCACTAGAAACCACGGTGGATGCCTATCCCATGTTAGACAAAGCCAGACTCAAAACAGAACTGTCCCTGATCTATGAAAATTAGGACTTCAAGGGTTGCAGTGGTGCACTGGCTCTCTTTCAGGTTCTAATGGAAAATAACCTTCAAGACACATTCACTGAAACTGTACGTCTTCTCAAGATCCTCATCACCACACCAATGACAACAGCAGAATCAGAGAGGTGCTTCTCTACTTTAAAGAGGATAAAAACTTTCCTTAGGAACACTATGGCACAAGATCGCCTCAACGCTCTGGCTATGCTCTCTATAGAGAAAAAAACTCACACGGGACATTCCAGATTTCAACACAAGGGTCATTGAGAGATTTGCCAATCAGAAAGCTAGACTAGCAACGTTCCTGTACAAATAAGAGTTCTCATTTGCAACGGCGACCTGTCCAAGAAAAGCGTAGGCGTGCAAGACAACATACTGTTTCACATTCAATACAATACAAGAGTACAGAATACAATAGGAGTGAGATAGTAATAACACACCATACACATACATATGTCTATATCTGAGGTGTAGTAAAGAGTAAAAAAAACTCTTACTCCGCTACATTAGGCTACAATGAGCTCGTTACTTTTTTTTTTACCTCTTTGGTATTCTACGTGTCATTGTTTTTATCCCCCCTGCGTACGCCTCATTTCTAGGTTTTATTTTGACAGAGAGAGAGACTTCCGCTAAAGGCTCTACCACGTGACTGTGTTTCACCAATCAAATGTAGTTGTGCAGTCTCGTCACGTGACCATACTCAATCTCAGCGGCGGGACAGGTTAGCTTTACAGTCGTAGCAAAACAAAATTGTCAGAATCAACCGTTGGCAATGCAGACACAGACGAAGGGGAACTTCCCTGGGGTCTCATTTATAAACGCGGCGTACGCACAAAACGGGGCTGAAAATGTGCGTACGCCACTTCCCACGCAAAGGGAAGTGATTTATAAAAAAACAAACTTGACGGGAAAATGTGTTGTCCTCCACGCAAACTCTGACCAATGCGTAAGCACATTTTGGAGACAAAATAGGAATTGGCAATGCAGATGGTGAGGTGGTGAACTGAAGTCAGACTGCAGAAAGTAAATGGGAATAACTTTGAAAGTAAAAAAAATTTAAATATTGATGCCTCGCACATTTGTTCACTACATATCCACGTTACCATGAAGATTAAATCCAGCAGTGTTATTTGCGTTTGTACTGAGTGATAACTGTTCCATAAACACCTCCAACTCAAATCTTAAATAAAAAAAGTTTCTTAATATTGAATCGACGCTGTCTCGCAGTCACATTGTCCGTTACGGAGCGCAGGATGATGAGATGGCCCCACTGCATTGAATACAGGATAACATCAAATACCCAGCATTAGATAACAGCAGAACACAGTGTAAATAACTAAATATCTGTCTTTAATACTGTGCATATATCATCAAATGTACATCAAAAATACAGCAGTTAAGCTCTCGCGCAATCTTTACCCTTAATGTCCTCGTTATCAGTCCGAACTTTAATACTGTTCATAACAAAACCTGCATGAAGAAAAGTGTGTTTGCCTATTACACTTTCTTTCGTCTTCAGATTGTATCTGGGGGGGGGGGGATACCACTAGTTGATGCTGTTGGAAAGGTGTTAACAATCACAAATTTTTGTAAACATAAATACTGAACCCGTGCGTAATGCTGCATGAAGGCACTGCTGGCCCTGCAGGAGGACTAACCCCAATGGAAGAATCAGAAGAAAAAGAGACTTCAGTGACCATGACGATGATTTAGATTCCCTAAAGCTGAGCTGAGATCTATGCACTGAATTGGGTCCAGTAGAGAGGGCAACGCGCCGGAACCGTGCCATCCCGGTTCATCCCGGTCCAAATACAGGTCCTCGCCACTCTGGGGGAAACCGGCTGTTTCCAGAGGGAAATGTCAGACAGCTAAGTGTTTTCTTTTCTAAATATTATATATAATCTTCAACTTTATCACTAAGGCTTGTTTGGATATAATATATAGTTCTGTTAAATCTTATCTGGGCGTGTACAGGGCGGGATAAGAGGCTGATCCACGTACGCACGTTTGTAGGTAATCTCTGATTTATAAAGGGAACATTGCTTACAGGTGTGCGTACACGGTTTTATAAATCAGACTTTTTTTCGCCGTACGCCATTTTGGGCTTTTGGGCGTACGTACACTTATAGTAAGGATCCTACGCGCAGTTTTATAAATGAGACCCCTGGCCTCATATTGAAAGCATGTTTACCTTAGTAAAAGTGCGAAACAGCAGCTACATTATGCGGTGTCTTCTGTGTCTACCAAAACAAATGGACATTTCAGCATTCAAAAACTCAACATCTAACTAAGTTTCCTAAATTTATTTATTTTTTTGTTGTGGATAGGCGAATGTTTGTCTTTTAGGTTAGCTACATATGTTTTAAACATTTCCTATGTATATCTATATATCCATCCAAATGTAATGTGATAAGTCTCTTTTAATGTCTTGATCTCCCTGTAGCCTCACAGATTTTTTTTTTTTAATCCACAGAGGGTTCACCCCAACAAACTAAGTACACAGACTCACTAGAGAACCACAGAAATGATTTCTCACTGCTTTGTTTCTGCAAGTTTATATACACACACACACACACACACACACACACACACACACACACACACACACACACACACATACATATACACTTTATGAGAGTTTATGGGCTGCCTTGTTCTAGTTCTGCCTGCAGAGCCTGGTAAAAAAAGTATAAAGGTTTGGAAATTTGTGTTACTTGTGCTTATTTATTTATTTTTATTTTATTTGTTTTAAGTACTTGAATTTACCTGGATTATTTTAATTTAAGCTATTTTGTAATTAATTCATTAATTTTATTTTTTAATAATTTATATTATTTTATTTTGCCTAAAGATGATTATTTTGTATTTTTGTCTGTCTGATTGAATGCTTGTGTTAAAAAATAAATCAGACGTTACTCAACAGTTACTCAGTACTTGAGTAGTTTTTTCACCAAGCACTTTTTTACTCTTTTTTACTCTACTCTCTACTCTTATTTGGATGACTACTTTTTACTTTTACTTGAGTCATATTATTCTGAAGTAACAGTACTTTTACTTGAGTACAATTTTTGGCTATTCTACCCACATCTGCATAATGTAGAGTCAATGTACAGTTAATGCAAGTTGTGGACTTGTTAGTGATGTAGATATGTAGATAGTAATAACACAGTCAACACAAATACAGTCTATATAAATGCTGAGTATAGTAAAGAGTCAATATACAGTTAGTGCAAAATAGTGGTGTAGGTAGTGATGTAGCTCAGAAAATAAACACAATATACATGAATAGACAGTCTATATAAATGAGCTTAGACAGACGTATTTTAAAGGCAGTTAGTGGGATAAGGGTTTTGAGTTTCAGGGTTTTTTGTAGTTCATTCCAGTCATTTGCAGCTGAGATCTGGAACTAGTGGGGGCCAAAGGAGGTGTGGGCTTTTGGGTTGACCAAGGAGATGTAACTGCTTGAGCGCAGGTTAAGGTAAAGCTATAGGGACCAGTTAGCGTAGGTACAACGGGGCTTTGCCTAGCAAGGATTTGTAAATTAGTTGGTACCAGTGAGTTAAGCGACGAGTGTGTAACGAGGGCCAGCCAACTAATGCATAGAGGTTACAGTGGTGGGTGTTATAGGGGGCTCTGATCACAAAATGTATGGCATACATGTTGTATCCGATCATCTCATATAAAGCATAAATTCTATATTTGTACTACTGAAATTTGTACTAGTGAAGGCTTTGTGAATTTAACAAGGAAATTTGATATAACTGAAATATTTGATTGAATGAACATGCTGTTATTTTTTTCTTATTAACAAAATTAAAACAATATTTTTCTTAGTTTTAATGGTGGCACAAGAGACCAGATGGTAAATGTGACTTGTGCAGACTAATACAAACATAGTATAATTCTGAAAACGAGTACTTATAGACTGCCTCTTTGAATTTTTATGTATGTTATGTACTTCCGTTTACTTTGTTGAAAATTGCTCGCTAAACCCTGTCTCTTGTAAAGTAAGTAAGTAAAGTTAATTTCTAGAGCACATTTAAACACAGTTTAAGCTGACCAAAATGATGTACAAAAAAACACTAAGGTGCTGTATTAACCCTTGTTTTGTCTTCCGAGTCACCAGGACCCGGAGGACAACACAAGGGTTTACATGACAGTTCAGCAGTAAACAGTGCCCTTGTAGCCTAGTCTAAGTGTAGGCCTAACTACCTGTGCGTCACCTGTGTGGCTGTTTTAAAACTGAGCAGCACTCCTCTGCATCAACGACTCACAATGTCTCGTTTTTAATTTATTGGCCTACATAAAATAGCGAATAACAAATATGAGTTGATATGTGTGAAACATTAAAATTTACACACAAATTGATCATTGTGAATGATTTTGGATCTCCAGCTGGTCACCCTAAAATGCACCAGAATGCAGGAAATCACATCTATGAAATTCAAAATTTTCTGGGGGAGGACACCCAGACCTCCCGCACAAACAGCCCCACCTACAATATTTCTCAGGTCCGGGAGCCCAGGTGAAAAGTCCAGCGTGTTGTCCGTGTAAACCACATACCCCAACACACACACATACACACACATTAAAATATAAGATAACTTACTTTTTATACAGTGTATTCATGTCAGAGAAACCTTGTTTCCTGTAGGTTTTAATTGAATAACTTATCAGGTAGTGCTAAGTCTAAGAGAAGGTAAGAAAATGCTTGGCTCTTTGATATATTTTTACGTTTGTGATGTAGTAAGTATTTGCTAAAATTAGCCATGTTTCTAAGATTAGAAATGTCCTGTGAATAGAATACTGTTTTGTCAAACTGTACCTTTGTTAATATTTGTGACACTGTCCTGGCTGGAAAAGTGATTTTTCACACAGCACAAACTTTTATCATTATCAAACATCTATAATATTTATTTTTGGGCGAAGCTGCCTGGTGTTGTCAGATGTTTTGGGCTGCTGACAGTGACTTTGTCTTTAAAATGTAAAAACAGGAGAGGTGGGGCAGATATTTAGAGATTCAGACGTCAACAGAGAGCATCTCTTCCTTTCATTTGTATTATTGGATCAGGATTTCTTTCCTTTCCTCTTTGTTTAAATGTGTCATTTTTGTTTTTTCAAAATCGGCTCAGGAAACAGTTGAATTAATGAGCATTAGATTAACTGACATAATTAGAGCTATTCAGATTACATTTGTATTGTCTTCAGATTTTTCACAAAAATTAAAGAAATAGTTATGATTTTTTAAAGTTCATCTCTAATATATACCCACTGTTCGTGTACTGTAGTGTGAAAACTAAGCATACATCTTTTCTAAGTAGTAGACAGATTCTTAGTGAGAGATTTTGTACTATTCATTCTAACAAGAAGTTTACAATTAAAGTGCCCATATTATGAAAAAAAACACTTTTTCTGGGATTTGGGGTGTTCTTCTGTGTCTCTGGTGCTTCCACACGCATACAAACTTTGTAAAAAAATCCATCCATGCTGTTTTGAGTGAGATACGGTTTCTGAATGTGTCCTGCCTTCAGTCTCCGAGTGAGCTGTTCAAAATCGGCACGGCTTGTGATGTCACAAGCCGAAACGAGCTGGCTAACCACAACTGTTAGCTCGTAGCATTAGCGTTAGCACGCTAATGCTAACGCTAGCATGCTACCTCATTCTCAGTAGCAAAGCACTGCTACAACACACACAAGTTCACCATAATCTACAAAAGAACTACTTACATGTGCGCCCTCATTTAGAAGTCTCCCAGCTAATCCTGCCTTGTAACTGACTGAAGTTGGAGAAACGGCCTTTCTTTTACTGTCTATGGAGCTAGCTAGCTGACATGATCTACATCTGAGCTACTGCACATGTGCGAGTGCAATCAAAGATAGTACAGAAGAAGAAAAGAGGTCTCACTCTAGCTAAAACAGAGACCAAGTGAAAAGAGGATCTGCAGCAGTGAGAGAGAGCTGTGCAGTACAACAAAATATGGTGTTTTTTGAAAATTAAACCATGTAAACCTATTCTGGTATAACCTTAAAATACAGTTATGAACCTGAAAATGAGCATAATATGGGCACTTTAAGTTCTTCCTTTCTGTTGCTTCTCGGAAAAGCACAACAAATTAGGTTACTAACTTTTCAGAGCTCCCAAAACGTTTGTTTCTTAGCAAGAAAAAAAAACACATCCGGCGGCTAGTTTTTTTTTGGGGGGGCGGGCACTATCCCTATATGATTCTCAGCATATTAAACTGCTGATAACATTTTTTAGACCATGACGAGAGACCAAGTATTTTGGCTTAAAAGAAAGTCCTAATCAGGATATGCAGAGGTTACAATGATAACCCAGAAAAAAGTTTTGGAAGGCAGTTTGTTCCAGTTTTCTTTGCAATTACTTGTTAGAAACACCTCCCCTCTTTGACCCTCACCTTCATAATGCTGTTTAAGCCATATTCCAGATGTATACATGGCTGGCCTTGCAAGGGAAATGGAAATCCTTAATTAAATAACCTAAAAAAATACGTGGTGTGAAGCAAAAACTATTTATTTTTTTTTTTTTTTCAATTCCCAAAATATTTTGCAGCCGTCTTGTGTCCTTGGATGTGTTGAAATGTTAGGATGCAAACAAGAAACTTGCTTTCTCTTAGCTAAACACATTAGTGAGCAGTTCACTTGTCAGTAAAACTCCCAAATATCCCAAAAGTAGGACCTTATTTAAATTATGAAACACCCAAACAACCAGTGTGATATGTTGGCGTAAACAGCAGCGCTGTATAAGCTGCTGGTTCTGGGGGGGAAGGAAGGAAGGACTTCTATTGTTGATAAGATGTTGGACCAGAGCCATCTTCACTGCAGTCAGTGGAAATACTTTCTTACAGAGCACGAGACAAAAAGAACACAAAGCTGAAATGTTGCAGCTTGTAATTTAGCACAGGTTTTAACCATACACGTTTATATTGAAGGAATTACGTTTGGATTTGAGTTACTTTACTTTATGGTTACTGCAATTGAACAATTCAACATTTTTATATATTTTGTATACTCCAACTTCAGGTATGTACTCAGTGTTGGAGTGTTTGGGGTGTGTGTTTGTATTGTTGTCGTTTGCTTTATATGTTTAAACATCTGTGATTTTTTTTTTTTTTGTACAGTTGTACTTTTTCTTGGAGGGTTGTACTTTTTCTTGGACAGTTGTACTTTTTCTTGGCTGCTTTCAACATTCATCTTAATACAAAATAAAAGCATTGAACAAAAGGAAGGAAAGGACAGCAAGAGGGAGAGAGTAATGCTGGGAAGACGTGTTAGAGTTTAGTCTGTGCTGCTGGAGGCTCGATATGATGAAGTTGTGACTGTAGACAGCAGCACGGTAAGCTGCCTCTGCTCCAACTGAGACTTTAGATGTTATACAGGTTCCTACGGCTTTTACTGATCTTAATTGATCATTCCTAGACATTAAACCTTGATGTGTGAGTTTTTATATTTTTTGTGGTCGATGCTAGTTGGCCATGTGGACTGAAGTAGACTGTTTAGCAAGATATTAAGACTGCTGCAGAAGAACCTTCCAGCCACAGTAACTAAGATGATTTGGGTCTTTTCTGTTTGCCCAAATTAAACACATAACTTCTCTCCTCACAGGAAGTTATTAATTTAATCTGAAGAGCGGCATATAACTGTCTATTTGTATAGATGTTCAGGTGCATGTTTGTTTGAACTTTTTGAGCTGCTTTTTTATACTCTCATCATTATATACAAGGGGCTTAACTATACTGTTTATTTATGACGTGTGTGCATACATACATATGTCTGTGTGTGCGTGCGTGCGGGCGTGTGTGTGTGTGTGTGTGTAAAGTTAATTAAGGGTAGAAGAGGTCATCATTAGGGGGACAGGATATCAGGGTCAGGAGACCACTCCTAACAGTGTTAACTCTTTTGTCACATTGAGGAATGGCCATCATGTGAAACAGTTTATAGGCAGACCAGTGGAGTCATGAGACTCCACTAATGGTCTACAATAGGGACTTTAAGGTGTGTGTGTGTGTGTGTGTGTGTGTGTCAGTCAGCACTTTGCAGCACTTTGGTTACATTACAGCATTCATACAAAAACCTCATATTCTGTAGTAAGATGTAACTAAGAAGTAACTGGAGCTAACAGAATGATGTGTTTAAGAGTTTAGATTGACATTACAGACATTAATTCATTGTCCAACTGTGTGTGTGTGTGTGTGTGTGTGTGTGTGTGTGTGTGTGTGTGTGTGTGTGTGTGTGTGTGTGTGTGTGTGTGTGTGTCCAGAGGGAGAACCGTCGTCTTCAAGAAGCAAGTATGCGACTGGAACAGGAGAATGACGACTTGGCCCATGAACTGGTCACCAGCAAGATTGCCCTTCGGAACGACCTTGACCAGGTAGCATAGCAACTCCACAATATAGTAGTATTTGGTCCTAACTGCCAACAATAGTTGTTTTATACATAGAGCACAATAAGAAGCGTACACCCAAAATATTAAATCAAAGGGTTTGGGTTTGTGTGTGTGTGTGTGTGTGTGTGTGTGTGTGTGTGTGTGTGTGTGTGTGTGTGTGGCGCGCACTCAGGCAGAAGATAAGGCCGATGTTCTGAACAAAGAGCTGCTGAGCACCAAGCAACGTCTGGTGGAGACGGAGGAGGAGAAGAGACGACAGGAGGAGGAGACGGCTCAGGTAACATCTGCACTCTATTCACCCTAACCTCATTAAGCTCGGCGTAAACGAACTACAGGCTTTTTGCTCAATTGGCTTAATGATCTTTGCAGTCAAAGTTTTGTTTATTATACTGTAGTTTGTTATTAAAACACAGACATGTGACCAATTGTTTATGAGGCAACACAGTGTGTGTCTACTCTACTGTGCTTAATGGCTATAATTACTTAAAACTCCACTGAAAGTTTCTGTTAGTGACCAAAGAAAATGCATCAGCAGGAGGCTTAATAATGGCTATAAAGTAAATCATCCTGTTACAAAAGAATATGTATTCTGGTAATTAGAGCAAAAATCCAATAGAACAATAAAATAGGTACTATATAGCTACTACTATATTAATATAATTACCATTTAAATGATACTCTGTAGTTTTGTATTTAGTGTTGATCAACAGTGCAATCAAACCCCCAATGGAATTCATGGCCTCTATTTTTTTTAACATTTAGGGCATTTTTAAAGCTCAACTTTCAGTCTTACACAACCTTTTCTGTGAGTGGTGATTACTATTGATCACCAAAGTGGCAAATTTTGGTAAATTTGTTGTTATAATTATGCCTAAAAGAGGATTGATGCAGTATACTATTTAACCACAGTTGCATAATAACTTCTGCACAGTGGATGTGTTAATTTTATTAATTCTCACCAAGGCTATTTTATCACCCTGGCAAATGTATACCATTATGTTATAGTGTCATATCAGCTCACCCTCCTCATTAATGTACGATATACATTTTTGCCATCTTGTTTTGTTCCTCCCAGCTGAAGGAAGTGTTCAGGAGGGAGCTAGAAAAAGCAGAGCTGGAGATCAAGAAAACCACAGCGATCATAACTGAATACAAACAGGTTGGACAGTTTTAATGACTTCAATTCATCTGCTGTTTTTAAAATGGAAAAAAAAGTTACCATCCACATTTACTTTTCATATAATATTCACACTTTAATTTTGTGAGCACTTTGCAGTGCAGTGTTCTGTAAATATAGGTCATATTATTAGTAGTAACAGTAATAACGTTTGTACTCTCATTAAAATTAGCATATCAGTGTCATTCTGACTGTATTATTGTTTTAATTGTATTTGTATAATGTATGCTATATCCCTCACTGCTACACTAACTGTTTACATAGAGTAACAGGGTAATACAGATTGAACTACATACCAGGTGAAGCCCAAATAACAGATTGTTTTTCTTGAATATGTGGAGATATGTGTGTGTGAAAAGAGTTTTGATGGAGTTAAAAAATTAAGAGATGAAGAATCTTCAGTGTATCTCTTAACTTGTAGTTCAAATGTGTAATCTCTGTATAAAACGGACTTCCTCTCCGTGTTTCAGATCTGCTCCCAGCTGAGCACCAGGCTGGAAAAACAGCAGGCGGCAACAAAAGAAGAGCTGGACATCGTCAGGGTGAGAGCACACTGTTAACGCACAGCTACTGTAGAAGGTAGCAGATGCAAGTTAGTAAGACTTTCAATCTCTTAACACCACAATATGTTGCATCAGAGAACAAGGTAATTTGCAGAACTGTTCTGTCTTTCAGTCCAGTTAAGACAAGCCTAGGTTTGTACATTATCACACCCATATAGAGCCTGATTGCACAAATGATCCCACGCCGCTCATTTAGCCCTTGTCAAACATGTGATGTTGCTCTTCGTGGGTGTGGCAGTGTATCACCTCAGGCCTGAGGAAAAGAGATCAGGACATTATCCCTAATGTAATTTTTTGCCAGTTGAAACAGAAAGTTGTAGCGGGACATAACACAGGGAGGCAACAATATAAAGTATTCATGAGAGAAATACTGTATGTTATTTTCAGTGAGTGTTCCTCTTATGCCACGGTGATGGCTGGTTTACCACAGGCAATGGTAACATGACTCTAAGGCAGTCATGAGCAGTTATTTGAAAGATTTACTGTCATTTACATTTTTATAATAAATAAGTGACTTGTAAGAGATGTAGAGAAACCTAATTCAGAGATAAACAATGTAAATGTATAAATGTGCTTTGATTGACTGCTACAGCATATTAGCTTTGGCTGAACTGTGCATTACGTTTTTATACGCAACAGAGATGTTGGTTGTAGATGGCAGGGTGGAGCAGTGCATGTAGTGTGATGACACTGTGGATTAAACTTTCCCTTGAGCAATGAGTACATGGGAGGAATAATCTATATTCTAACCCTAACCCTACCTGTGAGGTCCTAGCCACCAGGATAAAGTCAATCAAAGGAAAAGATGGGTCACATACTCCTAGTCCGCATGGACAAAATATCCATCCACTGTTTTGATTACAAGGTCTTGATCAGGGCATAATGCTCTCGCAAAGGTGAAACCCTAAATAAATAAATAAAGTGGGTTTTGCATCAGAACAAGAAGTGTGTGATGGTTTGCCTGTAACAAATACAGTATAAACAACAAAGAATATTATTTTTCACCTACTGCTTAACAATGAAGTATTCTAACACACCAGATGTGTTCTCCTGCTTTAGCATAGCACTTAATTTGTAGCATACTTTCTACCTGATCTTACATGTCTGCAAAATATGTTCACCCACCAACCTCTGCTAACATATGTGTGTTTCTGTGCCCGTGCAGAGTAAAGTATTGGGCTGTGACCACTGTAGAGACCTGTTCACAACCCTGGGGTCCCTCCAGTCTGCGTCCCCCGGCAGGGACAAGACATCCACCGAGCCGCTGGACGAGGAGAAGGACGGACTGAAGGAGCAGCTGAGGCACCTGGAACTGGAGCTGGCACAGACCAAACTGCAACTGGTGGAGGCCAAGTGCCGCATCCAGGTCAGAAGCACCAGGGAGAGACAGTGATATGATATAGTAATAGCTGCTGCAGAGATGCAGGACAAGTCTGTAGGAAATAGATAGAATAAGTAAAACTGTCATAAAGATCTAAGTCAGTATCACAAAGACAAAACTGTAGATAATTGTATTTTAAGTAGTATTAACATAACTGAGTTTACTGCACATTCAGTACTTTATTACCGTATAACTGTAGCTTAGTTAGATACAAGGACACCAAACACAAACCATGCCATACTAGCTGCTCTGTAAGGCTTTATTTAGGAACAGCTGCGCGTTAAGCAAAATGCTAACGTCAACATGCTAACAGTGACAATGTTAAACTTCATGACCCTAAAAACATAACATAATAAAGATGTAATACAGTACATACTGTACAACCATGAATGGGATGTCACATTTTGAAGGATACACCAAGAAGACAGTCCATTAAGTGTATTAATACACAGGTGCATTGAAAAGACTGTTGCTAGTTTGGCTGCTAATTTAAATTGTCAGTTGTCATAAACTGCTCATGTGTGATTGGAGATATGTTTAGTAGGTGCACGGTCCGCATAGCACATGACATAAAACAGTGTTTTGCTGACTCCTTGTCTCTGTGCAGGAGCTCGAGCACCAGCGGGGAGTCCTGATGAACGAGATCCAGGCAGCCAAGAACTCGTGGTTCAGCAAGACTCTGGGCTCCCTGAAGAGCTCTACCTCCTCTTCCTCCAGCTCCACATCCCAGACCCCGTCCTCACCAAAGGAGGGCCCCGCCTAGACCATCCTCCCCTTCATCTCTCCTTCCCCCTGCAGGATGCACACTAGAGCTGAGGAACACAAGTTGAAGAAACAAGCAGTGGAGAAATGCAGTATTCCTTTTTTCATCCAGTGGCAATGCAGAGCTCGACAGCTTCTTGGACTGCAAATAGCTGAAAAGATAAGGGAGGAAACAGGCGGAGGACTGGACCTGCCACCTGTCTTTCACTTAATGTTTACGTTTGAGTGAACAAAAGAAATGTCTGTTTACCTTCTCCGCTTCACAGGGGATGAGACAGGTGACAGTGAATCATCAGTGAGGCTTGAAGTTGATTTAGAGTTCAGTGGTCGTTGCTGACAGTGCTTTGTTAAGTTCCCATAATAAGAAAGCTGAATTAACATACACAATGGCATCCCTCATGTAGGTGAATAATGTAGCTCCACCTTGTGGTCAGACATTGCTACTGCAGAGTTATAGTCCTTTTATCTGTGTAAGATTATGTTTTTAGGGAGCTGAGATTAAGTCTCACAATTTGGATAATATTTCTAATGTTAGTGATTGAGCTACATATGCAGAGATATTATACGTTCACTGCATAGAAATATAGTGATCTATATTAACCATCTTCAGCGCAGCAAAGCCACAGCACTCTGGAAAAAGGAATACTGCATGCAGTCTTAAACAAGAACAACACAAAAAGTTGAATTTCTTTATAGTAATATAATCTAAACAATGTTGTCATATAAATATGTATAACTAATTATTGATTTTTGTAATAATCTTGTACAGTTCTTTAAGAGAAGAAAACCCAAGGAAAAGTTATTTGTTAATTTTCTTTTTTTTTTACCGTTTGGAATTTGAATGTCATCTCTCTAGATGTTGACGTAAGCACAGTATGTGGTCGAGCCGGTGGAGTCCAAACGCTGGAGAACCAAAGTGACAACCTGCAGACATCTTAATGTGTTTAATTTCCCTGATGTTTCTTGAGTCATGGGTTGAACTGACTCACGGTGTGTAATATCACCTTAAAATTGACTGATGAGATTTGATTTAAAATCACAGTTCCAGCTCAGGCCTGTAATTGGCATTTTAATTTTGTGTCACTACATGCAGATTTCAAGCATGCAGCCATCATTTTGTGAATAGCTGTGATCAGAAACGGGCACTTTTGCCTTTCTATGCCTGTTCCATCCTTTTTATACTATTAGTTATTCATTTGGAATTAGTATAACACAATGCCACACAAGTCTCCTAAAAGGTTTTTATAAAAATGTACTATGCTACAGTACACATTAACCTTAGTTTTACATTTTCAGTTTTGAAATGTTTTTAGCTGTCTCTGGTGTCGGCATTATAGTTGGAGATGTCAGGGCTTGGGATTTTCTGGCATTTGTTATTTTACAGATGGAAAAAATGGCTTCCACAGAGCCAGAAAATCCATCACAGTAATAATGCAGTCAGCACATTAAACTAGGTAACTCTATAGTACAGTATGTGCTCTAAAGTATCCGTTACATAGCACAATTCATCCCTAAATAAACGCCTAGCATAACATTAATAAGCAAGAATAGGGTGCAATTTTCCCACATCATTGCCAAACCGTCCTAAGACCATTTGCACAGCTGCACCAACACCTTCTTTGTCAGGTTAACACAACACACTTTTTAATTAATACTTTACGCAATGAGAACAGCTTGTAGATCACTAAATCTTCCCTGTGTCCTTGGTGGACTGTTGGCTGTGTTGCTCAGTGCTAATACATTAGTAAAAACTGCATTGATTAATACGAGCCAACTACTACTGTAGTATCTTGAAAGTGGGAACTTAAATCCGGTCTAAAGCTAAATAGTAAAAGATCTTAAATGATGTAAAGTTAAATTTGGCAGTTTTCTTTAAGTTTTCTTTAAATTCAGCCTTGACAAATTAATGTCTCACTTACTGTATATTTACATGGGACTGCTAGCTAAAAAGTTCAAACTTAATTCACAAGCTTTATTGATTTTGACAGAATATATATATATATATATAAACTACAAACAGGTTCTACTTATGTTACTGGTTGCCAATATAAGTGTGAGGACCACAGCCAGTGATATACAGTAAGGACACAAGTAGTATGTGTACTAAGTTGACAAATATAATTGGCCAAAAGGTCTGTTTAGCTTTAACATGCATGATAGTGCTGTGTTAGCAGGTGGAAAGCTGCAGGGTAGGTGCCAAATGTCCTGCTTTATTCTCCCCTCTGGTTGTCACTGTAATCAGCCTTTGGACTCTGACCAAGCCCGTGTGTACTTGTTTGTGTGCGAGTGTGTTTTTGATGTGTGTGTGTGTACATGTGTGTTCTGCAATGTAACCAAGTGGTTAAAGTTGAAATGGTTTCTTCTTCACGTGGCTGCCTTTTTTGTTGATGACTGAAGCCGTTGGCTGATGAGAGGAAAGCCATCTGACAGTTTGAAAATGTCGGAGAGCGTCAGCTGTGCCATAATAGCCCCCCCCTTCTCCATCCCCAGTGTTCTTCCTCCGTGCTCCCAACAACCCGAACCAACCATCATCTGATCCTATTGACAGATCTGCTGAATATCATTTTCAGCAGCCTGTTTGACACATTTCCACCAGGAGCCTCCCAGTACGACCACTGAGCAGCTCGACTGGAGGAAATGCATCAATATCATGGAAAAGTAGAAAAAGGAAGCGGACTATCATTGATTCCCAGGTGTGTGTTTTGCATTTCCAGGACATTCCTTCTTCACTATCGTGCATCATTCTTGTTGGTCACACTTGTGACAGTTACAAAGTCGTACAACCAGTTTAATGTAAACTGTGGCCAAGTTGGAGAGAGCTCCTCCTCTTTTATGTGCACTAACACAACATCAATATTTTAAACACTATTTCAAGATGTGCGTTTATTTCAAAGTTATCCTGAGCACAGAGCATAATTATTTTTTAACTGATGATTATTGTTGCTGAGAGGACAGCCGCCAATTTAATATACACTCTAATTCAGTTCATTTCAATGCTGCAAAAGCAGGCGACCAGTCTGATTAGAGGTGTGTTGTGTAGTTTACGGTTTGCTGTAACACCACAGTCCTGTTACACAGCTGGTCCAACTCTAACACTGTTTACTGTACAGTAACTGTCTGACCTGCATTAATAAATTTCAGTTTTTCTGTTCATGCACTTTGAGCTTTTATTGAACAACAAAATACTGACTGATTATTCATTTTAGGAATAATAAAGGATCTACATAGGAAGTTTCCAAGTTCTACATGACATCCTGTCCTTGTTGTCACTGACTCAACTAGAAGCACAACGATAAACATGATTCTATCTGCCAATACAAACATCTGAGAAACTAGAAACTTGAAAAAACATATTCCCAAAGCCTGATAAAACAAAAAAGTATATAAGTATTTTATATATATATATATATATATATATAAGCATGGTTGGTGTCCGAGGAGCACATACTACAGAGTATTTTTATTTTGTACCAGGATGCATAATGTTAAGCAGCTACTGCAAAATCTGGGCCACATACACTACCTGTTATGAGGCTTTCCTTCAATAATGGCTATTTTACCAAAGATTTAAAAAAAGATTTAAAATCATTTAGACACCAAATGTATTATTTACATTTGAAATAGTTTTGGCCCCAAAATAATAATGATTAAAATCCCAATCAAGCTTATGTGGCAGGAGAGTCCAAACTTTTAAACAGTAGTGTAAATATGAAGTATTGTTGTGTTATGCTTTACATTATTAGAAAGTTTCAGTTAAGTCAGATTTGGTACATACAAAATCAACTGTATGTTTCTATAATCATGGAGTAATGTGGAAGGCAAAAACTGATAATTAGGTAAAGGCCCCATGACTGGCAGTTACATCTAAATCAATTCCAATATTACCAATAAAATTGATTCAGGTAATTAAAAATGAGCTATACATTGTTTGTATCTGGTTTAAACTGGTTTAAACTGTTGACCGACTGTTATGAATATGGAACATGATAATAGCTAATTTAGGCATTTATCTATTTTCTGGTACTACTACAAGGCTAGAAATGGGGTAGCCATCGTTGATCTGACATCAACCTGACAACATCTGAAGTGCTAATCTTTACTATTCTTTGGTTTCAATGTTGCTCTTTCTGTCACTGAGCTCATCGAAGTAACTATCAGCGGCACGAAGCATCTGGATGACAGCGGTGAGTAGCAGAATGTCACAATTCAGGTCCAACTCCAACTCTTTGCTGTAGTTCTTCACTGGAACAACACAGGACATTGGCACACCAAGCCGAGCGCTGACCTCCTGCATCTGGATCACAAGAGATTCAGATGAGCCATTTTATTCTTTTTTGACACCAAAAGACAAAGAATTGCATTAATTAAAAAAGGTTAATTGTGTTAAATTTTTGTATTTCAGTAGGTTATTATCCATTGCAATTCAACGACAACATACAGTATACCTGAAACTTTACTGTACACAACGTAAGAGAAAACTTAAGTTAAATGAAATTCAGATTTCATGTTGCTGTGTGGCTTATGTCACTCCATCAAGATCACTAATTATCAAAAATTCAAACAAGCTTTTTTGCATTTTTTTTTCAGAATAAAATCCTCCAATTTAAAGTTGATCTCACCATTTCCTCGATGTAGCCGCTCTTATAAATGTTCCTAATGTCCTGTGAGACAAAAGAGCAGGCTTCATCCACTTTAGTCAGCAGGACCAACTGAGGAATCCCTGGAAACAAAAACAAAAAAAACTGTCTCCATCTCTGAAATTCTGTGCATCTACTGTACTGTAGTGCAGTGTAGTTACTATGCTACTATTCCATTCAAATTTCTATTCGTTTTATTTTAGCTTTCAATTGTTTTGTGATAGGTGATTAGTATGCAGCCATCTGTTGTAGAATGTTCTTACATGAGCATTTGTATGAAATGCAGTTCTGTTAGCAGTCCTTACATGTTTTAATGGTTTGTGAATATCAAACATTGGTATCAAAATATGTGTATTGACCATATACTGTATACATGAATGTATACTGTTATAGAGAACAAGATGTGTTTTTTTTGTACTGTTAATGACTTTTATCAGATAACATTTTAGTCAGTGAGGTCTGAGGATGCAGTACATTAGACTCATTTTCACTGACCCATTGAGTTGACCTTTCTGCGGATAGCTTCCAGCTTCAGCTCCAGCTTTGTGGGCATGATGGAGACCTTGCAGGCATCAGTGACATAGGCCACACAGTGGATCTCATCCTTGAGCCCTGGAGACTTACGATAGCCGCTGGTCTCCGGATGCAGAGGAGCAGAAGGATTGAACTGAATCATACATGTGAAAGAAAAGGACAGTTTGTTACAGAACAAAACTACAACCAAATCATTGCATCGTCACGTGTTTATTATCCTGCTGAATGTAACAAAATTCTCTACCTGATAACTGTCTGGCAGATGGCCTTTGAGGATGCTGATGATATCATCTATATCAAGCCCCGCCCCTGTGTTTTCCTCCAATCCCATGGTATCACAAAAGATGATTGGCAGAGGTTTTCCTCCTCGTCCAGCTTTCACCGAGTAGGTGCGAAACTGTCAGGTAAGGAGTTAAGGTAAGTAATGGAGTTGATCATACAAAATGTAGATGGTGAAAATTAGTCATGACGCAAATTGTAATTTGTAGACTTAAAACAAGACTCACTCTGCCTTTTTTTTAAACTTGCATAAGTAGGACTGCCAATGCGTACACAAAGACAGCTGCTGTCAATCACTTAGTAAGTGCAGCTATTAACTTTTTCATTAGCAGTCAAGACCGCACTTGTGATACTTTGTTGGTGAAACAGGCTGAGCAGGAAACACTACCTACTTAAAAAATAGGTAGTGTTAACTTCTTATGCCAGACCTAAAGACCTGCCTCAACAAGTCTGCAGCCATGCTAGTGGCTTTGTGAGGCTGTACTTAGGCACAGTGGTGCTTTGAGCCAATTGATAGATAAAAAGCACAGCTAAAGCTGTTGGGAATGCCAGCTGTTATGCTGGTTTTTATTACTTATACTTTATTAAAAATGTATTCTGACTTGATGAAGGCACAAGAGTAAAGCGTCAAGGGATCACCAGTAGTATTACAATGGTAGTAATTGTGTATTATTTTTGCTTATTTTTGGCTGAATAGGGGTTAAAAAACAGATACATTTTACAATGATATGAACTGTAAAGAGGTTGATGGAGCACGAGCTGAAACTAACCTTTGTGGTGAGGCTGGTGGTAGAGCTGCCAGCGATGGCCTGGTTGATGACGTGGCCTCTGAATACAGAGTTGATAGAATTAAAGAAGCTGGACTTTCCAGCTCCAACTGGTCCAATGAGCAGAACCCGAACCTGGGGCACAGAGCTGATCATGGGGCAGTAGAGCTTAATACTGTCCATCAACTCTGTTCTCTTCCTGATGAAACAAGAGCAGTTTTAAAACATCTAATTAATTATAATTATTTAGTCATTATTATTTAATTAGTATTTTTGAAAAGTATGACATGGTGCAATATACTGTAACATATTAAAGAGTAGTACAGTAATAGCATTATATGATGGAAGGGATGCCCCATCCAGCTTACTCAGTTTCCCAGACCATCGGCCTCCATGGCTTCTCAAATTCTGGGATCTCTGTTAAAGAGGGAAAAAAAAAACGCTTTTACAAAACAATATCTCAGTTTCTTCAAATATCATCCAGCCATTCAATTTTAAATTGTAAACATTTACACAATGAATCATCAATAAACTGTCTTTTGAAGTTATGAAATGAATTGATCATGTTATTAAATCTAAAATAAAGTATCCCTTAGACAAGCTCATTTTTTACTTTTGTTTGTAAGCTAAAACCACTCCCTTGTTCGTTTCCTTGCTTTGCCCAAAATAATAAATTGAGATTTCAGACACTTATGGTTCATCATTTGGACTACTGGTTGTTATTAGTTAGTGAGTGGTGAAAAGAAACTAGAGATATCTCCTATTTAACTAGCGCTAGCCTGTTCAGACTGGATGGCTTGTATAAATAAACATAAATCCAGACATGTATCCAGGTTTACTTTTACAGAAAAGTCTGGTTTCCGGTACCCAAATATATGGCGTATGTATAATGTGTTTGTTCTGGCAGCACTTCAACAAAATACAGCTGATTAACAATTTCATTGAGCGGTTGAGTAAAGTGCATTAATCATTTATTAGAAAAGGGGAAACAAAATGCTTTTGTTTATAGATCCAGAGCTCAATCAGGCTTGCCTTGTGCTTGATGTAAGATACAATCTGTTTTTTTTGTTGTTGAAAAAACTCACCCTCGACTTCATAGACTTCACACTCAGTCAGGTTGAGGTCATTGCCATGCATTTCTACAGCATTTAAATTGTAATAATTTCCTGGATTGCTATAGACTGCTGCTCGGCTTCCATGGACAAGAATAAATGTTTCTCCAAAATATGGACCAGAGTTAGCCATCATTCTCACTGCGTTAGCAGGAATAGTGACCGGATACTTGATGAGCTTTTCTCCAATGAAGGTGAAAAGAAAGGCCTGGTCATCATGCACATACTGTCCAGACTGACTGAAAGGTTGTTTGGTGTAGCCTCCAAACACATAACCAGAGGCGTTGTAGCCCACTGACAATGTGGGACAGTGGTTGTCACATAGTTGGTGAAAGGCTGCACCGGTGAAACCATGGATACTGGCCTTGTACAGCAGCTGGAGTTTGACTCTTCCCAGCTGGGAGCAGATAGTTTTTTGCTGGCTATTGGTTAACATGCAGTTCATAGTGGACAGTTGGTCTGCTGAAGTTCCTGAATGGGGCGTCTGGAGCCTTTTAAGTGTCTGAACACAGAAAAAAACAACTGCATTAAAGATAAAGATAAATGCTGTTTTGGGTTTTAATAGTGTATCTAATTTCGAATTAATTGACCCAAGGGGTAAAGTGGATCCAACTAGTATAATTCAGGTTCCAAGTTAAGACAATAAACAGCAAAAAACATTGTATAAATCATAATAATTGCAGTAATTATTATTGCTAGTATTGTCACAGTATTCTATTGCCTACTGATAACAGGTTCTGTTGACACTGAGCGGTGTGATTTAACTCTTCAGAGGCCATATTTTAGTACTTTTTGCTCATAACAAAACACGTGTTTACATAGTATTCCAATAAAAAATGTCTAATTGAATTGTCATAATTTTGCTTAGGCTACATTTAGTTTGAAAAAACGCCCACATTAAACAGATTAGACTCAAGATTAAATTGACTAGTCGTCAGTCATATTGGCTACGCAACAATTAAACAGCATCAAATTGGCATCAGTTGTAAAATATTGGTAAGCTGAAATAGCCTACATCACAACTGTTTTTGTCGGCAACAACTTAATAACTAAATCTGGCAAAAGTATTACAAATAATAATGCAGTTTTACCTTTTTCTTTGAAAAAACGCAGGGAAAACCGAAATGCAGCTGACTCACTTTTCAGGAAGATGAAGGTCCGCTGCGCACTGGCAGCTGATGCAGCAGACAGGCCTGAATAAAACTAGAAAGTACTAGGGTGTTGCCTTCAGAATAAGATTGTGTAAAAAAAATCCTACAAAAAGGTTTTTAATCTGATTTTTACTTCATTCATCAAAATTACTGTAAAAAATGTTTGTGTTTGTGTTCGAGCATGTAGCACTTGCTAAATGTTTACTACACTTTACAAGTCCAAATCTTCACACAAATCACTTTATTTTGAAGGTGATTATTGGAAGTTAAAGACACATTTTAGCTGTCTTGACTGACACAACTTTTAAGTTTCGTTTTCCCATTAATCCGACATGATGGTTAACTACAGCGTCACATCGTTACTTCAGTGTAAAAGAATATATACACTATGTTATATGTAATGTACTCAGTCCATAAGTTTACTGCTCCTCAGCTGGTCCAACTCGAACACTGTTTGCTATACAGTTTTTCTATCCATTCATTCTAAATATAATTCATTAATTTAGGAATAGGAAGATTTTCTAAGTTTCCAAATTCCCCATCACCTAAAGTCTGGTCAGCAAGAGCTTTTATTGTCACTGCGTGTGTTTACAACAAAGAACAAACTTAATACATAGCATGCAACGTAACAATAAACGTGATTAATTACTTTTTTTTGCCAATGCAAACATCTGAGAAACTAGGAAGTTGTTTCCTGACAAAAAACATCAAATACTAATAAGGAAGTTAGAAAACCAAAACTGAAAAATTATTTTAAAAAAAAGTCCAATTGAAAGGTATGTACAGTGCAAATTATAGGCCTACCCATTGTATGGACTCACTGAGCAACAGAATACAACATACAAAATAAAATGTATTTCTGTGACAAAATTTGTAATTTGTAAACTTGGATACAACTTAATTTGTGTAAATACATGTATGGTATGTCAAAACACCAAAACCCAGAGTGTATAACTATAACTGAAACTGAATTAAACCCAAGTGGTCTATTTCAATTATCCATGACTGACTATTTGAACTGTTGATTTTGCATTGCATTGAATTTGCGTTGAACAGCACAGTGTGTGCACCTACTGCAGCAGTCAAAGCTTGCAAGGAGTGCTGAAAGAACATATAACGTAACACCAAAACTAAAAATATGGAATGAAAGTCGGAATATATACAGTGACAGTTTGAATATATAGAATGACAGTCAAAAAATAGAAGAGATATTGAATATATAGAATGAAATCTGATGTCATCAAGGCACTGACCCCATCTTGCGTTTTCGATGTGTTTCATCCATACGAATGTTGCTGCAAGAAGTGGGACACTATGAGTCAGAACAAAATCTAGTATCAGCAATCCTTTTTAATAATTAGGGCTGAAACGATTCCTCGAAGAACTCGAATAATTCGATTACAAAAAATCCTCGATGCAAAATGACTTGCCTCGAAGCTTCGTTAAATCAATGTTACCAACGTTGTATTGCTGACAGACGGTGTTTCCGCACGGATCATTATAACTGTCACACACCAGACGCTGCTCAGTCTGCTGCTGGCGATACATGCCAGAGCGTAAATAGTGAGGGGCTAAGAGAAGAGACAGGCTGGAGAAAACGACAGAAAGTGTCCAAATTACATAATTAAAACGAAAACTCTGTACAGTGTGTCTACTGCAAAATCAAACTAGCTTACCACAATAATAGCACGAGGTCAATGCTTCAGCATCTCAACAGAAAACATCGAGTCTAACTTAAGCTAGGATGACCAGACGTCCCCGGTTTCCGGGGACAGTCCCTGGTTTTGGTGACCTGTCCCCGGAAATGTCCCCGGTTTTCACTGTGACTGAACCAACCCGAAATTGGAATGAAAGAAAGAAAACATTGACCAAACATATAGTCACGCTGACTCGCGCACGCGCAAACTCAAGCCAGAGCAAGCGCTGCTCAGAGCTCAGATATGTTCTAGAATGTCCATATTTTACGATGCTAAAATTACTGTTTATTTACATGAAGTCTGGTGGGTTTAGCGAACGCAATTTTGCATACTTTTTATCTTTTAAAAAAAGGATCTTACTCTAACAGAAAGATCAACCTCCTTAGAAATCCTTTCCATAATGTTGTCAGACACTTAGAATATTCATCTGAGCCTGTCAGCAGCAAAACGAGCACTTTTATGAACGTAAATACAAGCTGGACAATTGACGTCCATTAACTTACATTGTAGCTTAATTTCGCCATTGCCGACTGCGATCTCGTTTAATACTGGACCAATGTCAAAGGAAAATATTTCCTCAATAGTTTTAATTGTATCCGATACTCAATGAGCTGTTGCAGAAATGAGCCCAGCCTGAAGCAATAAAGCAAAAGCTGTCAGATAATAGTAGTGCAGGATCCCGAGGCGTTCCCAGGCCAGGTTAGAGATATAATCCCTCCACCTAGTCCTGGGTCTCCCCCGAGGCCTCCTCCCAGCTGGACGTGCCTGGAACACCTCCCTAGGGAGGCGCCCAGGGGGCATCCTTACCAGATGCCCGAACCACCTCAACTGGCTCCTTTCGACGCAAAGGAGCAGCGGCTCTACTCCGAGCTCCTCACGGATAACTGAGCTTCTCACCCTATCTCTAAGGGAGACGCCAGCTACCCTCCTGAGGAAACCCATTTCGGCCGCTTGTACCCTGGATCTTGTTCTTTCGGTCATGACCCAGCCTTCATGACCATAGGTGAGGGTAGGAACAAAAACTGACCGGTAGATTGAGAGCTTTGCCTTCTGGCTCAGCTCTCTTTTCGTCTAACGGTGCGATAAATTGAATGTAATACCGCACCTGCTGTGCCGATTCTCCGACCAATCTCCCGCTCCATTGTCCCCTCACTCGCGAACAAGACCCCAAGGTACTTGAACTCCTTCACTTGGGGGTAAGGACTCATTCCCTACCTGGAGAAGGCACTCCATCGGTTTCCTGCTGAGAACCATGGCCTCCGATTTAGAGGTGCTGATCCTCATCCCAGCCGCTTCACACTCGGCTGCGAACTGATCCAGTGAGTGCTGAAGGTCACAGGCCGATGATGCCATCAGGACCACATCATCTGCAAAAAGCAGTGATGAGATCCCCAGTCCATCGAACTGCAACCCCTCTCCACCCCGACTACGCCTCGATATCCTGTCCATAAATACTACAAACAGGATTGGTGACAAAGCGCAGCCCTGGCGGAGGCCAACTCTCACCTGAAACAAGTCCGACTTACTGCCGAGAACCCGGACACAGCTCTCGCTTTGGTCGTACAGAGGGTGGATGGCCCTGAGAAGGGACCCCCTCACCCCGTACTCCCGCAGCACCTCCCACAGTATCTCCCGGGGCACCCGGTCATACGCCTTCTCCAGATCCACAAAACACATGTAGACTGGTTGGGCATACTCCCAGGCTCCCTCCAGGATCCTTGCAGAGTAAAGATCTGGTCCGTTGTTCCACAACCAGGACGGAATCCGCATTGTTCCTCTTCAACCTGAGATTCGACTATCGACCGAACCCTCCTTTCCAGCACCTTGGAGTAGACTTTACCGGGAGGCTGAGAAGTGTGATACCCCTGTAATTGGCACACCCTCTGGTCCCCCCTTTTTAAAAAGGGGAACCACCACCCCAGTCTGCCACTCCTTAGGCACCGTCCCAGACTTCCACGCAATGTTGAAGAGGCGTGTCAACCAAGACAACCCCTCCACACCCAGAGCTTTAAGCATTTCTGGACGGATCTCATCAATTCCTGGGGCTTTGCCACTGTGGAGTTGTTTAACTACCTCAGCAACCTCCACCAGGGAAATTGATGCCAATCCCCCCTCATCCTCCAGCTCTGCCTCTACCATAGAGGGCGTATTAGTCGGATTTAGGAGTTCCTCAAAGTGCTCCTTCCACCGCCCTATTACCTCCTCAGTTGAGGTCAACAGCGTCCCCATCCTTACTGTACACAGCTTGGATGGTTCCCGCTTCCCCCTCCTGAGGTGGCGAACGGTTTTCCAGAAGTACCTCGGTGCCGACCGAAAGTCCTTCTCCATGTCTTCTCCAAACTTCTCCCACACACGCTGCTTTGCCTCTTTCACTGCAGAGGCTGCAGCCCTTCGGGCCCTTCGGTACCTTGCAACTGCCTCCGGAGTCATCTGGGATAACATATCCCGGAAAGACTCCTTCTTCAGTCGGACGGCTTCCCTGACCACCGGTGTCCACCATGGTGTTCGTGGGTTACCGCCCCTTGAGGCACCTAAGACCCTAAGACCACAGCTCCTCACCGCAGCTTCAGCAATGGAAACTTTGAACATTGTCCACTCGGGTTCAATGCCCCCAGCCTCCACAGGGATGCACGAAAAGCTCCGCCGGAGGTGTGAGTTGAAAGTCTGTCGGACAGGGGCCTCCTCCAGACGTTCCCAATTTACCCGCACTACCAGTTTGGGCTTACCAGGTCTGTCCAGAGTCTTCCCCCACCCCCTGACCCAACTCACCACCAGATGGTGATCGGTTGACAGCTCCGCCCCTCTCTTCACCCGAGTGTCCAAAACATACGGCCTCAGATCAGATGAAACGATTATAAAATCGATCATTGACCTTTGGCCTAGGGTGCTCTGGTACCAAGTACACTCATGAGCATCCCTATGTTCGAACATGGTGTTCGTTATAGACAATCCATGACTAGCACAGAAGTCCAACAACAAACAACCACTCTGGTTTAGATCAGGGAGCCCGTTCCTCCCAATCACGCCTCTCCCTCCATGTGTCTCCATCATTACCCACGTGCGCGTTGAAGTCCCCCAGCAGAACTATGGATTCCCCGACTGGAGCCCCATGCAGGACTCCACTCAAGGTCTCCAAGAAGGCCGAATACTCCGAACTCTTGTTTGGTGCATATGCACAAACAACAGTCAGAGTTTTCCCCCCCACAACCCGCAAGCGTAGGGAGGCGACCCCCTCGTCCACCGGGTTAAACTCCAACGTAGCGGCGCTCAGCCGGGGGCTTGTGAGTATCCCCACACCCGCCCGGCGCCTCACACCCTGGGCAACTCCGGAGAAGAAAAGAGTCCAACCCCTATCCAGGAGTATGGTTCCAGAACCAAGACTGTGCGTAGAGGTAAGCCCCACCAGATCTAACCGGTAGCGCTCCACCTCCCGCACAAGTTCCGGCTCCTTCCCCCACAGAGAGGTGACATTCCACGTCCCCAGAGCCAGCCTTTGCTGCCCGGGTCTGGTCCGTCGAGGCCCCTGACCTTCACTGCCACCCATGTGGCAGCGCACCCGACCCCAGCGGTTCCTCCCACAGGTGGTGGGCCCATGGGATGGAGACATGTCCGCCACGTAGCTTTTTCGGGCTGTGCCCGGCCGGGCTCTGTGGCAAACCCGGCCACCAGACGCTCGCTGACGAGCCCTCCATCTGGGCCTGGCTCCAGACGGGGGCCTCGAGCTTCCTCCAGGCAGGGTCACTTCATCCCTTCCTCGATTTTTCATAGGATTTTTGAACCATTCTTTGTCTGGCCTCTCACCTGAGACCACTTTGCCTTGGGAGACCCTACCAGGAGCACAAAGCTCCAGACAACACAGCCCTCAGGTTCATAGGGACACACAAACCTCTCCACCACGATAAGGTGATGGTTCCCGGAGAGGTATCATATTTGCATTCTGCATAAATCTCTGCACACCATTACTCTCTGTGAAATATTTCACAAACTCTTCACTCAACACATGCATCGGTACAACAAGTGGTTCCCGGGTAATCTGGTTTTGAAATTGCAACAAAATTTCTACATGGTCTCCAGCTTTGGGACAAAATTATAATGTATTCTCATGTAAACTATTTATGTCAGCACAGACATTTTTGTAAATTGCTTAACCATAATGGTTATTATATTGCCAGATTCCAGACAATCCCACTTACAAATATGAATATATATTTATACTGGTATGCTTCCTAGTGACATTAATGCAAAAATATGAAGAAAAAACTATTCCACCTGTGTGTGCATGCTTAAAATTCTGAAGTGCAAAATAGTTCAGGCTACAGCACAAATACAGTATTTCCATCCATAGATAAGAATAATCAAGTCTTACCTCTGAATTTCTCTTCAAAGTGCACCAGATTGATGCATTTAATCGTTAAAATAGACTAAATGTTCTTACAGGGGAGCATGCCCATGGACCCCCCTAGGGAGGCTTGTGCCCCAGTGCAGCTCTAGGTCTTGTGATGCCCCTGGGGCACTGTCCCCGTTTTAAGTTTACAAAGATAAAAACATTACCTTTTTTGGAGGTATTTACGCTTCTGAGCTGAAAATGTCCCCAGATTTTGTCTCAGAAATCTGGTCACCTTATTGTGACCTGGTCCCCGGGCTGGGGTTTGCGCTGCCTCTCCTTGCAAAGCAGTCTCAGCTGCGAGAACAGCACTAGTTAGCCTTGGAACCCAAACCAGACGAAGCTCATGTTTATAAAAAAATGGAAATAAATGGAGAGGGGAACACATACATGTGACATTATGGAATACAGATCCGATGAAATACATAACAGTAGTCTTTGAAAAACAGCCTTTTTAAATAACAACCTATTGATTGATTTATTGAACACACGACATTCCATAACGGTGTGACATTGTTATACATACACTGTTAAAGAATTATAAAGCTTTGGGCTACTTCATTATCCACAATGGTATTCACTGTATATCACAGATATTTTAAGCACAATTTCAAGATGTTTTTTGTTTAAAAGGTATCCTGAACACAGACCATAATTATTTTTTTGAACTGATGATTATCAAGAGCACGGACATCAATTTATAATCCACAGTAATTCAATTAATTAGAATGATGCAAAAGCAGGTGGTGAGTCTGATTATAGGTGTGATGTGCGTTTGCTATAACACCATAGTCCTGTTAACCGCAGAGAGGGACTGCTCCTCAGCTGGTTGCTGTATACTAAGTGTCTGACAAGCATTAATACGTTTAAATGTTTGGTTTATTCATGCACTTTGAGGTTCTATTGAAATGCAGAATACTAAGTATAAATAATTAGATGTTTTTCAATTCACCACACCCAGTTTGACCAGCAAGAGCTTTTATTGTCACTGAGTGCGTTTACAACTTGCAGAACAAACTTAGTATGCAACAAACATGTTAGATTTGCCAATGCAAAAATCTGAGAAACCGGGAAGTTGTTTTCCTGACAAACATCAAATACTAATAAAGTGTGAAAACCAAACTGGAAATTACAACAAAAAAATGACTCCAATTGAAAGGTATGTGCAGTGCAATGTATACCTATAATATATATATACACACCTATAATATATTAATATAAATATATATAAAAAATCTGTCATTTGTATATTGACTACAACTTAATTGGTGAGAATACATGTAAGGTGTATAATTATAACTACAACTGAATTAAACCCAATTATCCATGAATGACCATTTGAACTGTTGATTTTGCATTGTATTGAACAGCACCATGTGTGCACCTATTGCAGCAGTCAAAACTTGTAAGGAGTGCTGAACCATATAATTTAACACTAAAACTGAAAATATGGATTGAAAGTCAGAATACATAGAATTAAAGTTTAAATAAATGGAATGACAGTCATATATATATTTTGTAGTGAACCTCACAGGCCAGGCAGTTCTGTTGTGAAGTTCACTGCTGGTCTTGCATAATGAAATAGTGAATACATTTCTTCATTGGTAGAATGGTTTAGAACACGGTTACCAGTATTATTTTTGTCCTGTACATGCATTCGGCAAGGTGTTAATGATCTCATTAGGATTGCATCGATTAATCACATCGAAAACACATGATGGCACCAGTGCCTTGATGACGTCAGTTTCATTTCATATATTCTCATTGCCATTCAATAAACAGATGTGTTAGCTTGTCAAACTTGTTAACTTGTAATTATATGTCCCACTAAATGAGCCAACAATGTAACAATAAATAATAAATGTCTTTAGACCTCTAAATTCAAATCACCCTTTATTATGTAATCATTTTTAGATATAAATAATTTACAACCAAATAAGAAAATATTGCGCAGCTAAGGGACACAATCAAATTGAGGCTCAGCTCACTGAGTTTCTGAAGCCACAAACTGAGGCCTATACTGCGAAGCAAGATTTGGGGTTACTGAGGTAACTTCAGGTTCAACCCAGGGTTTTCTGTATCATGACGGTGGGTCACTTGTTACCGGGTTAAATTGCCATGGTAATTTATGGTGAACACCTTACCTGCTCAGGAGCAGGTTATGTTGGAGATTACAGATCAACCGGTATAAAAGCACCGGCTACTGACTAATCAATTCTCGATTGATAATGGCGTCACCGTTCTTAGAAGATCTCGTGCGCGGATAGTGAGAAGTGTGCTCAGAAAAGTTAACATTTTAAGACCAACAACCCCCTTGGCATTCCTGATGGATATCTTTATGAGATATAGATTTTCAGTGGAGGAAATTACTTATCTTTGTCAGCTTCTTGAGCCGTATGTTGCCAATGCAACAAATCGGTTTGAATTATGTTTTGATATTTATTTTTTATTTGCTCCCACGATCGCTTACCACTGCCAGGGTTGCAACTGAAAGAATAGGTTACAACAGCAAAAGTTTATAGAATGCACAAGGGTAAATATGGTCAGATTTTGGGCCTGACTGATGGGGCAGTGATGTTGATAAGTCTTGTAATTTACGCATTTACAACATTGGCCATTTTTTGCCAGCTTTACTGCCGGGGTTAGGAAGCAGCAACTGTATTGCTTTCTGCCTGTAAAACCGTGTCTGTGCTCTTCTTGTGTAAAATATGCGGCTTTGGTAGACTTGTCGGCGGTTGTTAGGTTTGGTGAAGCCGGGTAACGGAAATAAATCCAGGGCATGTTGATCTTGCAGGCCTATGGAGGTGCTGCACAGTTCCAGGAAATATAGAGGCACTACTGTACATTTCCCAGCATTCCAATGGGTGCTTGGAAAAATCAGAGGAGGAAGTGGACAGTGAACAAGCAGTAGGCAGGATCACCTGCCGGTAAATGGATGGATAGATCATTTTCATTTACAGTTGGACAGGATATAACATGTGCTGCTCTAATACTTCCTATTCTTTGATTTCAATGTTGCTGAATTGGTCACTGATCTCATCAAAGTAATTATCTCCGAAGCGAAGCATCTGGATGATGGCGCTGAGCAGCAGGACGTCACAGTTCGGGTCCAACTCCAACTCCTCGCTGTAGTTCTTCACAGGAACAACACAGGACACTGGCACACCGAGCCGAGCGCTGACCTCCTGCAGCTGGATCATAAAAACTTTTTTTTTCTAAAGACCACAATTATTTTTGTATTTAGTATTAGAAGTTTGTTTTGGTTATTGCTACACATTACAAGGCTAATAACTTTAACAAAAGTCAGATGAAATATTTATGCCCCTGCATCACCCTGTCAGGGTTCTCGCGCTACATTATCCCTTACTGGTTACCTGCCATCTCACTCATGTATTATTGCTCAAGTACTACAATACATGGGTCCTTAAGGTATGATTTCCCACAATTTAGGCATTTTAAGAAGAAAATCTCAAATTAGTGTTAACACTTCTTAAAAAAAAAGGTTTTAAGAAAATTACGGTTTCTTCTTAATTGAAGAGGTATTAACTAATACCTCTTCAATCCAGTACAAAAACACACACACTTTTTTTTTCTTACAATTTCCTTGATGTAGCCACTCTTGTAAACGTTTCTCACGTCCTCTTTCACCAAAGGGCAGGCTTCATCTACTTTAGTGACCAGGACCAGCTGAGGAATCCCTGAAAACACCAGAGCAGAAACATTTCCAAAAATCAGGGTGTCAAAAATGTTGAGGTAACACTTCTAAAATACTTAAAAAAAAAAAAATAATTTAAAATTATAAAAAAAAAAATGTGTTAAAATTATAATAACCAGTCTATGGCTGATGGACAATTCTAAATAACAGATGTCTTTAACTGTTTCAAATCACAAAAATCACTCCTCATTTACTCATTCATTATTCCCTGGCGTCACTTTTGAAGTAGTTAGGTTAAGGAAGATCATGGGTGGGCTTATATATTTAAAAAGTACATTTCCGTGACACACGGGACAAGAAAGGACAGTTTGTGTTTAGGAAAAGTGACACGCGGGACACAAACCCCAGTCTCCGGGGTGAAAGTCCTGTGTTGTTTGACCCATCAACCACCCTCCGCTACGCAGAATTTTGGGCTTTCATACTACTCGCCACCATTGTCGCTCTTAATACTACTTAATCTTCAAGCGCTGCGTAGCTGCTGCTCTGTCCGGTGCGTTCTACGCACACACTGAAGGGTGCTTTTTGCATCGTATCTGACGCTGACAGCCATCGCCCATGCGTCCGTATTTTACGAGTTCGGAGTGAGAACGGGTTGACATGCTATAGACACTGCTGTTCTTGCCCTATTGTGAAAATGTTTGAGGACACTATATTGTGCATATATTCCCCACTTTATCAGTTGCTATAAGAAGTTGAAACCTTCATGAGTTTTACAAAAGTTAAAGGATTACTTTGAGAACAGAACAAACTACAGCTCCAATGGAAAAACTACAAGCGTGAGCATGCAGTTGGGTAGCAGAAATAGTGCATTCACTACTTGTAAGCTAGTAGTTCAGTGTTGATAAATGATACAGTAAATATACTGTACAACTTCACTACCAGGAGTTGCAGCGGCTGTCTTGGCTGTGGTGGGGACTGCTTACAATGCAAGGGACTGCTTTAATAAAAAAAATAAAAAATAAAAAAAATAAACTATTAAAAATGCATTTAAAAAAAAACATGGTGACATTATTTAAATTAGGTAGTCACCCTATGGGGTATTTGAGTGTGCATCTAATGAAATGGGACTACATTTTACTGACCCATTAAGTTGACCTTTCTGCGGATAGCATTCAGCTTCTCCTCCAGCTTTGTGGGCATGATGGAGATCTTGCAGGCATCAGTGACATAGGCCACACAGTGGATCTTGTCCTTAAGCCCTGGAGACTTACGATAGCCGCTGGTCTCCGAATGCAGAGGAGCAGAGGGGTTGAACTGAGTCACACAGTACAGGGGAAAAACAGGGACAGTGAGTTAACTAAAGCTAAATCAATGGCTCATACATTCAATATCCTGCTAAATGTAACAAAAAGCTCTACCTGATAACGGTCTGGCAGATGACCTTTAAGGATGCTGCTGATGTCATCTATATCAAGCCCTGCCCCTGTGCTTTCCTCCAATCCCATGGTATCACACAAGATGATTGGCAAAAGTTTTCCGTCTCGCCCAGCTTTCACTGAGTAAGTGCGAAACTGTCGAAAACAAAGTGATTAGCTAACAATCCACAAAATGGGGACGGGGCAGGATTTTTATTTTGAAATCAATCACCACGAATGGAAATCATTAACAGGCAGGAACTAACCTGTGTGGTGAGGCTGGTGGTAGAGCTGCCAGCGATGGCCTGGCTGGTGACGTGGCCTCTGAATACAGAGTTGATAGAATTAAAGAAGCTGGACTTTCCAGCTCCAACTGGTCCAATGAGCAGAACCCGAACCTGGGGCACAGAGCTGACTGTGGGTTTGTACATCTTAACAGTCTCCATCAGCTCCTTCTTCTTCCTGTAGGAACAAGAAGACATCATAGCTGCTGCGCAGCAATGAGCTGGACATTCTTAGAAGGCAGAAGAAAGAGGAGGAAGACAAATGAGAAATACAGGAGGGTCAATCAGCAGAATTATGCAGACCAAAAGTTATAAAAATAAAATAACTTTGAAATCATGTCTCTTATCCAGACAGCATAAATCCAGAGTAGGCTTGAGCATGTTGTTCTGCATCACCCAGAACTCACAACCTTAGACACAAGTCATAACTGTGTTGAGCTACCTGCCAAGGGAGAAACTATAGATGAATTCACACATGACTTAGGCAACCAGAGTTGCATGTAAAGACAGATTTCAAACTAGTGTAAAAAATTCAATTAAGAAAGAATTCTGAGATTTATGTACTTCATCTAGACAACATACTGTAGAGATGTCTGCAGTTTTTACAAAGATTGATTGCTCCTTAAGTGACAAAACTGATGTTAAATATGCTCTATTTCCATTAACTTCCATTGTTTACATAAGGATAGAATTCTAAAAACTATTTTAAAAACAAATTTTTTTTAGATAGATTTCTGAAACTTATTACACCACTTCTACCATGATATCAATTGTTTTGTCATGAACATTGGAGATTGATTTAGCGGGAATTTGCAGTAGCCGTTTAAATTAGTTTACAGTAAAACATTTTGAAGCACTGTGGGCTCAATATTCTGAAGATGTCTGAAGATGCAGTGTAGCAAGTTTGGAGTCAATTGAGTAAAACAGAGTGATGGACTTCATAAATCCTGCCAGCTTAAAGCATCTGAACATTTCTGCTCACTTGGGCCTACATTTTGGTGAAAGTTGCAAAGTGCTAGCACGTACCACTGATGAATTTTCAATGTTATAAACTTTAGACAGTTAGCGCCAACCATCGGGATTATTAGCCCACTATGGCAGTTGAGGAAGTCTGGCACAGGACTGGACCTATATGCAAAATTTGTAGAGCTGCCTGACCCCTAATAAATAAGTTTCTTCTCATGAAAAGTTGTTTTTTCCTTTCTTGGTAGCAGTCGTGGTTTTGGGTAAATTTATGAGGATTTGTCAAGAATTGTACAATTAAAAAAACAAACAAAAAAAAAACACACACACACACAACAGTATAGCACAGGAAGCATGGTAAACAACTTGATTGCATAGTTTGCATAGACTGAGTCCATTATAATCTTAAATAGCTGGTATGTCCAGTCAAACATAGCAGCATTGCATTCCATTGCATGTGAACACATTCAATATTACATTTAAATGATTAAAACACTGTACTATTTTTCCAGACTGTCACTATGTGTCATACTGTAGGATATATTGTACTGTAGCAGAGCATGTTAAAAGCATTATGTGCAGGATGGTATCTATCTTACTCAGATTCCCAGGTGATAGTTCTCCATGGACTTTCAAGTTCTGTAGTTTCTGTTAAAAGCAAAAACAACTTTTATAAAAACAATGATCGTATCAAATTTGATTAAAAAGATATCACCCACCTACATGTATTTACCTTTTTCTTTAACAAAACATGGTATCATCAATATTACACCATATTGTATGATATTAATGACATTTTGTCTGCTGTTTGAGTTGACAGACGCAGACGAAACATTGTATTAACATTTCTTGACAAGAAGTCCAACAATACTACCTGAATTATAGTATTAAGGCAAAGAACGAAGAGTGACAACCACATACAGTATGAAACCCCCACATCACCTGTCGGCCTATACAGGGAGGGGGGACCTCAGTGGTTCCTGTGACATATTTCATGGATATACCTTATTCTAGTCAATGCATAACAATAATGTTAAAAAAGAAATACATTTAACAAATAATGCCCTGTGAATATTGAAACAGAGATGAGATTTCCTCTTATTTTTAGGAAGAGTAGCGTGTGGAAGAACCATACACAGCCACAACAGCCTGGCACCTCCTCCTCATGCTGGTAACCAGCCTGGTCACACACACTGCTGTGGGATGGCATCCCATTCTTCAACCAGCATTTGTCGCAAGTCAGCCAACGTGGTTGTGTTGGTGACTCTGGCACGAACAGCATGCCCAAGCTGATCCCACAAGTGTTCAATGGGGTTGAGGTCATGCCTGCTGGTTGAAGAATGGGATGCCATCCCACAGCAGTGTGTGACCAGGCTGGTGACCAGCATGAGGAGGAGGTGCCAGGCTGTTGTGGCTGGCATTGGCAGAGAAGATTTGGCAAATTTTTCATGGGAGAAACCCACATACTCAGCGCTGCTGCTCATCCCACAAATGCATGTTCCTTACAAATGGGAACTAAAAAGGCTTTCCAACGGTATATGATTTATTGCCAAAAAGCATTGTTACCATAGAGAAATAATCTACCAAATACAAATTTCCTTACTTTTTCCTGCCAAGTTTATAATAATATTTATAGTAAACTTACCCTTGACTTCATAGACTTCACACTCAGTCAGGTTGAGGTCATTGCCATGCATTTCTGCAGCATTAAAGTTGTAATAATTTCCTGGACTGTTATACACTACTGCTTTGCTTCCATTGACAAGAACCAACGCCTCTCCAAAATATGGACCAGAGTTAGCCATCATTCTCACTGCGTTAGCAGGACCGGTGACATGATACTTGAGGAGCTTTTCTCCACTGAAGGTGAAAAGAAAGGCCTGGTCATCATGCACATACTGTCCAGACTGACTGAAAGGTTGTTTGGTGTAGCCTCCAAACACATAACCAGAGGCGTTGTAGCCCACAGACAATGTGGGACAGTGGTTGTCACATAGTTGGTGAAAGGCTGCACCAGTGAAACCATGGATACTGGCCTTGTACAGCAGCTGGAGTTTGACTCTTCCCAGCTGGGAGCAGATAGTTTTCTGCTGGCTATTGCTTAACATGGAGTTCATCGTGGACAGTTGGTCTGCTGAAGTATGTAGAGGAGGCTGAATGAACCTTTGACGTTTACTCACTTTGGTGTCTAAATACAAAAAGAAACACAGATGCATTAAAAATGCAGGATATCTAGACAAATTTAGTTAGATTAATCCCTCTGGATATTAAAGACCAATAAAACCATGCAATCATAAAACTACATTACACAAAAAAAACTTTAAAGAACCATTCAAACAATAGCATGATAAACTATACTTGAAATTAAAAACTAAGTTTACATATTCTATTCCTGAATTGGGGGAGATCAGATGAAACATTACTATACTGTATACCAGGGGTCATCAACTACATTTTTCCAAGGGCCAGATTTTTTCTAAGCAGACACTCCGGGGGCCAGACTTTCAAATAAATGTATACCTAATACACCTATTCTTGTTCTAAATGTTCACTTTCTTGCACAGACACACTCAGAGAGAGAGAGAGAGAGAGAGAGAGAGAAAGAGAGAGAGCGATTTTTTTTTTAACATGTATTAGTGTGAGCAAACTCCTAAAAAACATGGAAACTCCATCATGATAACTGACTCTAAGTAGAAAAAGATCTCAGACTAGGAGGCAGTTCACTGAGGAGTGATGGTTAAAGTCTGTGATTAGGTTGTGGTTGTAGTATGCAGCGTCCTGATTGGTGGAAAATGCTTGCAGAAAGAAACGGTAAGAATGTCACTGTCAAAGAGGCTGAAGCGAAAAGTTGACGTGAAAAAGCCCAGCTTTAATAATGAATGGACAGATAAGCAGGCTATGCATTCGTCATGTATACCTCATTTGCAATGAAACGATGTTGTTGCGAAATAATACAACCATCATCAAGAATGAAGAACGCAAACATAATGGTCGCGTCATTCACGTGCATATTAAGCAGCCACATGTATGTTTTGGTCTTAATACGTCCATAGATTTACTGCTTCAGTGGAGAGGATGGTTCGCTCAGCCAGCAGTTAAGTTCATAAGAATTTGTCCAAATTTCAAGATTCCCAGCAAATTAAGAAACAGACTACAAACTGACAGCTTTTGTTTTAGCTTGTTTGTAAAAATTCTCTATTTGCAGAGTAGAGCTGTGTTCGCGTAAAACAGCGCGGTGGACAAGAGTGGACTGAGCAGACACAGCAGATTGAAATATGCGTTCTACATGTTTATGCCTGTCTATACAGGTGAGTGCATTGATAAGTGTTGACTTTTTACACAAAGGTTTTATTGTAGCCTACTTACAGTAACGAGACTAGTGCGAGTTCATCTGCCCCAGCGGCCATTGGTTATCCTCTTTGTATCGTTCCCAGTCAGGTAAGCTACTGCGTGTTTTAACCAACACACATCTCGGCTCAGCTGTGTGTGGAGCGCAGGCATCGCTGTACAGAATCCCGGCATGTGAATAGAGATGCAAATACAGGGGACTAGGTTTGTGCTCTACCTGTGTAATGTTACCTGCTGTAAATGCTAAATAACAGAACGCATTTTTTTCCTCTTTACATTTTCTGAATTCGTAATTATTTTGCGGGCCAGACTAAAAGCTTTGACGGGCCGGATCTGGCCCGCGGTTCGCCAGTTGACGATGGCTGCTACTGTACGTAGGCCTATAATTATTGTGATTGATAAAGCGCACGTCAATTGGTCCACTGTAGCTGTTGAAAATACTTCTTACTAAATCAATTAAAGTTTTAAGCCCCCATGTGTGGAAAAATTGTTGTTTTAATAGTCTTGTTCTTTCGATTTAACTCTAAATACTTGAAACGTAATTGAATCAAATCTTCAACATTGAATAACAATGTATACAATAAAATCGTGTTTTATTTAAAGTCTATGATTGAAACATACAAAATCATTAAACACTGTAGTAATGTGTGCAGTAAGCTTCGCACCCTGTTGGCTCTTGAACGCACCTCAACTAGACCAAATTAGCTCCTCCACTCGTTAGCTGAGCTTATATATAAAAAGCACCTGTATCACCATGGCTGCCTCTTGGCTTTGTCTCTGCCTGTTGGTTGCCACATGGGACCATCTCTGTGACTTTTATGTAGGTAATTGTTAGTGATGGCACTCTGACACTGAAGCTTCGATACGTGCTTCAAACCATTAACTACAATTCCATTTGAACCACTGCTCCGAAGGTTGCTTTGGTACGGAAAAAATAAATAAATAAATAAATAAATAAATAATAAAAAAAAAAAAATCCTATGAAAAATCGAGGAAGGGATGAAGTGACCCTGCCCGGAGGAAGCCCGGGGCCCCCGTCTGGAGCCAGGCCCAGATGGAGGGCTCGTCAGCGAGCGTCTGGTGGCCGGGTTTGCCACGGAGCCCGGTCGGGCACAGCCCGAAAAAGCTACGTGGCGGACATCCCTCCATCCCATGGGCCCACCACCTGTGGGAGGAACCGCTGGGGTCGGGTGCGCTGCCACATGGGTGGCAGTGAAGGTCAGGGGCCTCGACGGACCAGACCCGGGCAGCAGAGGCTGGCTCTGGGGACGTGGAATGTCACCTCTCTGTGGGGGAAGGAGCCGGAACTTGTGCGGGAGGTGGAGCGCTACTGGCTAGATCTGGTGGGGCTTACCTCTACGCACAGTCTTGGTTCTGGAACCATACTCCTGGATAGGGGTTGGACTCTTTTCTTCTCCCGGAGTTGCCCAGGGTGTGAGGCGCCGGGCGGGTGTGGGGATACTCACAAGCCCCGGCTGACGCCGCTACGTTGGAGTTTAACCCGGTGGACGAGAGGGTCGCCTCCCTACGCCTGCGGGTTGTGGGGGGAAAACTCTGACTGTTGTTTGTGCATATGCACCAAACAAGAGTTCAGAGTATTCGGCCTTCTTGGAGACCTTGAGTGGAGTCCTGCATGGGGCTCAGTCGGGGACTCCATAGTTCTGCTGGGGGGACTTCAACGTGCACGTGGGTAATGATGGAGACACATGGAGAGGCGTGATTGGGAGGAACGGCCTCCCTGATCTAAACCAGAGTGGTTGTTTGTTGTTGGACTTCTGTGCTAGTCATGGATTGTCTATAACGAACACCATGTTCGAACATAGGGATGCTCATAAGTGTACTTGGTACCAGAGCACCCTAGGCCAAAGGTCAATGATCGATTTTATAATCGTTTCATCTGATCTGAGGCCATATGTTTTGGACACTCGGGTGAAGAGAGGGGCGGAGCTGTCAACCGATCACCATCTGGTGGTGAGTTGGGTCAGGGGGTGGGGGAAGACTCTGGACAGACCTGGTAAGCCCAAACGGGTAGTGCGGGGTAAATTGGGAACGTCTGGAGGAGGCCCCTGTCCGACAGACTTTCAACTCACACCTCCGGCGGAGCTTTTCGTGCATCCCTGTGGAGGCTGGGGGCATTGAACCTGAGTGGACAATGTTCAAAGTTTCCATTGCTGAAGCTGCGGTGAGGAGCTGTGGTCTTAGGGTCTTAGGGTGCCTCAAGGGGCGGTAACCCACGAACACCGTGGTGGACACCGGTGGTCAGGGAAGCCGTCCGACTGAAGAAGGAGTCTTTCCGGGATATGTTATCCCAGACGACTCCGGAGGCAGTTGCAAGGTACCGAAGGGCCCGAAGGGCTGCAGCCTCTGCCGTGAAAGAGGCAAAGCAGCGTGTGTGGGGAGAAGTTCGGAGAAGACATGGAGAAGGACTTTCGGTCGGCACCAAGGTACTTCTGGAAAACCGTTCGCCACCTCAGGAGGGGGAAGCGGGGAACCATCCAAGCTGTGTACAGTAAGGATGGGGCGCTGTTGACCTCAACTGAGGAGGTAATAGAGGCGGTGGAAGGAGCACTTTGAGGAACTCCTAAATCCGACTAATACGCCCTCTATGGTAGAAGGCAGAGCTGGAGGATGAGGGGGGATTGGCATCAATTTCCCTGGTGGAGGTTGCTGAGGTAGTTAAACAACTCCACAGTGGCAAAGCCCCAGGAATTGATGAGATCCGTCCAGAAATGCTTAAAGCTCTGGGTGTGGAGGGGTTGTCTTGGTTGACACGCCTCTTCAACATTGCGTGGAAGTCTGGGGACGGTGCCTAAGGAGTGGCAGACCGGGGTGGTGGTTCCCCTTTTTAAAAAGGGGGACCAGAGGGTGTGTGCCAATTACAGGGGTATCACACTTCTCAGCCTCCCGGTAAAGTCTACTCCAAGGTGCTGGAAAGGAGGGTTCGGTTGATAGTCAAATCTCAGGTTGAAGAGGAACAATGCGGATTCCGTCCTGGTCGGTGGAACAACGGACCAGATCTTTACTCTCGCAAGGATCCTGGAGGGAGCCTGGGAGTATGCCCAACCAGTCTACATGTGTTTTGTGGATCTGGAGAAGGCGTATGACCGGGTGCCCCGGGAGATACTGTGGGAGGTGCTGCGGGGGAGTACAGGGTGAGGGGTCCCTTCTCAGGGGCCATCCAATCTCTGTCACGACCAAAGCGAGAGCTGTGTCCGGGTTCTCGGCAGTAAGTCGGACTCGTTTCAGGTGAGAGTTGGCCTCCGCCAGGGCTAAGCTTTGTCACCAATCCTGTTTGTAGTATTTATGGACAGGATGTCGAGGCGTAGTCGGGGAGTGGAGAGGGGTTGCAGTTCGGTGGGCTGGGGATCTCATCGCTGCTTTTTTGCAGATGATGTGGTCCTGATGGCATCATCCGCCTGTGACCTTCAGCACTCACTGGATCGGTTCGCAGCCGAGTGTGAAGCGGCTGGGATGAGGATCAGCACCTCTAAATCGGAGGCCATGGTTCTCAGCAGGAAACCGATGGAGTGCCTTCTCCAGGTAGGGAATGAGTCCTTACCCCCAAGTGAAGGAGTTCAAGTACCTTGGGGTCTTGTTCGCAGTGAGGGGACAATGGAGTGGGAGGTGGTCGGAGAATCGGCACAGCAGGTGCGGTATTACATTCAATTTATCGCACCGTTGTGACGAAAAGAGAGCTGAGCCAGAAGGCAAAGCTCTCAATCTACCGGTCAGTTTTGTTCCTACCCTCACCTATGGTCATGAAGGCTGGGTCATGACCGAAAGAACAAGATCCAGGGTACAAGCGGCCGAAATGGGTTTCCTCAGGAGGGTAGCTGGCGTCTCCCTTAGAGATAGGGTGAGAAGCTCAGTTATCCGTGAGGAGCTCGGAGTAGAGCCGCTGCTCCTTTGCGTCGAAAGGAGCCAGTTGAGGTGGTTCGGGCATCTGGTAAGGATGCCCCCTGGGCGCCTCCCTAGGGAGGTGTTCCAGGCACGTCCAGCTGGGAGGAGGCCTCGGGGGAGACCCAGGACTAGGTGGAGGGATTATATCTCTAACCTGGCCTGGGAACGCCTCGGGATCCCCCAGTCGGAGCTGGTTAATGTGGCCCGGGAAAGGGAAGTTTGGGGTCCCCTGCTGGAGCTGCTACCCCCGCGACCCGACCCCGGATAAGCGGATGAAGATGGATGGATGGATGGATAATAAAAAAAATCACGTGACATATGACGCCCGAAGCAGCAACTGCTTCATTCTCTGAATGAATCAGCTGAGTGGCTCGCAGCGCCACCGCCACACGCGAACCAGTCAGCTGCTGCACTGCAACTGGCACCGCCTTGTTCCGAGTCTGAATTGTAGTGCGCTCAAAGCATACAAACCTTAATGCACAACATTGCGTTTGGTTCGTAGTAGCCTCTACAGTGACAAGCATTATTTTGTTTGTATCGATTTATTTTCATTAACCTACTATGGAAGCATCTATAGGAAGAGAGGTCGTTCTGACGTGGGAAAACTTTATTCTGATCGCTCCTGATAAGGTGGATTTGGATAAAAGCGTCAGCCGGCGTCATCCGTTCCCTCTGAACGAATTTTCTCTAAATGTGGAGAGGTTGTGAGCAGAAAAAGAAACAGGCTCAGTCCAAAAAGTGTGGAAAAACTAATGTTCCTTAATAAAAATATTTGAGCGTTCCCTATCCCACATACCCCCTAGCCATAGTTACACAAGCACACCCAACTTGTGCCATATTTTCCCAGGAAATCCTCCGTTTCCCAAGCACTTTCTCCCCAATGCCACAATACACAAATTCATCAATCTTTATTTGTCAAAAGAATGATATCCCATTTTTAGTATACATGTGCACTGTGTGTCTGTGTGCGCGCGCGCGCGCGGTGGGTAAGTTGGTGCACCCCTGGAACACACCCTTAGACTGTCTCTCCACAGCTGGCCTCTGCCCACTCCCCCCGCCCCTTTTTCCTTTGATGATTTAAGCCATAACTGGGAGTGTATTCGTTTTAAAAGAATTAACCGGATTGCTAAACGTATATTGTAATAAAACCTTTTCTACATTTTCTAATGCAATTTGATTTAAACAGCCTCATTTCTAACCATCCACTTTACAGGCACGTCCAGTCATAAATTATCCCTCAATAAATGAATATTTCTTTTGTAATCACGTCTGTCTTGCTTCAATTAGTGAAGCTGTGTAGCCTTTGTATAACTGGGGTGCTTGTTGAAGTAGAAATAAACATTTCTTGGGGTGGAAGTTCCCAGGTGGCGTTGTCGATTAGCGATTCCTCCCCTAGCGCCATCCGCCTTGCCACAACTTAAAGTCCTGCATGGTTTCTAGCTACCTAGCACATGTTAAGACACAAATTATAAATATTTTCTGTCCGACTGAAAATTGAGAATTTTCCACACTTTGATATGGCTGTTAAGGCAGAACAGTAACTTTCGTTTTCCGGGTTTGCCACACTTACGTATGGTAGCTGGGATAAATACTCGGGTTATGATAATGTTTTTCCAACACCACACCAATTTTAACATCTTTTCACTGATGAAACACTTTAATTCTAGCCAGCTATATATTATACTAATATTTTCAGCCTTACCTTATCTTCAAGATAGTTGAGGATGGTGAACAGCTCTACAGTAGGCATCTGGAGACACGATGCCAGACAGGCAGTTGTTTCAGAAACGAAACCGGAAGTGCGGACTGGAATAATTTTGCCTTCAAAATAAAACTGTTCGTCTGAATTTCACGCTGTAAATTCCACTGTGCGTTTTAAAGGTCTTTGCTAAGTGTAGCTCCGTTTAAAACTGAATAGTTGTTGTTGAGGTAGGCCTACTAATGTCGTTTTACCAAGCACTAAACATTTGCACACAATGGACCTTTTTCACAGCAGACATTTTTGATTTGTCATAGTAGGAAAAGCACAGCTGAAATTGATAACCTTAATGGTGGCTCAATTCCATCAAGTGTCCCAGTAAGCTATTTCAGTGAGTCAGCATGCCTCCTAAGTGGAATGCAGCCATCATTAATGGTTTTGAATACGCCTGTGCTTTTCCTACTATGACATGTCAACATGTCTGCCGTGAAAAAGTTCGTGTGGCTATTTACATTCTTATCCTTTGAGCCTTGTTCGTACAAGTGTTCCAAGTCACGTTCACCAAACTATCTTAACTGCGATATAAATCAAAATAAATCGTTCATTTCAGCCTATTAGTGCCACCTGTTCACGATGGGGTGCATTTCTCTCGTGAGATTTGATCCTCGACGCCCCCAAATCACGGCTATTTGTTCATTTACACAATTGCTACTACTTTGTCCTGTAGCCGAAAATCAGCATTGGCAAAACAATTAGCAGCTGCCAAACACGTGTCAACAGAGCAGGGCTGTAACATAAATTAAGAGTGGTTTGAAATAACAAACAAATAACAAATAATAAACAATATAACACGGGTTTCTAAAGTAAATTGATTTATGACTTAGAAGGGAGGCGATCAAAGAGATGTGACAGTCGAGGAGATGGACGAGAGAATACTTATATTATTGTACATGAGGGAATGTTACCTGCGTAAAGACCCTGAGGCAGCTGTCATCGTGAAAGACTCCAATAAAATCATACAATCTAAAATAGTTGTTGAACCTCACAGTAAATTGGCCAGCCATGATGATGATGATGATGATGATGCATGTTGTGAACAGAATGTTCACAACATGCATTACATTACATTTGTAAACTTTAAATTAATTCAGATCAAAATGTATTATGGGTCTTGTGTCAAACAATATATTTTCCCCCTTTGGAGACAGGCTATGTGTATCCTAACTACAGAAACAGAAAATTCTAAGTATGGGAATCTACTTGCTGTATTTCTGTTCGTAAAAAATTGTTCTTGCATGAAGTCCATTCCCGTTGATGAAAGAACAGATCACACTCACAAACTTCTGATTTTATTCTGAATTATACCATTTTGTCCATTATGATTTTGTAAAAACTATTATGAGAAAGTTATTTGATATAACCACTAGGAGTGGCTGAACTCAAAATCCCTCATCTGAGGTTGCTCTTTAACGTTTGACATAAAACAATAAATGGTTATTTAAATGTGAATGATGACTTTCTTAATATTGTTTGAAAGACATATTTCAAAAGCTCAGACATAATTGTTTTAGTCTATCTTTGGCCCTGTGTGCTGTAGTGTATTGTCCTGGAAATACAGTTCAGCATACTGCAGGATGTGGTCGACCGCACTTAGCAGAAGCACATCAGTGCTCGCATCCAGGTCCAGCTCTGACGAGTAGTTCTTCACCGGGACGATGTAGGAGGTGGACATACCTAACAAAGCTCCAGCTTTACTCATCTATAAACACACAAAGACCTGACTGTAAGATTTTCACACCATCAGTAATCACTTCCTTCAGCTGGTTAAGAACTGGGTGTCAACTGGGTGACATTAGGACAGAAAAAAATATCATCTTAAGCCATCTGGTTTTTTTCATCTCTCACAAAAGTACTTTTAGTTTGAAAATAATCCTGAGAGGAATCATAAAATAAAAGGATCTGATGGCTTGTAATTCCTCTTTTTGTTTTTGAAAATGTAAGCAAGTCTAGACACATTTCATAGTTACAGACTGTAATTTGTTGTGACCTTACACCCCCAAACAAACTTTAATCTATTCAAATTGAAGGTCATAATAATTGTCCATGTGATATGAATTGGGTATCCGAGCCTTTCTTGGATTTTAAACTGGTAATGTGAATCTAAATAAGCAAAAATAATAAGAAGCACCAAAGTCAACTTTTCCATCTGTCCAACACAACTGTGGTCACACACACATTTGGGTTAAACTTCCTCTCCTGTAGTCTGCATGGTGATCTCACCTTCCTGTATAGTTTGGCTATTTTTGTATTATATGCTACAAGCAGTCTGTATACTTCTGATTCTTCCACTGGTGTATTGTTAAAATAAGCTGTTTATTTTTATATCCATATTGTAGACCACATAGAGAAGCTGTCCCCCCCACTGAAATTGAAAAGGTTAAACCTCACCATAGTAATACATAAAATAAATTCTATCTTCTAAATTTAAAAAAAAAAAATTGCAAATGGGAGTTTGCAATTTTAACAGGAGTGTTTAATTACAGGACATGAACATTTGTTAAACTGCATATGGTTTATTTCAACCTACCCGAATGATGCGTGTTGGGACCATCAGTTATGTTAAACCTGATTTTAACCAAAAAGGCCTTAGATTAAACTGACCTCTGGAGACAAGACACACATGTGGACACAGACAAAGAGATCTTGGCCTACTCGTAAATTCCACAGCCCTCTTCACCAAACTACGAGGAGGAGAAGAGTGTAAAATGGCTTCAGGGAGGGTCCTGCAGATAAGGTTCGACACCTTCATGGAACTTTGATTCTCCCATTGGTTCAGAGGTTCCTCAAACACAGCATGGGGCCTTAAACTATAAAACCCTCTGACACACACAAATGAATGTCTTCCACTGTTGGCTCACGCTGCTGAAGGAAGCACACAGCGCTTGTGCTAAAAACTTCCATTTCTGAACAAAGTGGATTTAATTAAGGGGATCCTGGAAACACGCGTCGTGTTTCAACGCTGCAGAGAGAACAACACGTTCTCTAGAAGGAAATCGGACACGGACACCGTTGTTTCTTCAAAGTCGACTCTGGCTTGTTACCCGCTGTCCTGGGGACAGCAAGAAGCAAGAAAGCTATGGACAGACACGAACGGACTGAACACACAGTAAGAAGGCTTAAGGTTTTCTGGGCAGAGGAATAGTGTGCTAATGTTGCCATTGTTTACCATTAATGTGATTTGCAATTAATAATGTTCTACTGGTGTTTGTCTTTTTATTAATGTGATCGGACCGTCAAGTCCAATCTATTTTCTGTGAATGCACTCTGATCACGGTGCAATGTTTATGTTGTTTTGAATATTGCAGCTAGCTTGTTAAACTGTAATTGCTACCTGCCAACTCCCCTTTCACTGAGTTTTAGTAATTGTACTGAGTGAGATAATCAGGTTTTTCAAAGTGTCTTTCTTTCTCTAAGGGGTTTTCTTTCCTCTTTCACTAACACACACACACACACACACACACACACACACACACACACACACACACACACACACACACACACACGTACGGACATACACACGCCCAAGTGAACAGCTGGCCAACAGCAAGTCACATACGTTGCTAATAAGCCATCACCTCCCGTTAGCATTCCATTGACTGCCATTCATTTTGGCGCCACTTTGACAGCGAATAACTTTACATCTGAAGTGTTTAAAGACTCTATTTGTCCATTGTTTATTTCTAAAAAAACACGACAATTTATAAAAGGCTCCATTACCTTGTACCTCACGTTATGGCTCCGTAGCAGACGTTTTTGTAAAAATAGGCTAACAATTGTGTCATAACCACGTGACTTACTGTCGCATAGTAGGGGAATTACCGTATAGTACAGGAGAAGCGCGCAGGCAGTTTTGTCTCACAATAGCTGTTTAAGTGTAATTACTAATGTTAACTAGCATTTTAGTTAGCAATAATTAGCCTGTGCCTATGTTATCTCCTTGCATATATCTATGCTCTCCATCTCTGCAATATTCGGAATGATTGAGATTTCTCTTGGCACAGCTACCAGAAGACTTACAACTTTCAGACATGTTGCTCACGGCACATTTACGTCGTCTCTCTCAGTTGGAGGCTGCGCAGTAACGCTCAGCCATCACCTGAAAAGTGCTTCTAAAGGCCTTCACTGGTCTCCGTCCAGAGCAACGGGATCTGTTGGTCCATTCTTATATACGGTCTATGGAAGTAACTAGTGTGTCCCCTCTTTGTCAGCAACAAGTTAGTTTGAGAGCTAAGTGACTAGCTTAGTCGTGGCGTTGCAACGAAGCCCACTACCGCCCTCTTGAGGCTAAATAGCGTTTGTGCAGCTACCACATAGCATAAAGGCTAGCTAACAGCTAATCTGGGACATAGCCTAGCAACCCCCTGGGTTGCGTCACCCCTCCACACACACACACACACACACACACACACACACACACACACACACATTTTTGTTTTATTGTAGTTTAAAAAGGGTATATTGGTTTTAATTGATCAAAGGATTATTGATTGGCCATTGATAATTTTGAAGTTAATAAATTCTGCTATATTTTAAATAGCAGTTGTCTGTGATTATTTGTGTACTTATTGTAATAATTGCTGGTTGAACACAGGTCAGTGCTCAAATTCACCCTTCATTTAGTTCCTTTAAAGAATACCAGATAGATTAACCAAGTTAAGATCTGTATTTTAAAGGGAACACCACCTAATGAGACTGTTTCACAGTTCGGTTACTGGCCCCTGAAGTGTTCAGGGTGTTGCCCCATTTTGATTGTTCGTCGATTTGATAAAGTTATTAATAACCATATTCATAACTTTATTAATATTGATATCACATCTTTGATAATTTGGCAATGATCGAATCTGTACACCTACGAATTCCCAACATGCGGTTCTCGTAAACCTTGGTGACATCTTTGGCCGTTTCTGGACAAATTTGGTCTACGTGGGTCAGCAGAGCCACCTGGTGAACACCTAACAAAATACAATGGTGTCATTAAGGTTTCACTGCAATAAAACGTTACTGACAGCGCTTTCGTTCAGATGATCTCTAAAGAAATTTTCAAGACCAAAGTTGTTGTGCACATCAGCCCATTTTGTCTGCCAAGGGACTCTGTTTTAGGGGTGCAAGATATATCGACTCAATATTGTTATCGCAATATTATATTGAAAGTGTAAGTATGCAATATTTTGTTTATTCTGTGGAGTGCTGCGTCCCGTCCGTTGGCTGTGTGGCTTAGTTGTGTTTGATTTAGAGCTCACTTGAAACGCTATAATGATCATGTTTCATTGGCAAGTTACCGTGCCACTTGCACACGTTAGTGCACGTCAGCACATGGGTCCACTATGTGACAAACCCTATGTCGCGTACCACGTGTGTGCATATTTCGAGAGAGTGACAGTGTAAATGAAGAAATAGATAGAGACAACAAAACGGAACGAATCAGAGAAGAGAAAGAAAAGTTGTGTCCTGGTATTTAAATATTTTATACTGTACAACCAGTAAAACATGTCCTGTTCTGTAGACATGGTTGTTATTTATTTATTCACATCCAATATGACTGTCAGTTGAAATAAACCTTGTGTTGTAAGAAAACTTGTTTAATTTGTCATGAATCTATTTTTGATGCGTTTTCCTGTAACTTTTGTAATTTTACATATGTTTAAAAATATCGAAATTAATATCGATATCGCAATATTCATAATCAATATCGCAATATCACATTTTGTCAATATCGTGCAGCCCTACTCTGTTTGTGACAATGTCTTTGTGTTTGACTGCTTGTTTGTCCTTTTCTTACCCAGCTCACTGATGTGCTCTCAGTCACACATCAGTGTGCTAAGTCCTTTGGGGTAGGTCAGGATTTTAGAGGTGTCCACCACGAAGGCCACACAATGGATCTTGTCTTTGAGGCTTGGATTCTTCACATAGCCCATAGTCTCAGACCTCACTGGCTGATCTAAACAAAAAGTATAGCTGAGGCTGATAAACTCATTAGTTGTACAGGTATTTAATTACAAGTCAAAGCAAAGCAATGTATTTAGGGACCGTTCGGTATTTATGGAATGGACCACCGGAGGAAAATAGGGGAGGGTCATGTCTTTTTATTCTTTGTTGAGGGGAGGGTCATCCAATTCTTTTAGTCTAGGGGGGAGGGTCACACAACTTTTGTATTCATGAGAACAGCAACATTTCAGAGTGGCTTGTTTGGTGCATATTTATCCAAGTAGCTCCATGTAGCTCTCTCAGTCTCGGCCCCTATTGCTAGCTGATGGGTCCCTCCCTGTTTAGTCAGATAGACAATTTGAACTGTAGCTTTAGAGACCGTGGGATTTTCCAAACTGAATAAATCCCACTCGCATATATAAACACAAAACTGCTTTGCTAGCTCCATCGTGTTGTAACTAAGACATCTGATGAAAAAATAATTTTATTCATTAGCATGATTGCCGTACTGTTAAGTCCAAAAACATCCCAAACACTGTACGAAAACAACGGATCAGACGCAAGCTTTTATTTTGAAAAGTCAAAGCTTGCGGACTGCACCAAGCCGGGATGGCATGAGAGCCATACCCGACTCAAATATCCTTTCGGTCCCGGTGATATTTTATATATATATATATATATATATATAAAATATCACCGGATATATATATAAACGACAGCCTTTTCAAGGCATTTGAGAAGGAAGGAATGGTAGCATGCAAGCTCCTAAATTGACGCTTGTCTGAGAAATGAAGTTTTGGATAAGCAGTCCAGTAGGATCCTCTCCCTTCTGACAATGGATGTGGAAGGACTGCAGCTGACACAAACAAGAAGAAAGTTGAAGGGATGGACGCCTAAAGCATGGGAACAGACTACCTGCTTATTGGAGGTTTGCACCACACTGTCTTCTGATGAACAAACTTGAGACATTCTTGTTCAGTGTCTCCATTATAACCAGGCAAACGCCATTCACTGACAAAGACCATAAGATTGAAAGCTTGAGAAAAGCTAGTAATTGGAAGTAAAGATGTCTTTGTCAAAGTTTGAATTAATTTTGTTTGAGATGATGTGTTCCAAATAAACTTGAAACTGATCTTGAAGATATTTGTGTCCAATGAGTACAGGCACATCTGTAGCTGTTGGACAAAATGGAAATGATTGACAACACTTTGACAACCGATGTCTTTCACAACTTGGCGGCCTTTTGCTTTTTTGTGGATGAATTGCTAAGATACCCTCTTGAATCCAGTAGGGATTCAGTGTCTTGCTCAAATGCCAGATGAGGTCCACTCTCTTTTCAGTATCTCCCCATTTTAAGAAACCTAACAATTAATTTATCCATCCATCCATCTAGGGGCCTCATGTATAAAACCTGTTACGTAAGAAAAAGTTTCATGAAGCAGAGTGAAATTTGCCATCACAACATTCATTGCAAAAGTCGGGATTTACATAGAATTTCCATGCGTAAAAATGTGCCCAGTTTTCCGCAACCTTTTGACCATGCGTGTGATCGTGCGTAATGCTCCCTTGTAGACTGCGTTTTAGTGAACTCCGATGGTAACACGAAATATCACATGGATAAAGTACTCTGGATGCATAGCGCACAGCCTGCATGTGAGCACACTCTAATTTTTAATTTAGTTTTCGTAACAATCAATTAGGTCTATCCATGAATTATAAAAATGGATATTTATATCCAACAAATACATCTATTTAACCCTTGTATGGTGTTCAGGTCTGTGGGACCCATTTTCAATGTTTGCTAAAAGAAAAATTATGCTATTTATTATTTCTTCTAATTCAAACTCATTGACCTTGACTCATTTTCTGTGAAGAACATAACAAATAACTTATTTTCAATAAGTCTCCTCTTAACTGGGCCTGCTGTCTGTGTGTGTCTATGTGTCTGTGCGTCTCTGTGTGTGTCTGTGTGTCCGTATGTGGGCGTGTCTGATTGTAGGTGTCGGTGTGTGGGAATGTTGTCTTTCTGCACCTGCTATTCCCACACAAAGTTACAAAATTGTTACATTTCAAGCACTTTCACCTGTTCTAATTAACTTCTAAGAAATAAGCACCAATAATGATAAAAAATCTTGTTTCTATTTTTTTTTTACCTTTTTTATAATTGAATTTCCTTGTTTTCTCACAAAAAACAAAAATGATCATATGATCATAAATGTGATCTCACAGGGGTAAATGGCAAATATGAACCATAAATTATGTATAGATCATTGGTAACTGAGCTAAATCTGTTAAGTATTTTTACATACATTGTTATGGCTGTATTGATTTAAAAGCCTAATAATGTGGTGGGTCCACCAGACCCGGGAACATTGGCTGTGTAACAAAAATATGAACACTACACAAAGGTTAAGGCCTCCAAACAGGATTTTGTTTCGATGTTCTACCTCTGTTAGGAGCACCTCGATCTCACAATCACTGAATCGTGTTTTTTCCCCATTTTTCCGTTTCATGATTGGTGATCAAGGGCTTCTTTACAAGGCTGAAATATTCATTGATTGATTAACATGGACCTTATTAGGACAAATATGGGATGACCTTGGGAGGAGCGTGAGGCTCATGCACGACCACATAAGGTAACGCACGTCTGTATTTATAACGAGAAGTGTGCGTACCGGTGTGAACCGCAAGGTGTTATAAATTAGAATTTTGTTTTTGCGTATATAAACTCAGATTTTTTGGCGCATGAACTCTCAGAATAGAATCTACGCACAGTTTTATAAATGAGGCCCCAGGGTACAAGCGGCCAAAATGGGTTCGCTCAGGAGGGTGGCTGGCGTCTCCCTTAGAGATAGGGTGAGAAGCTCAGTCATCCGTGAGGAACTCGGAGTAGAGCGTTGGCCGGGATCGCTTGCTTACCGGCGGCCAGTAATACTCACAGCCCCCCCCCGTCAGCTGGAAGTCGTTTCAGACCCTCCCAGCAGCCGTTGGGCCACGACTCCTCATTTAAATTGACACCTGTCACTTCTAAATTAAAAACTTAAATGTTAAATCGAAATATAAAAGGTGAATCTTAAAATGTCAAATGTAAAACGTAAAATTCAAAAGATAAAATGTCAAATTGAAAATTATAAAAGGGGAAAGGCTAAAATAAAATGAATTTTTTTCTATTTTAGATTTTAATTTAAGTATTTCCATTTAAGCTTTTACATTTCACATTTAATTATGGCATGATTTTTCCTAGTAGCGTAGTAAAATAATACTATTTTCAATTTGATCTTGCTTCGTTTTTTCTTTGGACTTTCGATTTGAATTATGAATAAATATATCCTCCATATTAAACATGTTTTTTGTTGAGAAAACTCACCTTCGACTTCATAGACTTCAAATTGGCATCAGTTGTAAATTATTGGTAAGCCTAAATAGCCTACGTCACAACTGTTTTTGTCGGCAACAACTTCATAATTAAATCTGGCAAAAGTATGACAAATAATAATGCAGTTTTAACTCTTTCTTTGAAAAAAGGCAGGGAAAACCGAAACGCAGCTGAATCACTTTTCAGGAAGATGAATGTGCGCTGCGCACTGGCAGCTGATGCAGCAGGCAGGCCTGAATAAAACCGGACGTAGCCTACTAGGGTGTTGCCTTCAAAATAAGATTGTGTAAAAAATTCTACAAAAAGGTTTTTAATTTGATTTTTACTTCCTTCATCAACATTACTTTAAAAGTGTTTGTGTTTGAGCGTGTAGCACTTTGAATTAAATGTTTACTTTAAGTCCAAATCTTCACACAAATCACTTTATTTTGAAGGTGATTATTGGAAGTTAAAGACAAATTTTAGCGGTCTCGTTTTCCCATTAACCCGAGATGATGGTTAACTACAGCATCACATCGTTACTTCAGTGTAAAAGAATACACTATGTTAAATGTGATGTGCTCAGTCCATAAGTTATTTTTAAGTTTACTGTAACACCACAGTCCTGTTACACAGAGAGGGACTGCTCAACTGGTCCGACTCGAACACCGTTTGCTGTACAGTAACTGTCTGTCTTTTCTATCCATTCATTCTGAATTTAATCCATCCATCCATCCATCCATCTTCGTCCGCTTATCCGGTATCGGGTCGCGGGGGTAGCAGCTCTAGCAGGGGACCCCAAACTTCCCTTTCCTGAGCCACATTAACCAGCTCCAACTGGGGGATCCCGAGGCGTTCCCAGGACAGGTTGGAGATATAATCCATCCACCTAGTCCTGGGTCTTCCCCGAGGCCTCCTCCCAGCTGGACGTGCCTGGAACACCTCCCTAGGGAGGCGCCCAGGGGGCATCCTTACCAGATGCCCGAACCACCTCAACTGACTCCTTTTCGACGTGAAGGAGCAGCAGCTCTACTCCGAGCTCCTCACGGATAACTGAGCTTCTCACCCTCTCTCTAAGGGAGACGCCAGCTACCCTCCTGAGGAAACCCATTTTGGCTGCTTGTACCCTGGATCTTGCTCTTTCGGTCATGACCCAGCCTTCATGACCATAGGTGAGGGTAGGAACAAAAACTGACCGGTAGATTGAGAGCTTTGCCTTCTGGCTCAGCTCTCTTTTCGTCACAACGGTGCCATAAATTGAATGTAATACCGCCCCTGCTGCGCCGATTCTCTGACCAATCTCCCGCTCCATTGTCCCCTCACTCGCGAACAAGACCCTAAGGTACTTGAACTCCTTCACTTGGGGTAAGGACTCATTCCCTACCTGGAGATGGCACTCCATCGATTTCCTGCTGAGAACCATGGCCTCCGATTTAGAGGTGCTGATCCTCATCCCAGCCAATTCACACTCGGCTGCGAACCGATCCAGTGAGTGCTGAAGGTCACAGGCCGATGATGCCATCAGGACCACATCATCTGCAAAAAGCAGCAATGAGATCCCCAGCCCACCGAACTGCAACCCCTCTCCACCCCGACTACGCCTCGATAGCCTGTCCATAAATATTACAAACAGGATTGGTGACAAAGCGCAGCCCTGGCGGAGGCCAACTCTCACCTGAAACGAGTCCGACTTACTGCCAAGAACCCGGACACAGCTCTCGCTTTGGTCGTACAGAGATTGGATGGCCCTGAGAAGGGACCCCCTCACCCCGTACTCCCGCTGCACCTCCCGGGGCACCTGGTCATACGCCTTCTCCAGATCCACAAAACACATGTAGACCGGTTGGGCATAGTCCCAGGCTCCCTCCAGGATCCTTGCGAGAGTAAAGATCTGGTCCGTTGTTCCACGACCAGGACGGAATCCGCATTGTTCCTCTTCAACCTGAGGTTCGACTATCGACCGAACCCTCCTTTCCAGCACCTTGGAGTAGACTTTACCGGGGAGGCTGAGAAGTGTGATACCCCTGTAATTGGCACACACCCTCTGGTCCCCCTTTTTAAAAAGGGGAACCACCACCCCGGTCTGCCACTCCTAAGGCACTGTCCCAGACTTCCATGCAATGTTGAAGAGGCGTGTCAACCAAGACAACCCCTCCACACCCAGAGCTTTAAGCATTTCTGGACGGATCTCAATCCCTGGGGCTTTACCACTGTGGAGTTGTTTAACTACCTCCGCAACTTCCACCAGGGAAATTTACGACAATCCCCCATCATCCTCCAGCTCTGCCTCTACCATGGAGGGCATATTAGTTGGATTTAGGAGTTCCTCAAAGTGCTCCTTCCACCGCCCTATTACCTCCTCAGTTGAGGTCAACAGCGTCCCATCCTTACTGTACACAGCTTGGATGGTTCTCCGCTTCCCCCTCCTGAGGTGGCGAACGGATTTCCAGAAGCACCTTGGTGCCGACCGAAAGTCCTTCTCCATGTCTTCTCCGAACTTCTCCCACACCCGCTGCTTTGCCTCTTTCACGGCAGAGGCTGCAGCCCTTCGGGCCCTTCGGTACCTTGCAACTGCCTCCGGAGTCCTCTGGGATAACACATCCTGGAAAGACTCCTTCTTCAGTCGGACGGCTTCCCTGACCACCGGTGTCCACCACGGTGTTCGTGGGTTACCGCCCCTTGAGGCACCTAAGACCCTAAGACCACAGCTCCTCGCCGCAGCTTCAGCAATGAAAACTTTGAACATTGTCCACTCGGGTTCAATGCCCCCAGCCTCCACAGGGATGCACGAAAAGCTCCGCCGGAGGTGTGAGTTGAAAGTCTGTCGGACAGGGGCCTCCTCCAGACGTTCCCAATTTACCCGCACTACCCGTTTGGGCTTACCAGGTCTGTCCAGAGTCTTCCCCCACCCCCTGACCCAACTCACCACCAGATGGTGATCGGTTGACAGCTCCGCCCCTCTCTTCACCCGAGTGTCCAAAACATACGGCCTCAGATCAGATGAAACGATTATAAAATTGATCATTGACCTTTGGCGCTCTGGTACCAAGTACACTTATGAGCATCCCTATGTTCGAACATGAATCTGAATTTAATTAATTAATTTATTTATTTAGGAATAGGAAGATTTTCCAAGTTTCCAAATTCCCCACCACCTAAAGTCTGTTAAGCAATAGCTTTTATTGTCACGGACTGTGTTTACAACAACAACAAACTTAGCACGTAACGTAACAATACACATGATTAATTACTTTTTTAGCCAATGCAAACATCTGAGAAACTAGGAAGTGGTTTCCTGACAAAAAACATCAAATACTAATAAGGAAGTTAGAAGAAAACCAAAACTGAAAAATTATAAAAACAAGCCCAATTGAAAGGTATGTGCAGTGCAAACCCAAGTGGTCTACAAGTGGGACACTATGAGTCAGAATGAAATATAGTATCAGCAATCCTTATTAATAAAGAGATAAGTAACACCTTGGCGAATGCAATGTATTCACGGTTTCATTGTGGGAGACCGAATGTAGTGAACTTCACAAGCCAGGCAGTTCTGTTGTGAAGTTCACTGCCAGTCTTTCACAATGAATCAGTGAATACATTTCTTCATTAGTCTAATGGTTTAGAACACAGTTACCAGTATTATTTTTGCCTGTATATGCATTCACCAAGTTGTTAATGATCAATTCATTAGGATTGTGTCCAACTTCTAGCAGCAACATTCAGACTAATTATTTACATCGAAAACACATCATTGTGCCAGTGCCTTAATGACGTCAGTTTCAGTCCACATATTCTAAATGTCATTCAATAATCTGATGTTAGCTTGTCAAACTTGTAATGAAATGTCCCACTAAATGAGCCAACAATGTAACAATATAAAAAAAATTATATTATTATTATTATTATTATTATTATTAGTCTTTAGACCGCTAATGAATAAAATTCGAATCACCCTTTATTATGTAATAATTTTTTTCAAATATAAATGGATATTGTGCAGCTAAGATACACAATCAAATTAAGGATCAGCTCACAGTTTCTGAAGCCACAAACTGGAGATACTGCACAGTTCCAGGAAATACTAGAGGCACTACATCTCCCATCATTCCAAGAGGTGCTTGGAAAACTCAGAGGAGGAAGTGCACAGTGAACTAGCAATAGGCAGGATCATGTGCCGGTAAATGGATGTATGCATGGATAGATCATTTTGAGAGACATTTCATTGCAGTTGGACTGGACAGGAAATATACATCTGCACTAATACTTCCTATTCACTGATCTTATCAAAGTAATCATCTGCGAAAAGCAGCATCTGGATGATGGCGCTGAGCAGCAGGACGTCAAAGTTCGGGTCCAACTCCAACTCTTCGCTGTAGTTCTTCACAGGAACAACACAGGACACTGGCACACCGAGCCGAGCGCGGACCTCCTGCAGCTGGATCATAAAAACACTTTTGTTCTAAAGACCATAATCATTTTGGTATCTAGTATTATAAATTTGTTTTGGTTATGGCTACCCATTACAAGGATAATAACTTTTTAACAAAAGTCAGATGACATTGAATATATTTATGCGTCTGGGTCCTGCATCACCCTGTCAGGGTTCTAATTCGCAATAATAACTGGCTTGCTCTACATTATCCCTTGCAAGTAAAAAATGTGACCGTTTTACTATTTCTAGTCTGGCCACAGTAATCTGACTCCAATTCAGGTCACTACACCTCACACCTTTAAGATTTAAGTGTCTGTTGACTGGTAGATCAGAAATAAAACTCAGGATTCGCTCAGTTAAAATATAACAAGCTGTAGTGAAATGATATTGCAAGTAAATACATATGCATATGGATGCAGTTCTCCTTTGCCCTACCAACAGACAATCTCCCCAGGAACTTGTGCCCGCTACTCAGACCCTCATACTCTTATACATTTTCTCTGCCCATTCTTGTTGGTACCGTCATCGGTTGGATATAGTCCAGGTCATCTTTGCTCTGCTGTCCGGTCCTTCGGCCCCTTCCGCGATGTTCGCGCCATGCATGAAACACTGATTCTCCACACTCCAAGGCCAAACAGTTTGTTACCGTCTTAGATCTACAAATTGGATCGATCAAATGTTTTATGATGTTCGTCTGTGTGTCTTATCTTTTCTGCTGAGGTATGGCTTCCCACAAGTTAGTTCTTTAAGGCCGTTACAGACCAACCAGACGGCCGACCGTTGGCAGGCAGTGCTAATCTGTATTGTCGCCCAAAACATGAAAACAGCTGATTGGACGAACACGTCACGTGGGTCTGGCTGCTGCTTCCGGATTTGGATTTTTCAACTGGCCATTAATGGCGACTCATTCAGAATACAATCTCATATTGTACTAAAATAGTTCACCAAAACGTGTTTCTGAAAACATTTTAAGCGAGAAATAAGCCATGCAGTTGCTGAATCTGTCTTTATTTCAGATCGACAAAGGTCAGTTTAAAAAAATTTCAGATTTTGAGAAGCTTAGTCACGCTCATCCCGCTTGTCATTTCTGGGTGAGTCCCGACTGCCCTGTCTCCGACTGAGCATGTCAGGTCGGCCAAAATGAAGGCCGACAACTCCTCCAACGGACGACGGCACGGAACACACCGAATAGACGTGAGTCACTGAACTCGCCAGACTGTCCAATGGCCAATTATCGGCCCGGTGTGTAGCTGCCTTTAAGAAGAAAATCTCAAAACAATTTCAAATACAAAAAAAACCCTCCAGCATTTTTTCTTCTTGTAAAATAGGCGTTTTAAGAAGACAATCTCAAATTAGTGTTAATACCTCTTCAATCCAGTACAAAAAACACTTTTTTCTTCTTCTATAAAATAAAAATCTTTAAATCCTCACAATTTCCTTGATGTAGCCACTCTTGTAAACGTTTCTCACGTCCTCTTTCACCAAAGGGCAGGCTTCATCTACTCTAGTGACCAGGACCAGCTGAGGAATCCCTGAAAACACCAGAGCAGAAACAACATTTCCAAAATGCTGCAAGTATCAGGCTGTCAAAATGTTAAGGTATCGCTTATAAAATACTTTGAATACAAAAAAAACTATTTGTGTTGCGATTTAAATGACCCTTCTATGATTGACGGAAAATTCTAAATAACAGATTTCTTTAACTAAATTTTTTTTAAACATTAACTTTTCAAAAGGTACAACTAATTTACTCATCCATTATTCCCTATGTTATAGACACTGATGTTTACTAGTCACTAATCATCACTTTGTGTTGTTGCGTGAGTATTTCTTTGTGGATTGTTAGAGGAATGTAGTGTGCATGCAATAGACTGCTGTTCTTGCCCCATCGTGAAAATGGATGAGGACATTATATTGTGCATACATTTCACACTTCAGCAGTTGCTATAAGAACTTGAAACCTTTGAGTTTTACAAAGTTAAATGATAAATTTTTAAGTACAGAACAAACTACAGTTCCCATGAAAATACTACAAGCAAGCATGCAGACGAGTAGCAGAAATAGTGCATTTACTAGGCTACTTGTAACTTCACTACCAGCAGTTCCAACGGCTGTTAACCACTGTCTTGGCTGTGGTGGGGACTGCTTTAAAAAAACTATTAACAATGCATTAAAAAAAAAAAAAATCATGTTGACATTATTTAAATTAGGTAGTCACCTTATGGGGCCCCTTGGTCTACACAGTATGTACTATGTTGAGATTCAGAAAGCATACACTCATACTGATATTTTCTAAGAGGGTGCATCTACAATATTCTTCATTATAATGAAATGGGACTACATTTTACTGACCCATTAAGTTGACCTTTCTGCGGATAGCATTGAGCTTCTCCTCCAGCTTTGTGGGCATGATGGAGACCTTACAGGCGTCCGTGACATAGGCCACACAGTGGATATTGTCCTTAAGCCCTGGAGACTTAAGATAGCCGCTGGTCTCCGAATGCAGAGGAGCAGAGAGGTTGAACTGAGTCATACAGTACAGGGGAACAACAGGGACAGTTTAAAAAGCTAAATCAATGGCTCATACATTCAATATCCTGCTAAATGTAACAAAAAGCTCTACCTGATAACAGTCTGGCAGATGACCTCTAAGGATGCTGCTGATGTCATCTATATCAAGCCCTGTCCTTGTGCTTTCCTCCAATCCCATGGTATCACACAAGATGACTGGTAAAGGTTTTCGGTCTCGTCCAGCTTTAAACGAGTATGTGCGAAACAGTCGAAAACAAAGTGATTGGCCAACAATCCACAAAATGGGGACGGGGCAGGATTTTTATTTTGAAATCAATCACCACAAATGGATATCATTAAAAGGTAGGGTTGGTAACATTTTCCAATATACATTTTTTATATATTTTTTCAAATGGTCTTTACACCCAAAAAGCTATAAATAACTTATGGACTCTGAAAAAGGAGTGAAAAAAGATCCATCATCTCTAGCTGCTGTAATTCTGTACAAACTTGGTCGGTTGCTCAGTAGCTCGCTGCGCTGCATCTCTACACCTCAGCCAGCTTCACCTCAGCTTCACCAGCCCTGCTAAAAAGAAAAAAAGACTGTAGCTGAAATAATGACAGCTAAAAGGCTTTAGACGCAGCAAGAGCCATCTTTCTGTTGGACAGGTATGTGGTTTGTGGGGGATTTGTTTCTTTCAGGAAATAGCCAATGTAGCTTTACATTTATGAAGAGTTAGTCATACTAGCCCAATGCTTAGGTTAGCTTCCCTGTCAATCTAGGCTACTAGTAAGCTAACGTTACACTAGCTAATGTATATTTACATATTCTTGTCTAACAAAACACTAATTTGTGTAATTAACTTTATATGGTCGCTGGGGTCTGAACATGTGTCATTTACATATTGGCTTTTCACAAATGTGCTGATGCAGGTTTTTCCTTTGATTATTTTGTAGTTATGACAAAAGACAATTCGACGTCGACACCGTGCAAACTCGGATCGATGAAACCACCTCTCCCTGCCGCGTCAACTATTGTTTCACATCTCTCTCCGACAGGTGAGTAACGTTAGCTTGATGTAGAAGTCAGCTTTTCTCTTTGATGTGCAACACATCCACAAGTTAAATATTTGCGCCAGAGAAATGGTAACTGTGCTGTGGTTCATTGTGGCTGTCTTTCTATATTCTCTCTCAAGGACAATCACTGCCAGAGTAGTTTGCCACAGCCGATGATGCTGCCACATCCAGAGCCAGACCTGACTGCCAACACTGGAGCCCTGGACAAAGTTTTGAATGTGAAAAATAAAAAATAAAAAGTTTTGCACAACATTGGTTGGTATTATTTTGTGCTGCATGTACAGAGATGAGATATAATGTCTTGATAGCTGTAATAACATACATGTAAAAGTAATTTCTTTTTTTTATTTGAACGAAATATAAAAACAAAAGGGTAATTTTACGTTGTGCAGTTAATTCCTCCTGGGAATAAATAAAAAGGTTAACTATGTAAATTGTAAATTGTGTTTTATGTAAAATAAAGTAGTTTATGAGTTGAATCCCAGTCCTTCCTCTGCTCTGAAGCAGACGTAGAGCGGCACCTCGCTTTGAAGTGGTGCTCGTTCACGTATATGTGTGGGGGAAGCCAGGGGGAGGGGTTAGACAAAGTCCAGAGGAGATGCAACTTTCAAATCTTGCTAGCTTCTCAACCTTACCAACCCTGCCTTTAAGAGGCAGGAACTAACCTGTGTGGTAGAGCTGCCAGCGATGGCCTTGCTGGTGACGTAGCCTCTGAATACAGAGTTGATGGAATTAACAAAGCTGGATTTTCCAGCGCCAATTGGTCCAATGAGCAGAACCCGAACCTGGGGCACATAGCTGACTGTGGGTTTGTACATCTTAACAGTCTCCATCAGCTCCTTCTTCTTCCTGTAGGAACAAGAAAACGTAATAGCTGCTACGCAGCAGTGAGCTGGACATTCTAAGAAGGTAGAAGAAAGGAGGAAGACAAATGAGAAATGCAGGAGGGTCAATCAGCAGAATTATGCGGACCAAAATTTCTTACATTAAAATAACTTTGAAATCATGTCTCCTATTCAGACAGCATAATGCCCGAGTAGGCTTGAGCATGTTCTGCATCACCCAGAACTCACAACCTTAGACACCAAGAACAAGTCATAACTGTGTTGAGCTACCTGCCAAGGGAGAAACTATAGATGAATTCACACGACTTAGGCAACTCTGGTTGCCTAAGTCGTGTGAAAAGAAATGTAAAGACAGATTTCAAACTAGTGTAAAAAATTCAATTAACAAGACAAAATTCTGACTTCATCTAGACCACAGAGATGTCTGCAATTTATTTTTTTACAAAGATTGATTGCTCCATAAGTGACAAAACTGATGTTTAAATATGCTCTATTTCCATTGACTTCCATTGTTTACATGAGGATAGAATTCAAAATACTGTAAAAAATCTTTTAGATAAAGTTTTTACCACACTACTACCATGATATCAATTTTTTGTCATGAACATTGGAGATTCATTTAGCGTAAATTTAGAAGTTTACATTAGTTTACAGAAAAACATTTTGAAGCACTGTGGGCTCAATATTTCATAATGCAAAAATATGGCTATACCGTTTGTGGAGGACAGTCTCAAGATGCAGTGTAGCAAATTTGGAGTCAATTAATTGGTTCTACAGAGTAAAACAGAGTGATGGACTTCATAAATCCTGCCAGCTTAAAGCATCTGAACATTTCTGCTGACTTGGGCCTACATGTTGGTGAAAGTTGCAAAGTGCTAGCATGTACCACTGATGAATTTTCAATGTTTTAAACTTTAGATGGTTAGCGCCAACCATCAGGATTATTAGCCCACTATGGCTGTTGAGGAGTCTGGCATAGGACTGGACCTATATGCAACGTTTGTAGAGCTGCCTGACCCCTAATAAATATTTTTTTCTTCTCATGAAAAGTTGTTTTTTACTTTCTTGGTAGCAGTCATTGTTTTGGGTAAATTGGGATTTGTCAAGAATTGTACAATTAAAAACAATAGGGCACAGGAAGCATGGTAAACAATTTGATTGCATAGTTTGCATAGATATAACTCCCAAATTAAAACAAATCTCGCAAAAACTTGAAAGTAAATGGTGTTCCTCCAAACTGGAAGAATCTCGTTTAGATTGGCAAGACAGTCTGAAAACCTATAGGAAGGCCCTCAGAAATGCCAGAACAGACTATTACTCAACACTAATAGAAGAAAATAAGAACAACCCAAGGTTTCTTTTCAGCACTGTAGCCAGGCTGACAGAGAGTCACAGCTCTATTGAGTCATCTATTCCTATAGCGACGACTTCATGAGCTTCTTCAATGAAAAAAAAAATTAAAATGATGAGAGAAAAATTCATCACCTTTTGCCCTCAACTTCCAGCGGTTCACCTTTAAACACAGGACTACTAGAAAAACCTGACATATACTTAGATGGCTTTTTTCTATACACCTTCAACAATTAATGGTAAAAGTCTCTTCAGCTAAGCCATGTACCTGTCTCTTAGACCCCATCCCAACGAGGCTACTTAAAGAAGCGTTACCCGTGGTTAACACTTCATTACTAGATATGATCAATATGTCTATTAACAGGTTATGTTCCGCAGTCATTTAAAGTAGCTGTGATAAAACCTCTTCTGAAAAAACCCACCCTCGATCCTGAAGTGTTAGCCAACTATAGACCTATATCTAACCTTCCCTTTCTTTCCAAAATCCTTGGGAAGGTAGTCGCTAATCAGTTATGTGATTTTCTACTGCCAATACCAGTAAAATAACACGATTCTCGATGCCACGGTAAAAAAAAAAGAAGGATTTTTTAAGATTCCATGTACTTGAACTTGAAACATGAACATATTTTAAAAATGTCATAACAAGACATACAAAAACGTGTGCAATAGAGCATAGAACAACATAATAAAGTGCAATTAATGGTCATAGTGCAACAACTAGTGTCCCCAGACACATTCCAGTGAACAGGGGAGAGGCAAATTATTTTTGATCCCGTTTGAGCCATGGATTACAAATATGATGTTCGTCAATTTAAAAGAATTTTATCCAGTTAAGTTAAAAATTTAAAACTTATCCAGTGAAGTGTTTTCAGCAGATAAGCAAAAGAACAAGCAAGATCCGCTGCTCATTTGAGTAATGTTACATCCCCTGTACGACTGGGTGGGTGAAATTAGAAAGCTAACGTTAGCTAACGAGCAGCAGCCGGTGTTATGTGCCTTCTGGTTTTTCCACCTACTGGTTTCCGAGCCTGTCCAGATGCCTTGTAAACCTATCAACCTACCCACGTCAACAGATTCGCTACATATTCATAAACATTTTACTGGCCTTTGCATGTCGCAACTCAAATAAAAACTACACTGAACTGAATATCTGAGCCCTACATTACTATAACATTGTACAGCGGGAAAAATATGTTTTAAAAGTAATTAGGATGATCCTTGTCGCGCTGGATTCGAACCTTCCTCAGCAAAAATAAAAACATTTGAGTCCTCTTCACTGTCCACTACACTATCACATTAATCATGTCAGACTCTAGGACATGACTCTTTTTCTCAGTAGGCCATGACTCACTGTTTGAGTATTCCGAAACAACAGGTTACCTTGATTTAGACTTAAAAACATAACTATATCATGCACTCCAACCTTGTGCTACACCTCTGCGCTATCCGTGTACAAGGATTTGTCAAATTATAGCAGGCAGCACACGGATTCTGAAACAACGGGTCTAAAACAACTGGTTACCCTGGGCTAGAAATGTGATCTCGAGGCTCTCAAACAACTAGGCTACAATAACAAGTTCCTTGGATTTATAAAAAGAAGTAATATTTCTATTGACATGGCTCAATGCCTACATCTATGTTTCCAATAGCCTACAACGTTATGTTTACGACGGAAGACAAGTGGAGAAAAATATTTAACCATATCTTTATTTTTGCTGAGGAAGGTTCGAATCCAGCGAGACAAGGATCATCCTAATTACTTTTAAAACATATTTTTCCCGCTGTACAATGTCATAGTAATGTAGGGCTCAGATATTCAGTTCAGTGTAGTTTTTATTTGAGTTGCGACATGCAAAGGCCAGTACAATGTTTATGAATATGTAGCGAATCTGTTGACGTGGGTAGGTTGATAGGTTTACACGGCATCTGGACAGGCTCGGAAACCAGTAGGTGGAAAAACCAGAAGGCACATAACACCGGCGTTCGGTCGCTCCGCTCCCACTGTAGGGAGACTAATTTACCGAGAGAACGGCTGACAGCCTGGGAGAGGCATTGTCTGGTTAACACAAGCTGTCTGTCCTTCCTTTGCCATACCTGAAGTTGCTGCATTTTGGCTGCTGTCTGTGGATTCCTTCATGCACAACTCGTATTCTTTCGGATGTTTCATACGCAAATGTTTTAACAGCGGCGATGTTGTATAATGTTTAGGGTCCTTGCCACCACGAGAGAAATCGGCATTGCAAATTGAACATGTAGCTCGACTTGAATCGCCTTCTTTTGGCTGAAAGTACTGCCAAACAACACTTTTTCTACTCACGAGTTCCATTTTCACTGACGTTGCTGCATTTTGGCTGTTGTCTGTAGATTCCTTAATGCACAACTCGTATTCTTTCGGATGTTTCATACGCAAATGTTTTAACAGCGGCGATGTTGTATAATGTTTAGGGTCCTTGCCACCACAAGAGAAATCGGCATTGCAAATTGAACATGTAGCTCGACTTGAATCGTCTTCTTTTGGCTGAAAGTACTGCCAAACAACACTTTTTCTGCCCACAAGTTCCATTTTCACTTTCTCACAGCCTACTGCGTTAAACGGTCCACCTACGACCACCTGTTGCACCCATAGACTGTTAATATAGCCTATGGTTGCACCGAAAGCTGTGACCCGTCTGAAACTGTGACCGCAGAGGGCGCTGCTGCACATCGTCTGCCCGTGCGTGGTAGAGAGCGAAGAAGAGCGTCTACGCAAACGGCGTAAATACCAGAGACAGTATATAGAATGGACCAACAGATCCCGTTGCTCTGGACAGAGACGGTCCGTGTAACGCTTATCAATTCAATTTTCTAAGCACAAAAGGACATTTGGAAAAACCGAAAAATGGGTTCAAATATCCAATTTCTCATTTTTTTCCGCCTTGACAAATTAAAAAAATTGGATCTTTAACCTGTTTTTCCTATTTTTATTCAGAGGATCAGAAATGTAGAAAATTACAAAATTGCGTTTGGGCTCCAATTATTCAATACTGCAATGATATTCTCTCCCTACCTAGTTACCAGCGATTGGTTAGCTATTCTCGTGGGTGTGTCTGGATGTGTTTAGGCGGTCATTCAAGAAGACTCGGGGCAGTCATGTCGACTCTGGATAATTACGAGAATATAATTCCGAATCCGAAACACACAGCAACACGATCCCTTTTTTTCTTTTGAGTCTGACCATCACAGCGCCACCTTTCCCTTTTCTTTTTTGGCTTTCCACCATTAGACATTATTGAAATAAGAGGCTGTTGCGCCCGCCGTACGGGTTGAGCAGAGGCTGCACAGTTTCACCAGCGGGGGCAGCGGATGGTGTTGCTAAGAACTTGCAATGTAGGCTGTAACTTGTAGGCCTATCAGACCGGGCAGTACCGGAAAACACTACCGGCGGAGGATGACACTTTAAATATAGACACTAGGCTCTCTTGATTCAAGTATGTGCTGGATATTTACAAGCGTTTCACCTCTCGGTGAACGTTTTTGTATATTCGACTTCCAACACGTCATCCATTCTCATTCTGTCTTTAGGTCTGGCTGCTGTGCTCGACTGGGGGGCGGGGCGGGGCGGGGCGGGGCTAGGCAGAAAGAGGGTGAGAATATCATTGCAGTATTGAATAATTGGAGCCCAGACGCAATTTTGTAATTTTCTACATTTCTGATCCTCTGAATAAAAACAGAAAATTGAAAAGACAGGTTAAAGATCCAATTTTTTAATTTGTCAAGGCGGGAAAAAAAGAAAGAAAAATTGGATATTTGAATCCATTTTTCTGTTTTTCCAAATGTCCGTTTGTGCTTAGAAAATGTAACTGATAAGCGTTACACGGACCGGAGACCATGTATGTATTAAGAGAACGGAGACCAGTGAAGCAAAGAATTTCTAATAAGGGAAGAAGTTGCACTCTTGTTACTTCCGGCTTCTGAACTGGTTGCAGTTCGAGAGTTCCATATAGGGGGCGCTCACAGGCCAGTGCAGAATGAATGGGACTCTATGGAGATATACAGGTGCTGGTCATATAATTAGAATATTATGAAAAAGTTGATTTATTTCAGTAATTCCATTCAAAAAGTGAAACTTGTATAATGTATACATTCATTCCACACAGACTGATATATTTCAAGTGTTGATTTCTTTTAATTGTGATGATTATAACTGACAACTAATGAAAACCCCAAATTCAGTATCTCAGAAAATTAGAATATTACTTAAGACCAATTCAAAAATAGGATTTTTAGAAATGTTGGCCAACTGAAAAGTATGAACATGAAAAGTATGAGCATGTACAGCACTCAATACTTAATTGGGGCTCCTTTTGCCTGAATTACTGCAGCAATGCGGCGTGGCATGGAGTTGATCAGTCTGTGGCACTGCTCAGGTGTTATGAGAGCCCAGGTTGCTCTGATAGTGGCCTTCAGCTCTACTGCATTGTTGGGTCTGGCACATCGCATCTTCCTCTTCACAATACCCCATAGATGTTCTATAGGGTTAAGGTCAGGCGAGTTTGCTGGCCAATTAAGAACAGGGATACCATGGTCCTTAAACCGGGTACTGGTAGCTTTGGCACTGTGTGCAGGTGGAAAATGAAATCTGCATCTCCGTAAAGTTGGTCAGCAGCAGGAAGCATGAAGTGCTCTAAAACTTCCTGGTAGATGGCTGCGTTGACCCTAGACCTCAGAAAACACAGTGGACCAACACCAGCAGATGACATGGCACCCCAAACCATCACTGACTGTGGAAACTTTACACCTGACTTCAAGCAATGTGGATTATGTGCCTCTCCTCTCTTTCTCCAGACTCTGGGACCTTGATTTCCAAAGGAAATGCAAAATGTACTTTCATCAGAGAACATAACTTTGGACCACTCCGCAGCAGTCCAGTCCTTTTTGTCTTTAGCCCAGGTGAGACACTTCTGACGCTGTGTCTTGTTCAGGAGTGGCTTGACACAAGGAATGCGACAGCTGAAACCCATGTCTTGCTTACATCTGTGCGTGGTGGTTCTTGAAGCACTGACTCCAGCTGCAGTCCACTCTTGTGTACGAACACTCAAGAGCACTCTTACACACATTTGAATGATAATTTGCTCCAAATAATTGGTTACTGCATTTTATTTAATTCTACAGTTGCTTACAATGATAGTATTGTACTGTAATGCATTTCTGATCATTTGAAAAAAATAAAAATCATAGTATGCAAAGAAACACTAACACTGCAATTTACATCAGCAATTAAACTGATTAAATCCTGCGTTATTTGGTGATTGATCGTGCTATTTATAGGGCCAAAATTGAGTAGTTACATTTACTTCGTTACATTTTGCAGCAATTATCTATACTTTGTACTCCACTACATTTCTACAACGTTCCGTTACATTTTCTGATCAGTTTTCCCCCCTGCCAAAACGTCTTCCTGACCGTCACAAGTTTGTCTCACCAGTGAAGTTTGGTTGCCATAGATACTGTATGTGGGCACCGCCGATCCTTCGTCGGCTTCCAAGCCGGCTCCGGTGCTTCAGAGCCTGGCCGCAGCACCGCTGACCCTCGGTTATACAGCCTCCGGTAAAAGTGAAAATGAAAGTTTTTTTATTATTCCCGTTTTTAAAATCAGTTGCCTCTCCACAGCGTCGTTTACTCCTCCGCCAGGCAGTGTAAGACGCGTTCATATCTTATTTATTTGGCTGGACCTCTTCACATCTCCTCCCCATTTTCGCTGCTTCACACACTTTATTTGCTTACTTGCATGGTTAAATAAAATCGTCTTAAAATGCATCCATGAATAAAACCAAAAAACACATTCCGATTCTAACACCATATTTCCGTTTTATGCTGGTTAGGATAGGAACTTCTTTTAAAAGCCAGCTGGCCTTGTTTGTGGTAGGCCTAGTGGACATCTCCTACTAAAGTAAAAGTGTCTCTGGTTATTTGTACTTTTACTTAAGTACTGAGATTCAGTACGTCATGAATCCGACGTAGACTTTTCTTAAGAACATATTTAAGAGAAAACTTAAGATATTGGTGAATGAGGCCCAATGTCAAACTGGGTGACATTAGGACAGAAAAAAAAATATCATCTTAAGCAGTTTGGTTCCCCCCCCCATCTCTCACAGAAGTACTTTTAGTTTAAAAATAATCCTGAGAGGAATCAAAATAAAAGGATCTGATGGCTTGTAATTCCCCTTTTTGTTTTTGAAAATGTAAGCAAGTCTAGACATATTTTCACAGACTAATTTATTGTGACCTTACACCCCCAAACAAACTTTAATATATTCAAATAGTTCAATAATCATATGAATTGAGTATCCAAGCCTTTCCCCACACACACACACACACACACACACACACACACACACACACACACACACACACACACACACACACACACACACACACACACACACACACACTATTGTTAAAATAACCCGTTTATTTGTATATCCATATTGTAGACCACATTGAGACTGAAATTAAACGGTTACACCTCACCATAGTAATACATAAAATATATTCTCTCTTCTAAATAGAAAAAAATTGCAAATGTATCTGTAATATTTTGAGTGCTAATATGTCTGCATCATGCACTACATTCATTGTTATGTGGTTTGTGCACTTCCTTTTCACTTTAACAGACAATTAAACAGGAGTGTTTAATTACAGGACATGAACATTTGTCACATGTCCTGAATGATGCGGTTCTCGTAAACCTTGGTGACATCTTTGGCCGTTTCTGAACAAATTTGGTCTACGTGGGTCAGCAGAGCCACCTGGTGAACACCTAACAAAATACAATGCTGTCATTAAGGTTTCACTGCAATAAAACGTTACTGACAGCTTTCATTCAGATGATCTCTAAAGAAATTTTCAAGACCAGTTGTTCACATCAGCCCCTCTGCGAAAAAACTAATTCAAAACCATAAAAACTACATTAAGGTTAAAACTGACAGAAGTAAAGCTTTGTTAAATGTCAAAGCCCATTTTGTCTGCCAAAGGACTCTGTGACAATGTTTTTGTGTTTGATTACTTGTTTCTCCTTTTTGTCACAGTTTGTCAGGAATGGCTTGGACCCAAATGCAGTTTAGATGATTTAATAAACAAAAATGAAGTACATACCAAAAGTGTCCAGAAAGAAACAGGCAAAAACTAATTCCAGAACAAACAGAACAGGATTTCAAAAACTGGAACTCAGAGACGAAAGGTAGAACACACACACACACACACACATACACACACACACACACACACACACACACACACACACACACACACACACACACACACACACACACACACACACACACACACACACACACACACACACGGTCCGCTTCTGGTGGTTGATGAACGCAGATATGTGTTGATTAACTCTCATAACGGGCCAGGTGGGTAGCGCACTGCCATGAGTCCATGACGCTAATGTCTGATTACTCCACATTGTCATTGTGATAGTGTATTTTTGTGATTACATTCTGAATCTGCCCCGTTCTCTGTCAGGTAAATACAGTAGTAGGCTACAATGTCTTCCTCTGATATAGACATAGCCTACCAGTGGAGTTGCATATTAAGTGGTTTGGGGTCCTTCTGTAAGTAATTTTGGGGTACAATTTGGTTTTGAAGAATTCTACAAGCCACAATACCTACCACAGGCCAAGCAATTGCCCGTTCCAAACAGGCACTCTGTACTCATGACCTTTAATGACAGACAGGATGTCATAGAGGGTCAGTCCGGTCATCTCTCCACCCCCCAGGCCCACAATATCACACAGCACCAGTCCAGTACGATCTTCTCCCTTCTGACAATGGATGTGGAAGAACCGCAGCTGACACAAACAAGAAGAAAGTTGAAGGGATGGACGCGTAAAGCATGGGAACAGACAACCTTCTGATTGGAGGTTTGTACCAAACCAGGGGCGGACTGGGACAAAAATTCAGCCCTGGCACTGTAGCCACACCAGCCCACATTACCACACCCATGCAGCCACGGACACATGCATTCACTCATTGCATTTGTGTACAGATGATGAAATAATATAGGCAGTACCTTATGTAACAGATTTTAAACATTTAATGTAAGTAGCTGGCAAACAATGCTTACTACTTTTTAAAGAGCACACGTTTATAACAAATTTACACATGCTGTTTAATGCTGTTGCTGTCATTCTCTACAGTATGTTGTTCTTTGTTGTCACTGTCTGTTTGTTCGATTGTCCGTGTGTCTCTCCGTTGACACTGTACATATTGTCTGTCTGGTTCTCCATCTTTTCATCTGTTTTAACTCTCTAATTCTGCAATTTAAATATGTTTTCATGGCTGTGATTATACTTCAGGGTTTTTCCTTGCTCAGAATTGGCCTTTTGGAAATTACATACTTACATTTTTAGGCACCAATTTACAATAAAATCATCTATATTTATTATTATTTAATTCTGGTGGCAGGTAACAATTCAAAATACAAAATATAATGGAATATTATTATATTCAGTAGTCCAGTAAGGTGGCTTCTACATCTGGGACATGGGCCAGATACACTTGACAACACTTGACCCCAAGGTCCAGTTGTTTAATAAGCATGAACAGGGCTTTATGGTAACGGTTTTTCCCCCAAGGAGCACGTTTTGCTCCCAAATTGAAAAATGTAGGATTGACTTACATTGGCTACTGTTTTTACTGCTAAATTGTACAATAATACAATCATTTTATGGATACAAAACGTTGTGAAGTGTAATGTTTTCTACATTCTATTGATCAAAAAGTATCAGCGACGTTGAATATAGCCTACAGTGTAATGGACCACCACAGTTCATGCATGTGAACTTGAACATGGGATTAATTACAGAGTTTAACCTACATAGTGTAAAACTAAACACTACGTGAATGTGACACAGCAGAAAGATGGAGCAGAACGACGCTGCTTGTTCAGGATTTTCATGTGTAGCCTACTCCTATAGGCCTACACTTCGCATCAGGCGTTAAACCAAGTGTACTAAAACACAGAATTAGGCCACGTCCACACATACCAAAACAATCTTTTTTTTACCCGTCTTCCCTGGATTTGTTTCAAGAATAGTTGTGTCCAAACGAATCCATTTGTAAATGGCTCAACACGCTACTTCATATTCCAGGCCTATAGGCGGCTTCTGCTACAGAAATTCACCAAAAAACGGAGAAGAAGAGCATAGTCACATCCACTTCCCTATCATAACATGACTAGACTATAACGTTCTCTTAATACATCCGTGGACTATAATAACTTTCACCACTGCTCATTTTATAAAGGCCGCTGCAAGAAAATGTGTCTTTGTTTACATTGTATAATGTGCTGTTGGATTGCTTTTTATTTTGCAATTCTGTCTGCCATCGGACATGATTGCAGCGCACTAACGTTAGCTCTGCTAGCTAACATCGGCAGTCAAACAAACATCAATGATCCAATGTCTTTTGGATAATCTACACGTTTTTCTTGCAGTAGCCTTTCTACAATAAGCTATGGTAAAAGTTACTATAAACCGTTCAAGGAGTTGATAAGCAGACAGATTAGCTAGCTAGTTGATAAGTTGTCTACTTCCACTTTATAAACAGATAACCATAACAGCTAACGTTAACGTTACGTCACTGCTGGAGTGGTCAGCTACTTTAGCGATGTTTAACGTTAGCAATATATTTTGTGTAGAATCCAGGGCCAGCCGAGCAGAGGGAAGTGTCAGGGAGCAGAGACAAAGTATTTAGATTAAGTGAGCTGCTTTGACCATGGAGATGGGATATGCTCGCTTAGCTTCACCGCAGTCGTGTGTGTCAGTGGCTGCGGGTAAGAGAGGGTGTAAAAGAGGTCGACGGGTGTGGCAATGACATCATTGATACGAACGTATGCGATCGGCCCAAACGTGTGGATGGTCCCTCAGACTACTATTTAACGCGATGAGACGTTTTTAACCGGTAATGACACTGTCTCAATTTAACACTGATGCCGTCAAACGGCCGCGTGGACAGACAGCAGTCTGCGCCCGTCAGCAGCGGCTGTTCACTGCGCAGCCGGTCCCCCAGAGCAGCATGGTCACCAGGAGAGTCCGGCACCCTGAACCCTGCAAACGGAGATCCCGTTTGAAGTTGACGTGCTTGATTTTGACTGAACGTCCCAAATTGAGTAACCTCTGGATGGGTCGGTCGGCCCAACTCGGGACCAGGCCAGCCGTTGCCAACTGGCCAAATGCTTAATATTTATTATTATTATTATTATTATTAATAATAATATAACTATTAATATTATAACCATAGTGAAATCGTGCAAGCGATAAAAAATCGTCCTATGCGCTGTCTGCCTGTAAAGACAATTTATTTTATTTGTATATTAAAAAACAAAATCTGACCGGCAAATGGTCCGGTCCCTCTGGCATTTGCCAGAATCGCCAGATGGCCAATCCGCCCCTGCACCAAACTGTCTTCTGATGAACAAACTTGAGACATTCTTGGTCAGTGTCTCCATGATAATCAGGCAACCGCCATTCACTGACAAAGACCATAAGATTGAAAGCTTGAGAAAAGCTAGTAATTGGACATTAAGTAAAGATGTCATTGTTAAAGTTTGAATTAATTTTGTTTGAGATGATGTGTTCCAAATAAACTTGAAACTGATCTTGAAGTTATTTGTGTCCAAAGAGTACAGGCACATCTGTAGCTGTTGGACAAAATGGAAATGATTGACAACACTTTGACCACCGACGGCCTATCACAACGTGGCAGGCCTCTAAGAAAGTGAAAGCGGCCTTTTGCTTTTTCGTGGATGAATTGCTAAGATACCCTCTTGAATCCAGTAGGGATTCAGTGTCTTGCTCAAATGCCAATGAGGTCCACTCTCTTTTCAGTATCTCCCCATTTTAAGAAACGTAACAATGAATTTATCCATCCATCCACCCATCCAGGGTACAAGTGGCCGAAATGGGTTTCCTCAGGAGGGTGGCTGGCGTCTCCCTTAGTGATAGGGTAAGAAGCTCAGTCATCCATGAGGAACTCGGAGGTGAGCAGTTGCTCCTTTGCGTTGAAAGGAGCCAGTTGAGGTGGTTTGGACATCTGGTAAGGATGCCCCCTGGGCGCCTCCCTAGGGAGGTGTTCCAGGCACGTCCAGCTGGAAAGACCCAGGACCAGGTGGAGGGACTATATCGCCACCCTGGAATGGGAATGCCTCGGGAACCCCCAGTCAGAGCTAGTTAATATGGCTCAAGAAAGGGAACGGTTCGGCCGGGTTCGGCATCAGGTTCGGTTGGGTTTGGCAAGGTTCGGGATCGGGTTCGGCTGGGTTCGGGATTGGGTTCGGCCGGTTTCAGGATCGGGTTCGGGGTCAGGTTCGGTCGGGAAATCTAATCTCTGTGGCAATATACACAGGACAGTATTTTAAAAATGTATTTATTTTTGTAACAGTGTTATTGTTATGCATTGAATATAATAAGGTATATCCATGAAATATGTCACTTAGTCAGGGGTTGTCAATTTACCCAAGGATTGCAAAGGGGTCATAGAAAGGTTGGGAACCACTGAGGTCCCCCCTCACTGTATAGGCCGACAGGTGATGTGGAGGTTTCAAACTGTATGTGGTTGTCACTCTTCGTTCTTTGCCTTAATACTATAAATCCGGTAGTTGGACTTCTTGTCAAGAAAAGTTAATACAATGTTTCATCTGAGTATGTCAACTCAAACAGCAGACAAAAGATTGTCATTAATATCATACAATATGGTGTAATATTGATGATACCATGTTTTGTTAAAGAAAAAGGTAAATACATGTAGGTGGGTGATATTTTTTATCAAATTTGATGAGATCATTGTTTTTATAAAAGTTGTTTTTGCTTTAAACAGAAACCACAGAACTTGAAAGTCCATGGAGAACTATCACCTGGGAATCTGAGTAAGATAGATACCATCCTGCACATAATGCTTTTAACATGCTCTGCTACTGTACAATATGCCATACAGTATGACAAATATTAACAATCTATGTTTAATGTTTGACTGGACATACGAGCTATTTCAGATTATAATGGACTCAGTCTATGCAAACTATGCAATCAAATTGTTTACCCTTTGCATGAAGTAATATAACAATATTAATGAGTGTAGCTTTAATGCTAAGCCTGGTTTACCCTCCCATAGGAGCTGTAGTGTTTGTCAAATCGAACATCCCGTTACTGCTTCACAAGGCTTTTATTGAGCTGAATAATAACTCCCGCTTGCTGCATAGCCTTAGGTTGACATGTGAATGCTACCTCCCTGGTGCATTAAAATGGAGAAACAGTTAGAGCTGAAGATCTTTGCCCGAAACCGGGTTCGGGATCGGGTTAGTTCGGGATCGGGTTCGGTCGGGGTAGGGTGTGGTCCGATTCAGACGGATTCGGCATCAGGTTCGGTTGGGTTCGGTACCGGGTTCGGCCGGGTTCGGGATCGGGTTCGGCCGGGTTCGGGATCGGGTTCGGCCGGGTTCGGTACCGGGTTCGGGATAAGGTTCGGCCGGGTTCGGTACCGGGTTCCGCCGCGTTCGGGATCGGGTTCGGCCGGGTTCGGTACCGGGTTCGGGATCGGGTTCGGCCGGGTTCGGTACCGGGTTCGGCCAGGTTCGGGATCGGGTTCGGGGTCAGGTTCGGTCGGGAAATCTAATCTCTGTGGCAATATTCACAGGACAGTATTTTAAAAATGTATTTATTTTTGTAACAGTGTTATTGTTATGCATTGAATATAATAAGGTATATCGATGAAACATGTCACTTAGTCAGGGGTCGTCAATTCACCCAAGGATAGTAAAGGGGTCATAAAAAGGTTGTGAACCACTGAGGTCCCCCCTCACTGTATAGGCCGACAGGTGATGTGGAGGTTTCAAACTGTATCATTAATATCATACAATATGGTGTAATATTGATGATACCATGTTTTGTTAAAGAAAAAGGTAAATACATGTAGGTGGGTGATATTTTTTATCAAATTTGATGAGATCATTGTTTTTATAAAAGTTGTTTTTGCTTTAAACAGAAACCACAGAACTTGAAAGTCCATGGAGACCTATCACCTGGGAATCTGAGTAAGATAGATACCATCCTGCACATAATGCTTTTAACATGCTCTGCTACTGTACAATATGCCATACAGTATGACAAATATTGACAATCATGAAAAATAGCACAGTGCAGTGCAGTGGTGGAATGCAACAAAGTACAAATTCTTCGTTACTGTACTTAAGTACATTTTTCACCAAGTTTTGACTAAGTGGGTAAGCAACAGCAGAGCCCTGCTGGGCTCCATTCCTGACCACGAACGAGCGGCTGAAGTCAAAGATCTTGATTTGGAGCATGATGAGTTACCAGTGGAACGGGGATTAGGCGTGCAGTGGTGCGCAAGTTCTGACAGCTTCAGGTTCAAGATACACCTGCTGGACAAGCCATGCACAAGACGGGGCATTTTATCTGTAGTCAGTTCGGTGTATGACCCAATGGGTTTTTTGGCACCACTCCTACTACCGGTCAAGCTCATTTTAAGAGATCTCTGCCAAGAGAAGAAAGGTTGGGACGAAGAGATCCACGAAAAGTCAAGCCGGACATGGATGAAGTGGCTGACAGACTTAGACAAGCTTTCGGGACTCAGTCTGAACAGATGTTTCAAACCCCCTGTATTTGGGCCCAAAAATGCTGCTCAAATCCACAATTTCTCAGACGCCAGCCAAGATGGATATGGTGTTGTGTCATATCTCTTGCTGACAAATGACCAGGGTGAGAAACATGTATCATTCTTGATGGGAAAGTCCAGAGTCGCTCCACTCAAACAGATCACAATCCCGAGCATGGAGTTGACAGCAGCGGCGGTTGCAGTCAAGATCGATCGGATGTTGAAAGAAGAACTTGAAGTTCCCCTGATGGAGTCGGTCTTCTGGGCAGATAGTACAACAGTGCTAAAGTACATTGAAAACGATGCCCTTCGTTTCAAGACGTTTGTTGCAAACCGTGTCTCTTTCAATAGAGAAGCGACTACATCTTCTCAGTGGAAGTATGTCAGCACCTCACAAAACCCAGCAGATGAGGCTTTAAGAGGTTTGAAGATCCAGAGCTTCATGGAAAGTAAACGCTGGTTTCAGGGGCCTAGTCTCCTGCGAAAAAGAAGTTGAATGGCCGGAACAACCTGAACAGTGTACTTACCTGACTGAAGATGATGTTGAGGTGAAGACATCCACTGCAGTGTCATGCACAAACCCATACAATTGCACAGATCCATTGAACCAGCTCGTTGAGTATTACTCCAGTTGGCATAAGCTAAAAAAGGCAGCAGCCTGGATTTTGCACTTGAGAGGGACGTTACGGCACCTGAGCGAGAAGAGAAAAGAGTTTGAACATACAGCAGAATGAGAATGATCCAGAGAAATGCAGATCCATAGTTGAACAGCAAATGGTGATGTGCAAGAAGAACCTGGAAAAAAGAATACTTACCGTGGAAGATCTATCCAGAGCTGAAATGGAACTGGTTAAATACAGTCAGAGACAAGCTTACACAGAGGAGATACAAGCCTTGCAGCTGGGAAACTCCCGTGTGAAAAAGAACAGTTCTATCTTCAAACTGGATCCATACTTGCAAGATGATTAGTTAATTTGTAAGAAAAGTAAAGATCCTAAGTTTTTATATTTTATGTTTTGAAATTCACAAGTAAAGAGTCAAACGTAGAACTTTGGATTCAAGACTTTTATTTACAGACGTTTTGTTTTGAGTACAAAAGGACTTTGAGGTCCTAGGCTAGTGAGTCAGCTTGCTGCATTCACAATATGTTTTCATGCTAATCGAATGTGTCTCTAGCTTGAAACAAGCCAGCACAAACCGCTGATTAGCTTCTAAAGCTAGTCTCCGGGGCATGGGTAAAGGAAAAAGAAATCAATATTTTTATACCACTAACAAGGCTCAAAATAGCACCACACTTCCACAGTAGCATAATGAGGGTCCATACATGTAAACCGAAGCATTGAGAACTTTGTAAGTGTACAGACATAAAAAAAAAAAAGAAAAAAGATAGTTTATACAGACAATATCGTTCACGTATACAAGCAGGCGCCATCTTCGCGCCATCTTCTTCGAATGAAGATCGCCGTGCATGAGCTATGTTACTGGTTACTGGTTGCACGGCGTTCGTCGTTCGACTGGTCATGACTGCCTTTAATTTCTATCATTTTACTCGGGCTTGCGCTCCGGGTTGCGCAGTAAATGAGCGGTCAGGTGATGCGTTTCGATTAGAATAGAATTCTTTATTGTCATTGTACAGGATACAATGAAATTGGATGGCATTCCTCTTGGTGCTTTGTAAATAAATAGAATTTAAAAACATTAAAAAAAAGAAAAAAATCAAGGATTTGGCCGAATATTGGGAATACTGCGAAACCTTAGAATTTTTTTCCACCGAAACGAACGCCATCAAAAAGCCCAATATTCGGCCGAATCCTAGATTCGGTGCATCCCTATGAAAAAAAAACATTTTCCACACCTTGATATGGCTATGTTAAGGCAGAACAGTAACTTTCGTTTTCCTGGTTTTCCATACTCTTATAAATGGTAGTTGGGATATTGTTATACTCGGGTTATGATGTTTTTTCCAACACACCCCAATTTTAACATCTTTTCACTGATAAAACCCTTTAATATTAGCCAGCTATATATTATACTATATTAATATTTTCAGCCTTACCTTATCTTCAAGATAGTGAACAGCTCTACAGTAGGCATCTGAAGACACGATGCCAGACAGGCAGTTGTTTCAGAAACGAAACCGGAAGTGCGGACTGGAATAATTTTGCCTTCAAAACAAAACGGTTTGTGTCTGAATTTCACTGTGTAAATTCCTCGCGTTTTAAAGGTCTTTGCTAAGTGTAGCTCTGTTTAAAACTGTGAATAGTTGTTTAGGTAGGCCTACTAATGTCATGTTACCAAGCAAACTAAACTATTTGCACACAATGGTGTGGCTATTTACATTCTTATCCTTTGAGCCTTGTTTGTACAAGTGTTTCAAGTCACGTTCCCCAGATTCTCTTAACTGGGATATAAATCGAAATAAATCGTTTATTTCAGCCTATTAGTTCCCTCTATTCACAACGGAGTGCATGTCTCTCGTTAGATTTGATCCTCAACGCCCCCAAATCACGGCTATTTGTTCATTTACACAATTGCTACTACTTTTCAGTAGGCCTATGCAGCTTCATATCCTGTAGCTGAAAATCAGCAATCGCAAAACAATTAGCAGCTGCCAAACACGTGTCAACAGAGCAGGGCTGTAACATAAATTAAGAGTGGTTTGAAATAAAGTAACAATATAAAACGGGTTTCTAAAGTAAATTGATTTATGACTTAGAAGGGAGACGGTCAAAGAGATGTAACAGTCGAGGAGATGGACAAGAGAATATTGATCATCATTGTAGCCTACTGTATATAATGAGGGAATATGTTCACCCAGAGAGCTACCTGCGTAAAGACCCTGAGGCAGCTGTCATCGTCAGAGACGCCAATAAAATCATACAATCTAAAATAAAGTTGTTGAACCTCACAGTAAATTGGCCAGCCATGATGATGATGCATGTTGTGAACAGAATATTGATTTTGCGAGTTTGTAAACTTTAAATTAATTCAGAATGTATTATGGGTCTTGTGTCAAACAATATATTTTCCCCCTTTGGAGACAGACTATCTGTACAGTAGCCTACATCAGTAGTATGACAGGTCCAGGCCACTTGTACACTTTATTCTTAACTACAGAAAGAGAAAATTCTAAGGATGGGAATGCAGCAATCTTTCTTACACAGTCTACTTGCTGTATTTCTGTTTGTAGAAATTGTTCTTGCATGAAGTCCATTGCCGTTGATATAAAGAACAGACTTACAGACTCTCACATACAAATTAAATATCACAAACTTCTGATTTTATTCTGAATTATACCATTTTGTCCATTATAATTTTGTAAAAACTATTATGAGAAAGTTATTTGATATAACCACTAGGAGTGCTTGAACTCAAAATCCCTCATCTGAGGTTGCTCTTTAACATTTGACATAAACAATACATGGTTATTTACCCTTGTGTTGTCTTCCATTCGAGCATCCTCGGTCAAAACTGAAAATCAACACTTTTTTCTGACGTTTTGGTCTCTTTTAACAATTTTGCCGTGTTTTACAATTCTTTTCATTACCATGTATAAACACCAATGACACCAACTATTTACTAGTTTTAGACTTATTTTTGGAATTCATAGTCAATAAACCTCATTTACAGGAAATGACCTAATTCTTGATTTAAAAAAAGCAGGAATTATTTAGACTAAGAATATACAGAGGAAGGATAATCACAGACTAGTATATGTCAACGTTCAGTGAGGATACTGTTTCGAAACATTGAATAAAACACCCAAAATTCAATGAAAGTAGACATCCAATCTTTTGTTGTACTTGCAAAGCCCCCGTGTGTGTGTGTGTGTGTGTGTGTGTGTGTGTGTGTGTGTGTGTGTGTGTGTGTGTAATCATCCATGTTATTTTGGGGTAATTAAAATTAGGTAGTTAAAGAGAAACCCATATTTCTGATATAGATATTTTGAAAAGGGGTAAAAGTTGACCCGAAGACAAGGGTTAAATGTGAATGATGACTTTCTTAATATTGTTTGAAAGACATATTTCAAAAGCTCAGACATAAATGTTTTAGTCTATCTTTGGCCCTGTGTGCTGTAGTGTATTGTCCTGGAAATACAGTTCAGCATACTGCAGGATGTGGTCGACCGCACTTAGCAGAAGCACATCAGTGCTCGCATCCAGGTCCAGCTCTGACGAGTAGTTCTTCACCGGGACGATGTAGGAGGTGGACATACCTAACAAAGCTCCAGCTTTACTCATCTATAAACACACAAAGACCTGACTGTAAGATTTTCACACCATCAGTAATCACTTCCTTCAGCTGGTTAAGAACAATGTCAAATTGGGTGACATTAGGACAGAAAAAAATATCATCTTAAGCCATCTTAAGTTTGGTTTTTTGCACCTCACAGAAGTACTTTTAGTTTGAAAATAATCCTGAGAGAAATCACAAAATAAAAGGATCTGATGGCTCGTAATTCCTCTTTTTGTTTTTGAAAATACAGACTGTAGTTTGTTGTGACCTTACACCCCTAAACTAACTTTAATCTATTCAAATTGAAGGTCATAATAATTTGTCCAATTGTCATATGAATTGGGTATCCGAGCCTTTCTTGGAGAAAAAAAGTCAACTTTTCCATCTGTCCAACAAAACTGTGGACACACTTCCTCTCCTGTAGTCTGCATGGTGATCTCACCTTCCTGTATAGTTTGGCTATTTTTGTATTATATGCCACAAGCAGTCTGTATACTTCTGATTCTTCCACTGGTGTATTGTTAAAATAACGTGTTTATTTTCATATCCATATTGTAGACCACATAGAGAAGCTGTACCCCCACTGAAATTAAAAGGTTACACCTCACCATAGTAATACATAAAATAAATTCTATCTTCTAAATAAAAAAAAAATAAAAAAATTGCAAATGTATCTGAAATATTTTGAGTGCTAATATGTCTGCATCATGCACTACATTCATGGTTATGTGGTTTGTGCACTTCCTTTTCACTTTAACAGACAATTAAACAGGAGTGTAATTACAGGACATGAACATTTGTTAAACTGCATATGGTTTATTTCAACCTACCATGTCCCGAATGATGCGGCTCTCGTAAACCTTGGTGACATCTTTGGCTGTTTCTGGACAAATTTGGTCTACGTGGGTCAGCAGAGCCACCTGGTGAACACCTAACAAAATACAATGCTGTCATTAAGGTTTCACTGCAATAAAACGTTACTGACAGAGCTTTCGTTCAGATGATCTCTAAAGAAATTTTCAAGACCAAAGTTGTTGAGCCCCTCTGCGGAAAAACAAATTCAAAACCATAAAAACTATATTAAGGTTAAAACTGACAGAAGTAAAGCTTTGTCAAATGTCGAAGCCCATTTTGTCTGCCAAGGGACTTTAATCTGTTTGTGAAAATGTCTTTGTTTGACTGATTGTCCTTTTCTTACCCAGCTCACTGATGTGCTCTCGGAGCTGCTGGAAGGTGGTGCTAAGTCCTTTGGGGTAGGTCAGGATTTTAGAGGCGTCCACCACGAAGGCCACACAATGGATCTTGTCTTTGAGGCTTGGCTTCTTCACATAGCCCATAGTCTCAGACCTCACTGGCTGATCTGGGCTAAACTGGGAGAGAGAAATTAAGAGATTACATTTTCAAAAAACTCATGTTAGCAATTAGCACTAAACAAAAGGTATAGCTGAGGCTGATGAGCATGTCATTAGTTGTACAGGTATTTAGTTACAAGTCAAAGCAAAGCACTGTATTTAATAATAATATTTTTGACCTGATGATAATGCTAGATTAATAGTAAATTGATCACCAAATTTCATACAATTTATCTTGAGGGGAACATAATTACATGTACCAAATTTCATGGCAATCCATCCAATTATCTACTCCTGGTGGTGCTAGAGGAGGGCCAGAGGACCACCAAAGATGCATCATTTGGGAACCATGAGTGTCTGCATAAAATGTTGTGCCAATCCATCTCGTGGTTGGTTAGATATTTCAGTCTGGACCAAAGTGGTGGACCAAACAACCGACAATGCCATCTTTAGAGCAATGCTGCTAGCGTAGCTAAAGACTACAATATTACAATACTGATTCTGCTCACCTTGTGTCCCTCAGGTACATGACCTTTAATGACAGACAGGATGTCATAGAGGGTCAGTCCGGTCATCTCTCCATCCCCCAGGCCCACAATATCACACAGCACCAGTCCAGTAGGATCCTCTCCCTTCTGACAATGGATGTGGAAGGACTGCAGCTGACACAAACAAGAAGAAAGTTGAAGGGATGGACGCCTAAAGCATGGAACAAACTACCTGCTGATTGGAGGTTTGCACCACACTGTCTTCTGATGAACAAACTTGAGACATTCTTGTTCAGTGTCTCCATTATAACCAGGCAAACACCATTCACTGACAAAGACCATAAGATTGAAAGCTTGAGAAAAGCTAGTAATTGGACATTAAGTAAAGATGTCTTTGTCAAAGAAAATTCCTTTTGTTTGAGATGATGTGTTGATAAACTTGAAACTGATCTTGAAGATATTTGTGTCCAATGAGTACAGGCACATCTGTAGCTGTTGGACAAAATGGAAACGATTGACAACACTTTGACAACCGACGGTCTTTCACAACTTGGCAGACCTCTAAGAAAGTGAAAGCGGCCTTTTGCTTTTTTGTGGATGAATTGCTAAGATACCCTCTTGAATCCAGTAGGGATTCAGTGTCTTGCTCAAATGCCAGATGAGGTCCACTCTCTTTTCAGTATCTCCCCATTTTAAGAAACCTAACAATGAATTTATCCATCCATTTTCATCCATGGGTTTCCTCAGGAGGGTGGCTGGCGTCTCCCTTAGAGATAGGGTGAGAAGCTCAGTCATCCGTGAGGAACTCGGAGTAGAGCAGTTGCTCCTTTGCGTTGAAAGGAGCCAATTGAGGTGGTTTGGGCATCTGGTAAGGATGCCCCCTGGGCGCCTCCCTAGGGAGGTGTTCCAGGCACGTCCAGCTGGGAGAAGGCCTCGGGGAAGACCCAGGACTAGGTGGAGGGACTATATCTCCACCCTGGCCTGGGAATGCCTCGGGAACCTCCAGTCAGAGCTGGTCAATGTGGCTCAAGAAAGGGAAGTTTGGGGTCCCCTGCTGGAGCTACTGCCCTCGCGACCCGACCTCAGATAAGCGGACGACGACGGATGGATGGACAATGAATTTCAGCTCATTTTATTCCCACCACCAAGAAAATTCCAATAGTTTTAGTGATTTCTCTGTTACTGATTCACTTGTACCTTCTTGGTGAAGCTGGTCAAGGAGGAGCCCACCATGGCCCGGTTGGTGACTCTTCCATTGAACACCGACTGGACTGAACTGACGAAACTGGACTTTCCAGAACCGACCGGGCCCAGGAGGAGAACCCGAGCCTGAGTCATCTCGCGACAGATCGGCCTGTAGGAGCTGATGGTCTTCATCAGACTTGTCTTTTGCCTGGGTTAGAATTTAGTTGATAGTGTTCAAAATAAGGTTTTCTTTTGACTGCTATGAATTCAAATAATTACAAACTTGACTCAATTGAAGTTCACAGCTTTACTCACTCTTCTGTCCACTCCATGTCTCTCCATTGAGAGTCCAACTTTGGTTGAGCTGCTGAGGAGAGTTTAAGAGTTAAGTTTAAGAGTAATGAATATTGTGCGTTTGCTATGTTTCACCTCTTCTGAAGAGTAAAATACATAAAGCTTACTATTAAATTCCCTGCATTTTTTATTTCAATGTATTTTTTAATTCTGTAGATAAGTGGCAAAACACAGTTATATCAAACCCAGATATTTGCAGGAGCTACAGTGGAGTTTATTAGCACAAAAACATTCTTAAGACAGGTTGGTTGAGGGACGTGTCCAGCAAATGTCAAAGCAGGCATCATCAAAGTAATGATTTTGTAACATGTAAGAAATCAATTGCCAGCTTTATCATTTTTTGTAATTGAACCATCAGGTTTTCAAGCAGGCATTTACTGTTTGGGAAACTGGAACACAGCTGTGTATCCCATTTCCAAACTGGGCCTACAAATTATTTTTTACAAGCATCCAAACAAAGGAAAAAACCCATAAAGTACATTTTCAGTGGCAGTACTGATCATTGACAGTTTTTTTTTTTTGTAGAACTGTTTAGTAGCTTAACTGGGAATGCAAACAAAGGTTTGTTCTCCCTTCTCTCTATTGAACTGACATCTGTAACTGTGCTGAAAGCATCTTTGGCACCCGCTGCTGTGCTGATAGCAGGTTTTGCTAAAGTAGCTGTAAAGATTGGGGGATATTAAGTTTATTAGCACAAAAATATTCTGCAAGTCTCTTAGACCAGAGTCACAGGTTGGTTCAGGGACCTGTCTAGAGACTGTGAGAAAACAGGCATTATCCAAGTAATTATTATTATTTTAAAACTGTAGGAAATCAATGGACAGTTCTGTAATTCTTTGGAATTGTATCATCTGGTTGAAGTTACAGTTTTTCTTCTTTGTTTGAAAACATTGCTGGTAACTGTATTAACATTGCTAACGCAGAGATGCAATGCTTTAGCTGCATTTACTCAACTTTTCACACAGTTTGCACAACATTTAACACAAGTGTAGACACTGAATACAGACACTAGAGACTCCTCTGCTCACAATATTCAAGCTTTTTCTTACTAGCTTACCTGGGAATGTAAACAAAGGTTTGTTCTCCCTTCTCTCTATTGAACTGACGTCTGTAAGTGTGCTGAGAGCATCTTTGGCACCCGCTGCCATGCTGACAGCAGGTTTGGCTGAAGTAGATGGAGCGGAGGGGAGAGGTTTGGGTGTACCAAATGCAAAGCTGCTGCCGAAGCTGATGGGGAAAACAGTCACATACATCAGAGGGGGAGCATAGATAAACAAAAGAAGCAGAAATTAACTTGAATGTTCTTGGTTAAAGGTCTTACACCTAAAATACTATATATGTGATCTAAAACAACTGCATTGTTGAAATGGACGGAGAAATCCAAGTGAGTTTCCCAGAGAGTTTTGCAATCCAGCTAATTTAAATAGTTGACGTTAGGCCTACTGTGTTGTGTGAACAGTGAACTTCATTTATTTATGTGGCGTTTTCTTTTGCAAGGTGCAAATGTTCCACCAAAACAAGTTCCTTCCTGGGACTATTTTGCAGAGTCATCATCGCTGCGTCCAGAGCTTAGTGCAGCCCAAGTCGGTTGTAAACCCAGACCGTTTTTTTTACCTGTGTAACTTATGTATGTGCTGTAGGTCTGGCAATGCGAGACTATCTAGTGATTACCCCACAAACACAGAAAGTTTAGGGAACGTTAGTTTCTGGTTCCCTAAAGGTTAGTTCGAACCAAACCAAAAACTAATGTTTAGGCAAAGTTCCCTCATGGTTATAACGTTCCCTAAACGTTAAGGGAACCAACCAAATGAAATGTTCTCCTGTGGTTGCACTGTACCTCCACACAACGTTCCCCTTTGGTTGTTTTTGGATGTTCTGAGTGCGGTTTTGAAAATGTTTATTTAAACCAGCTCCATTTAAGTTTTTGAAGTAGCATATAAAAGGTTTGCAGTAACTTGATTTAGATTCACTCAAAAATGATTGGTCTTATAAAATCTAAGTAAGATAAACAACATAGCAAGAGAATATATTTATTTTTAGGCTGATAACAATTTTGTTAAAAACAATACTTTTGTGCTTGATTTTGTTTTTTTTAACTGTATTAGGCAAAAATACTTAAAACAAGAATCTATCAATACAACGATTTTTCTTTCATTTCACTTATAACTAACAAGTGGTTCAGTTCAGTGTACAAATCCAACTGTTACACCCCCACGCCAGTAGGGGGAAAACAGTGCCTCTGCTTTCAGGTGACCGATTGAAGTCCTGTCCTGCGTATACAACACCGGTATACACCTGGCGAAACGGGCAAACAAAAGGTTTTAAGATCCGTTCGTTTGGTCCCAAATTCAAACTGAAATACTGCCATTGACTAAAACATATGCTGACTACACTTCACCGACAGTGTTATAACGCAAGGCAGGACAAGATACCAAGAAAGACATTGTCGGCTGTCAAGAGTAAAGACTTTCCTCCGCTCAAAACTACTAGCCCGAATGCTAACGCAGGAATCAAGTTAGCTTTCCACAGCTAGCTATGCCGTAAGCGCTGCTAGCCCTATGGATACAATAAAGTTGGCGACAGAGACTGAGCCTTCCCTCGGACATGTTTTAGCCGCCATAAGGAACCTGGACAACAAGGTGGGAGATTTTGGTAAACAACTTAAAGAAAGCGCCGACATGGTTTCCAGCATTATACAGCGAGTTGAGCTGAACTCAGTCGGACTCACTGAATGCACGTCCAAATTGGAGGCTGTAATTCACCATTTGTTCTATTAATACATCCATGGTATTATCTTACGATACATCTGAGGGATGTATGCAATGTATGCTGTAAAGCCTGTTACATGGATGTAACGTCATTAGCGTTTCCCAAAACTGCCGGGGCTATCGGCTCAAGCTAAATAACAGAGCTAGTTATCTAGGTAGCTAGCTAGCTAGCTAGCTACCTCCCTCTGCTCCAGTTGATGACATGTTGCTGTCGCCCTGTTCGACAGTCACCGAGCTGCATGAGTTCCGACAGGAGTCTCTGTCAACAAAATGGTAATTAAGTGGCCATAGTCCTGCCCTACCCTGCCCTAAGAATAACACTATATACTTGCATAAATTCAAATTTGTATTTCTATATGTTTTACAGCAACTTTTCCTGACAACCCTTGGAGGTTCGACCGGAGGTACTGCCATCCGTTGCATGCTACGGCGAGTGCCAACCAATGACGTTCTAAAACCGTATAGCCTGCGGGGCAGAAAGGCAAAGAAGGCCTTCCAGGACCTGACAATCTGCAGGGTTATAACAGGCAGGTGTTATTTTATTGTTCACATCAATATTATGCTTAGCTTGGCTGATAAGAGGTTTTAATTTGACTTGTAACTTTGCTTCATTTTGACTTCTACTCTAGCGGCCTCCCATAAAAACTTCCCCGTGCTGACTGCAGCAGATGTGGAGGACCCAACAGTGCTCCCCCCCCCTCACAATATCCTAACAGCCCAGTGTCAAAGGTGGACTCATTCAAGTTTCTGGGCTCTATCATTTCCCAGGACCTGAAGTGGGAGTCCAACATCAACGCCATCCTTAAAAAGGCTCAGCAGAGGATGTACTTCCTATGGCAACTGCGGAAGCATGGCCTACCACAAGAGCTATTGGCCATCTTCTACACTGCTGCTATCCTCCTGCCTCCTCCCCTGTGGCAGGCGCTACAGATCCATGCACAGAAAAACAACCAGACACAAGAACAGCTTCTTTCCCACTGCCATCACTCTCCTGAACTGCTGATAAGTGGGGTCATCCCCACTTTGGCCATTCACCTACACATTACATACTTAATATGCATCTTGCACACTACATTTGCACTCTACATCCCACTCCATTGTTTTTTTCTTTTTCTTATTTGTATAGTTTCTGATTGTTATATTATTTTTTTAGGCCTTTTATATTTTTTGTATTTTGTTAATTTTATATTAAAGTTTTAAATCCCCTCAAGTTTGCCTGTTGCCTGTTTATTAATTCCTGCCAATATATAATTATTCATTCCTGCTCAAGCACAGACAGTTTAAACTAATAATAAAATTGGTACCACAGTCAGTTATGTTGTTAGGTTAGGGGAATGTAAAAAATAACGTTAGGGGAACGTTCTCTAAAGGTTACAATGATAGGGGAATGTTCTCTAAAGGTTACAACGGTAGGGGAACGTTCCCTAAAGGTTGCAACATTAGGGGAACGTTCTCTAAAGGTTACAACAGTAGACTAAAGGTTGCAACGTTAGGCGAACGTTCTGGGAACGTTCTGAGAACGATCGATGTAACCAAAAACTAACGTTCCCTAAACGCCAGGAAAACTTTCCATGGGAACCAAAAACTAACCTTCAGGAAACGTTCCCACAACCAAAAACGAACGTTCCCAGAACGTTCTGGGAACCAAAAATTGTTACCTGGGCAACCTCTAATGTGCGGCTTTTATATTGGTTATATTGGATGATCATATGACGCATAACATATTAGCTCAGATAAGACATAACGTACCTTGCAGGTTTAAAAGTAGCTTATTTTCTACACAGACTGACACTGAGATTTTTAATGGAGGTTATAGAATGAATTAATAGATACATTTAGATTAACTTTGTGTGCGTGGATATGGCTACTAGCTATACGTTACAAATGTAGCTAGCGCCTACACAATCTTATTGACCAACTGAAGCTAACTCAACTTAATGTTCAGACAGCTAGCGTTAGCTGATGCTTGCTTTTTAAATATCACACAGTCTGGAGACTGGCTGCAAGCATTAAAGAAAGTTTACAAAGCTGGGGACCGTCTCCCACACAATCCAAAACGGGTCAAAAGTTACCACAGCAGATGAGTCATTTAACTATAATCTTAACTGCCACCCTTTAAATGAAACTAAACACTGCTAACGTTACATATTACCTGTGTAACTTAACGTTGCGTCTAAAATATAACCTAACGTTACCTGTATTTGTTGCGTTCCTCCATACCAACCGCTGCATAGACGTGGCGAATAACAACAGCTAACGTTAGCGTTAAAGGACAGACGGGGAAATATAAACAGAAGATTTCCTTTCAAAGAAAATGAAACCTAAACTGTCAGACAGAGGCAGGCTGGTGCACGACGATAGCTTGCTCTACAAAAAACAACAAACATGAACATTTTGCTTTTGAAACACTATAGCACTTCAATTTAACGAATAAAACAAATAATTTAATGTCAAGGGCATTTTCATGACAGTAGCCTAAGCATAAAATACAATAGCTATGCGACAATTCTACCTTTTGTGAAGCTAATGTGCAGTTTCCTAGTTAGGACCTTCCCTTTACACCTGGATTATTGTTACAAAAAAAGACAAGGATACCATGTGTTAGTTTCACAAAGGTATTAATTAGGTACATGGGTCATCCTCAAATTTTAGTGCAAATTATGACATGTTGTCATATTAGTTTACTTGCCCAATATATGCCCTTCGTCTAACACATTTACACGACAGGGGGTGACAGTTTAAAATACTGCAATTTATAAGTGTATGGAGCATACTGTCATCAGAGAGGGACAACAGGCTGCTCATAGAAAGGAGAAATGTAAAGGTAGGACTGTGTTGGTGGACATCACAGCAGAGGCATGTAGGGTAGGATTTTTAAGAGCAAATATCAGATGCCAAAAATCTTAAAGGTGCTTTAGGTTAGAGAATTGTGTGGAAAGGTTTCTGATATAACTGGTAACTATTTGAGAGCTATATAAGCAGGCATGACGGCTCGACTCCTGAACAGGCTATCATGGTATTCAGATGAATATTACTCATCAAGGCAGTGGGGCCAGCCTTGGTAGTTTAGCAGATGAAATGTAAATATGAATGCGGAGTAGCCAATCTGCTCTTTGCTTGGGTGAGTGTAGGATTTAACGACAGCTTTAAGGCACTGTTAGGTCCGGGCTAGAGAGTGGTAGTCTGTCAGAGGGACCAGTAGATTCATGACGGCAGAGCCTGATCCCAACTACAAGGCCTAATGTTAGGTTAAAACATCCTTTAACATGAGTGCAGGGCTTCAATAGGAATGCTCATCCATCTTTTTGTCTTTCACAACACAATTTTATTGAATTGTTATACAATTGCATTAACAGTAAAAAAAAAAAAAATCTCCCTTTCCCTCCCTCTCTTGAAAAATATACAGACATGAGAAACGTATGGACATGTATTTAACAACTATTGTTTCTACTCATCTTATCCACTAGAGGGAGCTCTAGTCTTGTGTTCATAGCTGTAGATGTTCACCTACTAGCTGACAGCAGAGGTCAACCTGTGGCCACCCTTTATTCTCTTTCCTTTATTTATTTATTTTTTATTATTGACAAAATTCAGAATACAGAGAATCAGGTAAACAGTAATAGTACATGAACATCAAGTGTACAAACTTATGAAGATAAAAATAAAAAACATACGAATCAATACAAACGATAATCATTACATAGAAAAATTAATAAAAAGAGGTACATCCATCCATCCATCTTCATCCGCTTATCGGGGGTCGGGTCGCAGGGGTAGCAGCTCCAGCAGGGGACCCTAAACTTCCCTTTCCCGGGCCACATTAACCAGCTCCGACTGGGGGATCCCGAGGCGTTCCCAGGCCAGGTTAGAGATATAATCCCTCCACCTAGTCCTGGGTCTCCCCCGAGGCCTCCTCCCAGCTGGACGTGCCTGGAACACCTCCCTAGGGAGGCGCCCAGGGGGCATCCTTACCAGATGCCCGAACCACCTCAACTGGCTCCTTTTGACGCAAAGGAGCAGCGGCTCTACTCCGAGCTCCTCACGGATAACTGAGCTTCTCACCCTATCTCTAAGGGAGACGCCAGCTACCCTCCTGAGGAAACCCATTTCGGCCGCTTGTACCCTGGATCTTGCTCTTTCGGTCATGACCCAGCCTTCATGACCATAGGTGAGGGTAGGAACAAAAACTGACCGGTAGATTGAGAGCTTTGCCTTCTGGCTCAGCTCTCTTTTCGTCTAACGGTGCGATAAATTTGAATGTAATACCGCACCTGCTGTGCCGATTCTCCGACCAATCTCCCGCTCCATTGTCCCCTCACTCGCGAACAAGACCCCATGGTACTTGAACTCCTTCACTTGGGGTAAGGACTCATTCCCTACCTGGAGAAGGCACTCCATCGGTTTCCTGCTGAGAACCATGGCCTCCGATTTAGAGGTGCTGATCCTCATCCCAGCCGCTTCACACTCGGCTGTGAACCGATCCAGTGAGTGCTGAAGGTCACAGGCCGATGATGCCATCAGGACCACATCATCTGCAAAAAAGCAGCGACGAGATCCCCAGCCCACCGAACTGCAACCCCTCTCCACCCCGACTACGCCTCGATATCCTGTCCATAAATACTACAAACAGGATTGGTGACAAAGCGCAGCCCTGGCGGAGGCCAACTCTCACCTGAAACGAGTCCGACTTACTGCCGAGAACCCGGACACAGCTCTGCTTTGGTCGTACAGAGATTGGATGGCCCTGAGAAGGGACCCCCTCACCCCGTACTCCCGCAGCACCTCCCACAGTATCTCCCGGGGCACCCGGTCATCGCCTTCTCCAGATCCACAAAACACATGTAGACTGGTTGGGCATACTCCCAGGCTCCCTCCAGGATCCTTGAGAGTAAAGATCTGGTCCGTTGTTCCACGACCAGGACGGAATCCGCATTGTTCCTCTTCAACCTGAGATTCGACTATCGACCGAACCCTCCTTTCCAGCACCTTGGAGTAGACTTTACCGGGAGGCTGAGAAGTGTGATACCCCTGTAATTGGCACACACCCTCTGGTCCCCCCTTTTTAAAGGGGAACCACCACCCTGGTCTGCCACTCCTTAGGCACCGTCCCCAGACTTCCACGCAATGTTGAAGAGGCGTGTCAACCAAGACAACCCCTCCACACCCAGAGCTTTAAGCATTTCTGGACGGATCTCATCAATTCCTGGGGCTTTGCCACTGTGGAGTTGTTTAACTACCTCAGCAACCTCCACCAGGAAATTGATGCCAATCCCCCCTCATCCTCCAGCTCTGCCTCTACCATAGACGGCGTATTAGTCGGATTTAGGAGTTCCTCAAAGTGCTCCTTCCACCGCCCTATTACCTCCTCAGTTGAGGTCAACAGCGTCCCATCCTTACTGTACACAGCTTGGATGGTTCCCCGCTTCCCCCTCCTGAGGTGGCGAACGGTTTTCAGAAGTACCTCGGTGCCGACCGAAAGTCCTTCTCCATGTCTTCTCCAAACTTCTCCCACACACGCTGCTTTGCCTCTTTCACTGCAGAGGCTGCAGCCCTTCGAGCCCCTTCGGTACCTTGCAACTGCCTCCGGAGTCGTCTGGGATAACATATCCCGGAAAGACTCCTTCTTCAGTCGGACGGCTTCCCTGACCACCGGTGTCCACCACGGTGTTCGTGGGTTACCGCCCCTTGAGGCACCTAAGACCCTAAGACCACAGCTCCTCACCGCAGCTTCAGCAATGGAAACTTTGAACATTGTCCACTCGGGTTCAATGCCCCCCAGCCTCCACAGGGATGCACGAAAAGCTCCGCCGGAGGTGTGAGTTGAAAGTCTGTCGGACAGGGGCCTCCTCCAGACGTTCCCAATTTACCCGCACTACCCGTTTGGGCTTACCAGGTCTGTCCAGAGTCTTCCCCCACCCCCTGACCCAACTCACCACCAGATGGTGATCGGTTGACAGCTCCGCCCCTCTCTTCACCCGAGTGTCCAAAACATACGGCCTCAGATCAGATGAAACGATTATAAAATCGATCATTGACCTTTGGCCTAGGGTGCTCTGGTACCAAGTACACTTATGAGCATCCCTATGTTCGAACATGGTGTTCGTTATAGACAATCCATGACTAGCACAGAAGTCCAACAACAAACAACCACTCTGGTTTAGATCAGGGAGGCCGTTCCTACCAATCACGCCTCTCCATGTGTCTCCATCATTACCCACGTGCGCGTTGAAGTCCCCCAGCAGAACAAAACATGCAGGACTCCACTCAAGGTCTCCAAGAAGGCCGAATACTCCGAACTCTTGTTCGGTGCATATGCACAAACAACAGTCAGAGTTTTCCCCCCCACAACCCGCAAGCGTAGGGAGGCGACCCTCTCGTCCACCGGGTTAAACTCCAACGTAGCGGCGCTCAGCCGGGGGCTTATGAGTATCCCCGCACCCGCCAGGCGCCTCACACCCTGGGCAACTCCGGAGAAGAAAAGAGTCCAACCCCTATCCAGGAGTATGGTTCCAGAACCAAGACTGTGCGTAGAGGTAAGCCCCACCAGATCTACCGCTCCACCTCCCGCACAAGTTCCGGCTCCTTCCCCCACAGAGAGGTGACATTCCACGTCCCCAGAGCCAGCCTCTGCTGCCCGGGTCTGGTCCGTTGAGGCCCCTGACCTTCACTGCCACCCATGTGGCAGCGCACCCGACCCCAGCGGTTCCTCCCACAGGTGGTGGGCCCATGGGATGGAGAGATGTCCGCCACGTAGCTTTTTCGGGCTGTGCCCGGCCGGGCTCCGTGGCAAACCCGGCCACCAGACGCTCGCTGACGAGCCCTCCATCTGGGCCTGGCTCCAGACGGGGGCCCCGGGCTTCCTCCGGGCAGGGTCACTTCATCCCTTCCTCGATGTTTCATAGGATTTTTGAACCATTCTTTGTCTGGCCCCTCACCTGAGACCACTTTGCCTTGGGAGACCCTACCAGGAGCACAAAGCTCCAGACAACACAGCCCTCAGGTTCATAGGGACACACAAACCTCTCCACCACGATAAGGTGATGGTTCCCGGAGAGGTACATGAAAACATAAATTTACAATTAGTCAGAGGTTTCAGGAAAAAAAGCTCTACAGTTTCCACAATTTTAATACTTTTTTTTGTTATCCAACGATCTAAGTGACTTCAGTAGAGATTTCAATTCTATGAGAAAAGGTACAAAATTAGGAGATGAATTAGAAAATTTCTGCTTGTGAATATAAAATTTGGCATACAGAATGATGAAATTAATTAGATAAACAGATGATATCTTTAAGGTTAAAGGTGTAGACAAAGTTGGTGAGTTCAAAAAAAGTAAGACTCCAAATCTGTCCAAAATCTTTTGGATATTTCACAATAAAAAAAAAAAGGTGAAATATTGTTTCAATATTCTGTTTACAAAATGTACAGGAAGAGTCAATGTCGGCTAATTTAGCAACAAGGTGAATAGTAGGGTATATGTTATGTAAAATGTTGAGGTGTACTTCCTTAGCTTTGTTAGAAACACAGTACTTATACGGTAGAAGTCAAGCCCTTCTCCAATTTATGTTCTCAATTTTAGATCTCCACAAAACCTTGGCACAACTGTATTCTTTCTCTGAAAAATTCAGCGAATATGCTTATTGTTACACTTTATGTGCGTTAGTTCAATTCCATCCAATGATAGTAAAGGCTGCGATATATCGTGTGCACCACAACTTAAGTCATTTTTTATAAGTAGAATTAAACCATTTGGGATTGCAGGAGTTAAATAATTAAATTCTCTGAAAGGAATTGGAAAACTGTACATTCATAAACTGTTCATAGGATAGCATATCACCAGATTCATCGAAAAGATTAAGAATGTGATTTAAATCTCTTTGAAACCATTTCCCTTTATTCTCTTTCCTTTACTGGTAGACCCCATAGTCTGACATCCGAAACTTCTACAGTCCAGGAAAATGTGAAGTGACACACAATCAATCAATAGCTTTAACTAACTGAATATTCAACTATAATTGATGGTGTGTGTGTGTGTGTGTGTGTGTGTGTGTGTGTGTGTGTGTGTGTGTGTGCGTGCATGCGTGTGTGTTTGTGTGTGTTTGTCTGTGCCTATTTGTGTTTGTTTCTTTGGCTTGTTTGAGAGAAGGTTAGTTTTGCATCTCTGAATGTGAATGAAAGAAATTGAAGCTTTGCAAAAGTTCATTCAGGAAGACTTCACATACACGTTTTCTCCATATATAGGCTATGCATATTTCCCATTTTGTCGGCACAGTCAGCAGACTTTTGGTGTTCCTGTTAGTGCTCCCCTTTAGTGTTCACTTCAGCCTGTCTGATTTATCCTTGATCTCTGATCATCTTTTGCTATTTAACATTAAAACAGATATTTTCTGGGCTCCTCTCTGCTGTCATTTCAGTGTTTGTGCCCCACTTCCACCATCATCAAAGCAGCCTCAGATTCAGATCCAGGTCCAGTGCAGCAGATGACATCTATCAGGTATTCACTTGGTAAGAATCACCCAATAATCTCCATGTTTTTAGCACCACTTTAGACTAAATTGAGGGGAATTTATAATCAGGCTTCATTAGATCCAGTTGCCAAAGGACATCTATTTTATTATCAATAACAAATAAACTCATATTAACGGTAGTAACCACTAACTTTTCTCTCTTGTAATTGGAGGTCATGATAGTGAAGCTGAGAGGAGCATGCTTGCTTGGCTAAATCCCTCGAAGCTAAATAAACATGAGAAAAAAAAGTTTTCAGGTTCTTTTAGGTCGGTCGTCAATCATTCAGCGCTGCTTTATCAGGGCTGTTTTGGCTAGCAGCCTATGACTGATCAGGCGTAATAACAGCCCACAACAAGGCTCAGCTATCTTTATGACCTTGTGGCCATGCCAAGCTTTTGCTGTCAGCAAAATAGTTTTTATTTCCGCAGAAAGACTGGGAGATGTTGAGCTGCTGTTTGGAGGGAGACATGAGGGGTAGGTTAGGAGATCCAAAACCGGTAGGAAAAACTTGCTTACTTAATGTTCCCAAACAGAAAAAAGCAACGTTTGAGTCTGACACATCAATTAAATGTTATAGATGGAGCTGCCTAATTATCTGAAGGCAACACCCAAATCAAACATACAACCTGCTGCAGCCTTGAGGTCATGACTGGGTGTCATTAAAAGTGACTGTACAGTTGGTGGCTTGACAGCAAACACTATTTTATATGTTATCTGTGGATGGAGGATGTTGCTCTGCAAAAACCAAAATACAGTAACTGTGCAAAACAGACCTCATGATTTAACTGTCCTGTAACCAGAAAATACACTTAATTAACTCCTGTAGAAGTATCAGGGCTGTGACTAGGCAGGCTTTTAGAAATACTGAGGTCATGAATCCTGCATGTGATATTTATGGATAATAAATGTTTTTTTTGCGGCCTGGTTTGGTTAAAAAACGACTAAATGGTTGTCTTTCGGTTATATTATATGATCATTTCCAGACATGCATGTTAAAAAAGTTATTTTTAATGTACATGCAAGCATAAAAGTGGATAGCAGACACTTTTAAGAAGATTTAATGGTGATGTAAGCTAGACAATGTAAATTAATCAAATATGCCATCTGTGGTGAACATTTTCCTTAAAGGAAAGTGTAGGAAGTTCTCCCATCTAGCTTTGAGATCATATATCGCAATCAACTCTCTCGCACAACACAGTTCAAAGTACGTATTACAGCTACGTAGCCTTCACGCTTCAAAAAGCTGGTCTCTTGCTCTTTTCAATATCCTTTTCTGGGCGAAGAATTTGAATTTGAATTTTGAATATGTGTGGTCCTCCATGTTTCCTTCTTTAAACTTGCCGGCCGGGAAGCTATGATACCCATTAGCAGCATGAGCAGCACCTGTGAGTTTATCATGTGACAGCGAAATCGCGAAAGGCGGAGCAGTATGTCCTGTATGTCCCTGACCTGCTAACATATTTCAAGATGGTGCATGAATATGGAGCGTCTACCCCAGTTCATGTGAATGCAAATGTAAAATTACAAGCCAAAGGGAATACTTGGAATTGATGGTGGTGGTAAATATTGAAATATCATGAAAAAGGACAAGTAAAACATTACATAGAAACATAATCATATGGCCATATAATCTTACATACAGGGATGATTTATTGATGGTTGACACCTTTAAAGCAGCTCCTCCTCATCATTATCTGGGGCTGTGAGTTTAGGGAGTTCAGACAGATCCAGCTCTGACTCAGCTGATATCTGTGGAGCGGAGAGCTGTATGTTGGAGGAGGGGGTGAGCCGTCTAAACAGGGAGCTATGCTGACTATGTAGCCGTGTGACACAGCAGTCTGTTTTATAGGCAACACCGCACACCCCACCCACCACTCTCCACATTGGGTGACACACAACATGTCTCTCTCTCTCTCTCTCTCTCTCTCTCTCTCTCTCTCTCTGCCAGCAGCCTTGTAACTCAAAGTGCAGTGAGGGTTAAAGCACTGCCGTGATCTGGGTGAAACAGGTTGAAGTTGAGGAGAGGGCAAGGACAAAAACAGCTCATTAAAATGTTGTTTGCTTTTGCAGTCAGTATGAAAGTCAGACATTAATTTAGCATTCATGAAAATAAGAAAACTTTGTGCTTTTTATTTTATATATTTAGATGGAGGATGAAATTAACATACACAGTTTAATAATCTGTATCTCAAAAAAGTAGAAGATATTACGCCTGTTTTTCATGCTTGTTTAGCTTTACACCTAAAAAAAAACAAGTAAACATTGCTTCCCCCCTTTCTATTATTTACCTTTACCCACTTAGTCATTGTATCCACATAATTAATGATTATTTATCAAAACTCTCATTGTGTAAATATTTTGTTAAAGCACCACTAGTCACCCCTACTATATCGTCGCAATACAGACATTGATGTATTTGGTCAAGAATATTGTGATATTTGATTTTCTCCATATTGCCCAGCCCTACCGACAGCCTCTGATCATGGGGTGCCATGTATAGACAGCAGCCAGTGACAGGCAATCACTTCATCTTTGTATAAAGTATAAACTGGGTTATCTCGTTTGTTTATTTGAATGGAGAGAGTATAGCTTAAAGGTCCAATATGTAATATATTTACTGTAATACATCCAAAAATGACCCCAATGCGTCATCAGATATTAAAGAGACATGCTAAGTTGAAATACTATCTTTTCTGACAACATTGCTAATGCCAGTATTCTCTCCTTTTGAAATTTCCGTTCCGTGACGGAATTTCTGTTTGTGTTTTGGCCTGTTTGTTGTTATCAACTGCCCAGTTTGTCAGCCAGGCCGGGTTGCCAGATATACCTGTAAAAACGCAAACCCAGCGCGCTACTGCTGTAAGGTTAATACAGCCATAAAAGCAGCAAACAAACGAACAGGATCAACAGAGATTGATTTTACCTGACAAAAAAAAACGGCATGTTTCTAATAGTTGCGTGACCAGAGACGTAACAAACCCGTCTGGGTAAATATTGGAGATGTATTTGAAAGATGGAGACAGCTTAGAGCCCAAAAGGAAGCAGAGTTGGCTAATTTCCTCCTGAACAGGTAAGCATTAGCTTCAGGCTAATCTATCACAGCTACTAGGGAACGGGCATTTTATGTCATTTCAACATTTGTGTAGCTACTCACATTGAATTAGTACCCGAGTTCGTTACTCGCAAAAACAATTGAGACACAGCCAGTGAAGTGATCCCGACTGGTCCTGGCTAAAGCCACCATGCTAACCCTGCTAACGGCTAACGTTACCGGAGGACCAGGCAAGCAACCACGGCTGTTTACAACGTGTAGCCTGTTCAGCGACTGTAGCCGACAACGGTGAATTATTTGAAGCCAAGAGGGGGGGGCTGTAAATCGGAAAGAGAGGACCTTGAGTTTGCAGTGTGTTTAGCGATTGTTGCCGTAATTCTAAGCCAATAAAGTGTGTTCAGTCGGGTGGAAAAGGACGTGATAGTGGTATTTTTAGCAGTTCCTATCGTAATTCTAAGCCGAGGAAGTGTGTCTGTCTGGCGTGTGGAGAGGATGGGCGAGGTTGTGGGATTTTTTAGCAGTTCCTACGGTAATTCTAAGCCGAAAAAGTGTGTCTGTCAGTTGGGTACAGAGCTCCACGTGAGCACGGGCTTTTATGACTGTCAATATAGCCAGCATCTAACGTTAGCTACTTCGCTGTGCTGTGAAGTAATGTCTGGCTATGTGAGACAAGCGTCTAGCAACATTGTTGTGGATGCTCCGGTATCAGCCTGGCAACCAACGTGAACTTCGAGTCTGGGGAGGAGGGGGCGGGGGAGACGACTCTCTCCAGTATATTGAATTTGTACTGCAGTAACTATTTTAAACACTAGTTGTCAGTATTACATATTGGACCTTTAATCTAGAAATCATGTTTTGGAAAATTGGATTGTAAGACTGTGGCGGCTATGGAAGCCAGTTTGGGTTAAAAAAAAGAGCTGCATCATTCTCTGTTCTTCTTTAGCAACAACTACCACTGTGCCCTTGAGCAAAGCTGCCTGTAAATGTGATGTTCCTCTTTGTAAGGTTATGTTAAAGGCGTGGAGTGGGGAAATACAAACTTAATTGACTTTGCGTGGTAAAGTTTATTCAGCAAGCAGTTAGATTTATTGGCATCTCTCACTAATGAGCTTCAAGTACTGATGGCACATTGCTGATAACCTGCACAAAATGAACAGTTAGTTGATCTATACAGATTGGCATTCCCGAACATAATGTCCTTAATTCCTGTATATTTGAGGCACTTCTCATAAACGGAGCACAGCTTTAGTTTCGTGGATTTCTTTACAGTCATTCCCATTTCTAAGAATGAATAACTGAAAGGTAAATTGTCCCCAGAGGGGCACTGCAGGTACAAGCGTGAATGTATGTTCGCCTTGCTGCATGTTTTACTGCAGACCTGGTTGCTGCTCTGCGACTCCATGTCTGGCGGGAACTATTTGTAAAATTCTTATTTTGTTTTTCAGTTTGTCCTGTCAAGTAAAACTGTGTTACATCATAGAAGATATCCAGCAGTATTTTTTCTCTTCGATCCCATACTGTCTGTTTTGTTGCAGTGGCAGTGAAACTTTGAGGGTATTTTGATGGCTTCTACTCTATGTACTGCTGCAGATTATTTACATGGCTGTCACTCAGGGTGATCCATTTTACAACATTTGTGTCACAGTAATTGAATCCACCTCTGTTGGTTGCTTAGTGTGGGCTTTGTGATCGAAAGGTCTCAGGTACAATTCTTCACTCTCAAAGTGTCCTTAAGCAAAACACAGGAACTCTCTGCTTGCTTTGAGTAAAAACATCAGTTAAAGGCACTGTGACCCTCCACTGCTAGAATGGGTAATGGGTAAACATGACCTGCAAGGTACATGTAGTCTTGTATGTAGAAGGTGCATATTTAAAGGGATAATCTGCCCTTAGATCATCTTCCACTGGAATTTATATCAAATATGTTAATAATCTCTATTTTAATTTCAGATATTTTGACAACCAGCCAGGTAATAATGCCTAACTTTGTGATCAGTTAAGGCTGTTTACACTCAGCAATCTGTTGAGATCTCTTTATTACAGGGGATTGTTTGATTACATGTTGTTTTGTTTATTTTTACACTTCACATTTGTGGTAACTTGCAGAAATTGCTATTTAAATGTAACTATCATTATCAGTTCTCCCCTGTCTGCTTATGGGTGGAGAATTCAAATTGCCGGGTGTGATGAGACAGTTAATGATGTTGAAATGTATTTTGACAGGAAGTGCTTAATGATGTCACTTGACTGTCTCTGGGTTGTTGTGGTCTCTGTCTCAGACAGACAGCTGCACATGACTCACCTTGAAACGCCCAGTGTGTTATTAGTCGATACCTAGTGGTGGCCACAATGGACAAAAATATTTCTTACACCTATCTTGGTTAGACAAATAGTTAAAATCACAGATGGCCATGGCAAAGATGATCAGTGTTTGTCTAGTAAACATGTAGCTGCAGAGTGCTAGTGTTCCTGTAGTTCAAAAGGTGGAGCAATGCTGCCAGGGTTAGAGATTTGATTTCTCCTAGTGCAACCAGTGACAACAGTTGTGTGCTGAATGTGACAAAAGCATCCACAAGTTATAGAAAATGTGGAATGTTGACTGGAATTTGTGTAGCTGAGCAGTGTGTTATGTAAAAATTGTAGAAAGAAATCATTTTTCATTTAGATTTTTAGCATTTTTACCAAAAAGCTTTGCAACTTTTAAAATGTTGATTCAAACTGTATGTCCACTACTTTATTTTGACCCTTTTATTTTCTTTGAAGCAAGAAAATTAAGTGATTTTGTCTGAAATCTGGAGAGATCGCCTTGGACCAAAGACTAAAAAGTCAAAAATTCCCAAAGTCCAAAAAAGTCCCCATTGCTCCGGCTCGCTACTGCTTTTAAAAGGGAGAACATGATTAGACAACTCGCTACAGCTATGACAATCAGTCCCTCCCTGCCTGCTCACCTGAGCCACCACCTCCTCCCCACACTCTCTCTCCCCACACCTCCACAATGCAATTTCAAGAATTTTTAACAGGTTGACTGAACTTTTTTGTGGAAATAAGATAAGACATATATTATTATTCAAACAAGATTTTGTCTGGAGCACTACCTTAAGCCAATATTATTGAGGTCAAAGTCAGAGCCAGTGCCAGAGTGGCTGACTATATTCCTACAGCCAAATAAGGATGATACTTGCAATAAAAGCACAAACATGTAGACATAAAAAGAATCAACGTGACTCTAGAACAGAAAGGCCTTGCACTTTAAAAAGTGATGGTGGTCGATGACATTATGAGATGCTCTGTTGGCCATCATGCTCAGCGAATCTGCCTCCACCTCACACAGACTGTGAACAAGTCTGAAATAGTCAAGCTATCGAATGTTTCCCTGTCACCAAAGCTGCTTGTTTGTGCTTGGTACATTGGCATGGTATCCTACAGTATCACTTTCATAAACAACTTTGGGAATGTATTTATTTTCAGAGATAATCTATATGAGAAGAGCCAAAGATAACTGGACAAGAAAGGATTTGTCGATAGCAGGGGTGTGCATCTATTTCACTGTCTGCTCCAACTTCCTCATGGAGAAAAATATGGTACAAAATGGCATTTTAAAAATAATAATTTATTATATAATAATTTATAAACAAAGTTATTCTGTTCTCCTTTTTTGGTGCCTGTTGCATCTCTGCACTGCCTTAATCTTATAGTGCACTTCCCTACTTGATACTTGAACACACTGTACTGAAAACAGAAGATACAAAGGCACATCTTTGGTTCAAGAGTTCCATCAGTCTTCATCTCAGCTGGCTGAGCTGTTGCTTTGCGTCAGATCTCACCACTGACAGTCTCTAATCCCTCTGGCCAGCAGCCTAAAGGAGGAAACATTGTTCAACCTCACACTGTGTTTACATCTCCAGCCTCCTCCGGGTGAACTCAGCCTGCAGCTCGGAGGAAAAGCAAGAGTCTGCAGTTTTGCTAAAAAATACCAAACCATCCATCTTTGTTTAGAATATCAACAGCTGGCAGTAAATATCAGACGTTAACCCTCACTGCTATTTCCTCTCTGTTTAGCCTAAGTAGTTTTTCAAACTACACCCGTGAAAAACGTGTCTCTGATTTGGTCCATTTAGGCCTGAGAGGGCTCTGCAGCAGAGTATCCTTGTGATTGTGTTTATGTTGATATGTGGTGTGTGGCAATATATGCTAAGTTTCTTTCTGTCAGGGTACTCCACAGGGAGTAAGGAGCATGAGAAGCATTCTTTATCTTTTGCTTTTTTCTCTCTCACACACACACACACACACACACACACACACACACACACACACACACACACACACACACTTCTCATCACACTTTTATTTTCTATCTGGCTTTGCTTCTCATATTTTGCACTCTCTCCAACTGCCAAAACACATTAACCTATGACCTTCTCGTGAATGTCTATCAAAAACAGTGCTGCTAACGGTGTTTACAAAATGACATTTTTAAAAATCTGGATTTTACACATTCAAACTATCTCAAGGTGATGAATTGTTCTTTTTTTAGCAGTGCATAATCATGGAGTTGTGAGTTAAAGGGGTAATAGAATGCAAAACCGATTTTACCTTGTCATAGTTGAATAACGACAGTTTGGTGGTTAAATAGGACATACATAGAACCTCACAATCCCATTGACATCCCTTTCCTCTGCAAATCTCACAATTTGAAACTGCCTCTGAAAACAGGCAAATCTCAATGAAGCTAATAGTTGACGTCAACTTGGTGGCTCCTCCTTATTTGGCTCTAGTCTTCATCATTGTCACGCCCCAACATTTACATAGGCTACACCACTGATCTGAGATCAGGTAGTCTTCTGAATAGGTCGTGCAAAGCCCCGAGCCCAGTCCAGTAGTCCAGTAACCCAGAAACGGTGACTTTGCCCTGGGTATGGAGCCCAGCAGGCTGCCGCTTTCTCGTCAGACTGTGTGGAGCTCCTGAAGTCCGACATGTCTTACCAAATTTGCAATTAGCCATACATTTTCGTAAAACAGCCCATATTTGAGCTTTATATAGTTGATTTCTCGCATAAAAAAGTCTCAGAAGTGAATTTAATAACAAAATAGCAGACAAACAATGTCTGAAATATGAGACCTGCTGTCTCATCTCCAATGTATGTGTATGTGGTTCGCTCAACCAATCAGCGCGCAGCTCATCTAAATATTCATGAGCATACCATATTTGGAAGAAAAGCTCTTGTTCGAAATAGGGCCATATTCACAGGGTAGTTAAGGGCCCATAGAATAGCACTCGGGCCATTTTCAGCCCAACCAATGTTACATATCCTATTAGGAGACCTTAAGGAACAGTGTGAAATACCCTGTATAATCATTCTATCACCCCTTTAAGTTTGTAATGAAACCTCTGTAAATGGGAATTATGAGGGGGAAAAAGGAGGGAAGGAGAACACAGGAAAGAAAAGCAAAGGGGATGAAGACGTAAGGGACAAAAATAACTTAAAATAGGCGCTGAAAAGAAAAACAGGAGAGGCAATGAGATGAGAATAAACTAGAGCATAGGAGGAGGAGGTGAAGTGAGAAGGGGAAGGGGGCAGGAACCGGTCTGAACCAGCGTAGGCCGACTCTCCGGGCTTTATACCCCTCCTAACTCCCCTCCCTCTTCCTCGCCCTCCTCATCTTTCATCTGACTCAGACTGGCTGAACTTTTTTATTTTAGCGCTCCATCATGCGCTTGTTGACACCACAATTTGGATACACATTCCCCAGAAGTGTAAGAGGATCCACAGCGTCAGAGTGAAGGCAGGGACAGTGGTGGTGATGTCGGGACAATCCAGGACTTACAGTGACGGGCCGGTGTTCCCCTACACATTACATAAAGATTCAGGAGGTGACCTGGGAGAGCCAAATTTGGTGTATTGATTATCAGGCAGACATGCTTGACATTAGTGAACACACATATATTTCTGGTGGAACAGTTTGTTTCCATGTTACAGTGGGTGTAACCATCAGGCAACTATTGAGTCTATACGCTGTAGATCTTGTATCTTTTTCAGTATCTTCAGTAACTGCATACGATGTCTTCACTTATTCTACTTTCATAACGTGTAATGATTTGACAACCTTGCCTCAAACATTTTACATTTTAGGTGAAATTATGTATTTAAAGATGCTGAGTCTGTTAAAATCATGGATGATGGTGGGGAGAGGAGAAGAAAAAGCTGATTATGTATTTAATCATGGGCATAGGGTGTATATACAATCATGATTGGTTTGGGAGTGGTGTCAGGAAAAAAGGGACATAAACATTCTGGTTTAGTGATTTGGTAAGAGTTGGAAAAGTATTGATTATTTTTTAATTAATCATAGCAAGAATATAGCCTGATTAATAGACTTGTAAAGAAATATTAGGCGTGTGTGAGGGGCCTCGTGGTTGGACTGCCATTTGGGCTTTTTTTTTTTTTTTTATTAGGTGAGAGCTGTTACAAAACCTTTATAAGAGAGGGACAGCAAAGTCAGAGGCAGAGGTGTCTCCGTCTCTGGGACAAGCCCAACGTCATGTTAGATGTAGTCACAGAGCTCATCCGAACTGGCACTATTTCTGGACTCAGCCAGCTGCAGAGTCCTAAACTTACTTCCCTGGACCAGTTAATGCTGGCTGCTGTCTTCACAGGTCAGACATCTTCTATATATATTTAATCTCCTGTAGCACTTTGGGATTGATTTTCTTCAATTAAAAGTGCTCTACAAATAAAATGTATTATTATTATTATTATTACACTTACATTAATATCTTCACTCATCAGAGCAAACACGGAATCACTGTGCACCACAGCCAATTCTATTTTAAGGGTTGGAGTTCGACAGATGCTGTAAACAAGTTTGATACTGTTTTTAGATGAATTCCAGCCATTTCAGATATGGTGGAGGTCTTTGACATTGCATTAATCACTTTTCGTGTCAGTGTTTTCATTCAGAAAACTTGTTATGAAATCAAATTCCTCAATCTAAGGCTGAAAAAATGACAGTGAAGTTTTATTGTCCTGTGATTCATCAGAGGCATTTCTACCTTGAAAGGACGTCTAGGAAAACAGAATTTGAAGTTGTGAGATGATTGGTGAAATTGGAAAGAAGAAAAACTAATTTGCTACACAAATTTATATTATTATTTTTAATAATGGTTGATTTTTACTTCTTTGTGCCTTGAACGTGACAAGGGGCCCCAACTTGATCTAGTTTGTGGGTCTCCAGCCCAGGGGGGTGAACGCTCTCATTGGATGTCTGAAGCAGGGGAGGAGGTGGTGCAGGAGATCAGACTCCTGACCTCTGACCTCACCCCATAACGCTGCCAGGAGCCTCACTACATGCAGAGCAGCCATCCATCCACTGCACTGTGAGATAGTAACTGCTCTGTGCTGACTTACAGCTTTTATTATGCATGACCAAAGGCAGCTGTACACAGCTGGGGCAGCCCAAAGCTGCTGAGCTAAATGCAATAAGATCACCACATTACTTTCTTCCTATTGTGAAAGTCCAGGTTTGTTTCCACCAGGAGGAAAACATCAAGACAACAAGAATTTAAAACATCAATAATTACTGCCAAATTCTTAGTGATACCTTGCTATAATTTTAATAAAGAAACAAGACCATGGTGCACACCTCTGGTCACCTTTACTGCTCACCAGTAGTTTTCTCTAATGTTTTGCAAGATCAAAACCACATTTCCCATAAGCCCCATTATTCTCTGTCCACCCTTCTCTTTGAAGAGGATGAACACTTTGGGATGGCATTCATTACAATGAAATTTGCTCACCGGGTGCATATGTAGAAAAGGATTTTCAGGATTTCTCTGGCTTCTGCATTTTTGGGCCCATAGAGAATGCATATTAAAGTCCTTCTCTGGCTAAACTAGCCGAATTCCTGCTGGATTTGGCTCTTTGAGACATTTACATTTTTATTGTAACCTAATGGATCAAATTGTGATCATACAAAGAATAATTTCAGATTGTTTGTGATGCTCTGGGAGCTTGCTTCCTTCTTTTGGTCTGTTAAGCAATCCATTAGATTTCCCCACCAAATTTAACCTGGAGGGTAGATGTCTGAGGCCACTTGTGGCGCATAGTTCTTTCATTATGCCATGACCAAACTGAGTCAGACCAAGCTTGAGCAGGTTTGTGCAAATTGGTAGTTCAAAACTCCAAACTGACCTCTCTGGGTCGTGTGGGATCATTCTTACATATGTACTGGGAGTTTCCTGATGTGGCGTCCTTTTGGAAATTAGTATCTTCCACTTTATCAGATCTATTGGAGGTAGAAATGTTCTCCTAAAATACTGCTTCTAAATGACACCTCATCATTGAGCCTGTCCTCTACTCGGACCCGCACTCTATTAGCAGGGTTGACTGCAGCTAAAAGAATGCTGGCCTTGCGCTGGAAGCCCCCCCACTCACACGCACCCAGTGGCTACAATCATTTTTGAGCACACTCTACATGGAGTTGTCTGTAGCAAGAATGCATGGAGCTAGTCAGAAAACAATCCAAACCTGGACCTCTGCGGTGGCAGTGGTTAAAGATTTACTGAGTTGAGCTGAGGAATATGTCTTTATTGGTAATTTTTTGTTTATTTCTGTACACTTACTTTGGCCTTTAGCAGTGGTTCCCAACCTGGGGTCCGGGGACCCCTCAGGGGGGCGGCAAAGATCACAGGGGGTGCGCAAGTCTTTATCTTGTTTGAGGTTGAGGTAAAAAAAAAATATTTGCACATGTTAAACAAATTATGATAATACACTAGAATATATAATGTATACAAAAGTCTGTATAAAAACCAGAGATGTTCACAAGTCATTTTTTGCAAGTCCAAGTCAAGTCTCAAGTCTTTGAGGGGCAAGTTCAAGTCAAGTCTCAAGTCTCTGGCCATCTGATCTGTCCCTAACACTGTATTGTTAAATCTTATGAATTCAAAACATGTCCTGTAGCTACCATCCATACAGTACAGTATTAAAATCAGTTGTAGGATAACTTTATGGGGTCTACTTAACACAGCCCTCTAGCCCTCGGACCTGGTGAAATATTAACCTAAGTCTGTCACATCATATGGATACAACTATAAAGATACAATGTGCCTGTTCCCAGCATTAGCACAATACTCTGCGATGGTTAGCTTGTTACCTGTGACGATATATGCTAAATGTAGGGTAGGTGAGGCCAGCGTCTCCACGGCAGGTGACAGTGCGCACGGATCCGCTGTACCACGCATGGATGAAATAATGAAATAGTAAATAGGACTACAGTAACAGAAATATGTGCAGAATTAAGACAGTCAAGACGGCCCAGTGTTTGGTGGACCGGGTACACCTTGTTCACTTAATAGCCTACAAATCATCCACGGGATCAATTACGCATCACATGAGTTTGCCCACCCGACACAGCGTTTGTTCCTGGGGAGATGGATCCGTGCGTCCCGCCTCCTGTGCGCCATGGATGTCTGAGTCTTAGCAACTACTAACTATAAAGATACAATGTGCCTGTTCCAAGCATTAACACAACACTTTGCGATGGTTAGCTTGTTACCTGTGACGATAAATGTTAAGGTGCATTTTGAGATGCCTGATGAAGTCCGACGTTGTTGATCCGGCATCATTTATCTTGGTGCCACACACTTTGCATGTAGCTGTTAGATTACTGCCTCTGTTTACCAAGTTATTGAAAGCAAAACTAATGAGAAAAGGTACAACTCCAGGAGGATTTGGTGTCGCCATCGGCAATGCATTTTTTTGATATGTGAGTGCGCGCACATAGGCGCATGCGTTAAGTTGCACATTATGGCAAAGGGCAGGGGACATGCAGCTCGTCATACGTTTCCCTGTATATGCGCCAATAAAAGAAAATAGAAATACATGAATACATTTTGATTTAAAAAGCTATAATTGCATGAAAATAGGTTGCTGACGAGTCTCGAAGCTCGAGTCCGAGTCAAGTCTGAAGTCTTTTGGGTCGAGTCCGAGTCAAGTCTGAAGTCAGCTGTTTGTGCGACTTAAGTGCGACTCGAGTCCGAGTCTCAGACTCGAGTCTCCATCTCTGATAAAAACTATATTTTTTTGTTCTCGCTTAAAATTGTAGGCAGGCTACTTAGTAGGCCAAACCTCCGGGACCTCTTAACCTGTGACCCTTGCTGTCATCAGGTCAGCTGCTAGCTGCTATCATCCTCGTTTTTCCTGCCGCTACGGAATCACTATTTTATGAATAAAACATAGCGGAGAAACGTAAAAGTGCTGATAACTCCTCTGTATCAAAAAAGAAAGTAAGGCTCTATCTCGAGAGTTACCTCAACTTCGGTTTCGGAGGGGGGGGCTCAGCTTTTCTTAGACATAAGTAAGGGGGGCGCCAAGGACAAAAGGTTGGGAACCACTGGCCTATAGGACACTGATATGACCAATGTACTATGTGCTGTATCACTATGTGTACTGTATGTAACATAGAAGATCATGTTGGGACATTGAGGGAGGGGAGATGTCGCTATTCTTGGGGGTATTCTGGAAGGGTGGGTGGAGGGAAGTGGATACTACTTGTTGTATTACTGTCTTTGAATTGTGTCATGCCCTTCTCTTTTGAAAATAAAAAATAATTGATCACAAAAAAAACTCCAAACTGACCATGAGACTTTCAGTACAGTGGAAATGAAAACTATCTCATGTCCCTCAGCGATGACCGTCAAGGTGCCTTTGAGCAAGGGTGAAGCTCAGTTGCCAACAGTAGAAAACTTAGGCTAGGTTAGGTTTGAATGTGTGAAAGCATAAGAAGAAGCAAGGTGTTGCCATGAAAAAGCTCAGTGGATAACTAGTGGTTGAAAAAAGCCCAAATCCTAAATGAGTGTCTTCTCTCCAAATCTAAATCCTCAGGACCTCATTTATTGGAAAACATGCATTATAATCCAAGTAAAACATACTTGGCAAAATTCCTCCATCTGACACAGCTGAAAATCAGTTCCACCTGGACCGAGGCGAGGCAGTACTACTTAGATTTTCCATTGCATAACTCTCCAGCTGCATTTTATTTGTTCCTCTGAAGGCATGGCCGTTCACTTTACAGTGAATGTCTCTGCAGATGTATCTATTGAAAGCACATTTTTTCGCTTGCTGTGTTCTGCCAGTGGAAATGTTTGGAATTTTTTTTTTTTTTCCTCTATTTTAAGCTGCCTAACTTTAAAAGAAACCTTCTAGTATAAATTGGTCCAAACACTGGGTTTCATTAGATAGACTTTGCTTTCCTACATAGCATTAAAGTAAAGCTACAAGAAGGCCTACAGAATGTGTAAATTCACTACCAGGTGACTTTTTTAACAGCAAAAGAAACATGTTTTTCTTCTCAGAGGTCTTAGCAAAACATTCAGTATAATTAAAAAAAAAAATCAGAAAGAGTCAACAACCTTTGAAGTTGAATCTCTGACCTCTGATCCCGAGAGGACCACTTGCAATCAGATTACAAATATTCTGTTTGCATTTAACTGAAGCCTTAAGGTTCAACACCACCTGCACCTGTTTGTTGTTAGCCACAACCAATGTGCGAATCTCTTTGTTGCATTTTTGATTTTGGCTTGTTTAAGCTGCACAATTATAAGTGAACCAGAGGTTGTAAAGTAAAGACTCAATAACTCACAAGCAGCCATTTGTCTCTCTTCTCACTAGGACAGACAAATAAACTAAATAAGGCTGTCCCAACATGCCTGATGTGAACAGACTATCAGACCATGAGATATGCACAGTATTGCACTGCAGTTCCAAAGAACAGGGCGCACAGACACACTTGAGTCTCTGTCCGGCTCTCATAAAGCTCAGCTGTGCTTCTTTACTCTAAACACTGCAGTAAGTCTTGAGTTAAACAGCTGTGCAAGTGACCTGTCAGTTCAACTTACTGCAACAAGTGCACATGCACACATGCAACAAATATTGTTTATGTTGAGCCTCTTAGGGAAGCTTGTGTAAATAATCACAGTCTGATTCCATTGATTATCGATTATATACATCTGCTTTACGCTCTTACAGTGCATGTCAAAAGGTCTACAGTATAATGGAGAAATGCAGAAATTGTTTCTTGATATGTTAATATTGTTTGCTGTTACTGATTCTGATTCATCAGAAATCACAATCATTTAACTTTTGCTTTTGCTTTTTCTGTGTTGTTTCAATTTAGCTCAAATCCAAAGAAAAGGAGAAATCCATCAAAGATTAACACATGGTGACCGTCTTCATATGCCTCTGTTGTTTATGTGTGTGCATGTGTGTCACGTGTGTGTCTATAGTGTGATGTATCCATATGACATGCCTCAGTATCTTAGCCTTGATTCTTCACACATGGAGGGGATTGATGGCCACTGCATGCATTCTCTCCATGCATATATATGCCCGGCATGTGTGCTGCAAAGGGCAGTCGAGGCACTAAATTAACCCTCCTCCTCCTCCTCCGCTCCCCCTGAGCTGGGCCAGTGAAAAGCAGCGCAAACCAGCGTGAGCCAGTGCTGGGAGCTCCATCACCCCCCACCTCCTCCTTCCTCTGACTTCTTCCTCCCATATGTACATACATACACACACACACACACACACACATATCCACACACACGCGTCAGGATTAGTGTACTTATGAGGGCCAGCCATTGTCTGTATTCATTCTGTAATATCTGACCCTGAACTTCAGATCATTCTCTGACCTTGGGTGGACTACAGTGCTTTTCTGCCCAAGGAGCTTTCAAGTTTTTGGTTAGAAGTTTGATTATTTAATTGCAGCTGCTTTGATTGATGCTTCTCATTCTTATTGGGAAGTAATTAGATCTTTAGCATGATAAACAGCATTTAAAGAAAGATCCAGCATCACCACATCATGTCTAACCTAAACATCATAATTCTAGTCTTACCCCTAAATCTTAACCAAATTCCAACTTTGAGTCGAAAGTCTTGATCTTATTCAAATCCTAATTCTACTCTCTTAAACCGTTTCTAAACTAAGAGACACAAGTCTTTATACTATAACTGCCTTTTACCTTTTACAGTAAAAACTGTAAAAGGTAAAAATTCTCACTCTGGAGGTCTAAAACTCAAATTGGGAGAAAACCAATAATACTTGTTACACACACACACACACACACACATTTTATGTATGTAAAGCTGATGAATACAATGGATTCGTCGATTGCAGTGAAATGATTTAAGCCAGAATGTGTTTCTCTGTAAGCAAACAAGGTTTAGCCAGAGTTGTCCAAGTTTACAAGGCCTTTTCCTGTTGTTGGAGAGCTGTGAGGTATTTTGGTTACCCAACTTCCCATTAGGTTCCCACTCGTTCAAGGACACCCTTTTAGCTTGACTCTTTTCTGAAGTTTAAAAGGGAAAATGTGAGAAAACTTCCTTATATTAGCACAGATGCAGTCAGACTGTAAAAAATACATGCAGCACTCCCTGGACTTTATAAGTATTTGCACAAGCCTAACCCCCTCTTAATGAAAAGTGAATTTACATGTTTTCATGTGTATACTTGAAAGTTTGTTGTTTACTTTTTGTGCATGCAGTAGGTTGTGTTCAACTATATATTTAGCACATTTTTTTAATCAGGTTTTTACAAATTCTTTTAAACTCAGGAAATTAGTGTCATAGAGTAAATCAGGTGGCTGCTATGAACTTTATTTTTTGCTGTATATTTACACAGGATTGAAGGGTTTGGTGCAAATCGTTATATCAATAGCACCTTACCTATCTGTGTCCAATGTACCAATCCTGAAACATAATATTAAAATAAACTCAGATATGTGGGAAAAATTACATCACATTGGTATCAAGTTGCACCTAAGATCCAAACCAGTTATCCTCTCGTGCAGGGTGATAATTTGGCAAAACTGACCCGCAGTAAGTTAGATGGCAACTTAACAGTCAAGTGTTATGTGTTCGTGCTCAGCTATAACTCCATAGTAAATCAACATTTGGCTTACTGCTGTCTTCATCCCACATCAAAACACATCCATTTGTATCATGCTGAAAGACGGTCACACAAGCACACATATAAAAGGCAGACAGACGCAGAACATAGAGCAAATACATGTACTTTCTTCTCAAGTGTCAGTAAAGTGTTGAGGAACAGAGAAAAAACAAAGGGCAGAAGGCAGCATGTTTTCATGTACAGTAAAGAAGTCTGTAGAGGCAGTGGTGGGTGATCAGTCACATGCTGAACTGAAGAACACAGGAAACACTTTCGCATCACAGTAGGTTTGTGTGTTTTGTAGTGTGTGTCTGCCGGCAGCATGGGAGCGCGTGCAGCAGATTTTATCTCCACCAGCATTAAACACACAGCAATACTAAGTTCAAAAGGTCACGTTGCAAAATCAGTGTTAATAAATGACATTGTCCTTATTTCCCATTTCTGCAGGTGCACACCAATTTAGATAGATTAACAGTTTCAGATTTAACCAACTGTCCCAGAGACATAAGCTGTACTTGTCAACTGTAACACTCAATGAAACGGAAAAATGTACTATATAGGGATGATTTTTATCCAGTCTTGACAATCATTTAAGGGTGGCTCTAACTAGACCAGAGTATTGCTGAAAAAACACATCCTGATTTCACACAGTGATGCTATAATAATATGTTAGTGCCAGCAGATGTTACAATTCTATAATGACATACATGCAGTGGCATGCTTATTACCCTGGATGTAATGTTTATCTAATGTAATTTAAAATTTAGACATCCTGGAACTGCCTGGAAGCCATAAAAAACTAAAATGTGCTCATATAACAGAATTTTACCATAGGGGATCAATGAATGACTACTATTATAATGAATTTAGTATATATATATATCAGCTCTTTTTCCTGAGTTTATAAATAAAGCATTTTGGAACAGAATACCTTTAGATAAATAGTTGCTGCAGAGTTTGTCCCGCTGGTCAGTCACCCACTTGGCTGTGCCCTCTCACCCAGTGGCTGGACATCCCAGAATCCCCTCTGCAAAGGCCATTAGCAAAATATCTGCCCCCTCACCTGGATTCCACCTCTTGCAAACAAGAAATGTGGTTCCACTGCTACAGTATGAGACAGAGGCTGCCAATCTCTTGTCTCATGGCATGATCTGTTTATAGTTCTTAATCACAGGGATTTTAATTATTTTTCCACAACGGCTCAGGGGTTAGCAGTGTTGCCTCGTAACTCAAATCTCAGCCTTGTGTGGAGATTGCCTGCCTTCCTCATGTTAATACATTTTTACCAAAAGACGTGAATTTTGGGTATTTGGGATTCTATTGCTATTGTCCTCGACCAAAAGTGCCTCATATGGACAACTTTATTTTCATTTTTATGGTGAAAAATATAAATAGCTGACTCAGTGTGTGCATGTATTTTCTTACTTTGACTTAACACAAAACTAGAAAAAAGTCCATACTCACTAAACTTATCCAAAGGCTCCAAATATTTGGCCTCAAGCCTTCTTCATTGTGGTCTTATTGTGAATTTAACAAGACTACCTACTCTGAAAAACGAGGTTCGTGGATTCCACAACCACTATTAATCAAGGACAATAAGCACAGGAGATTGTCTAATTTGACTATTGAATATATTGACAACTAATATGGAAATATACGCAATACTAGTTAAGGTACAGAGATAACATAACTTCATTTTGAACTCAAAAGATAAGGGGAGAGTGGCTCTTCACCACTTTTTCATAAAATACTCCTGGAATTGTATTGTCCCTCTCCAGCTGTGTGTCCCTAAAATCACTAATGAGTGTCTTTAACACATGCAAAGTTCCTATGAGAAATGTATACATTTAAAAAGATATTTGGAATACAAAATGCATTGTGCGAGCCACAAGGGTTTCATTGCCTTAAACTTTTTAAAGAGCCTGGAAGTAGGCCAACTGTCAACCAAACTTCTAAACCCACGCAGGTCTGAAACTTTGTTGTTGTTCTAGGTGTGTTCTGTCTCATCGAGCCATTTAAACTCTGCGGTCTACTGTTTAAAGGGCCATGTGATGTCGTCACAGATAAGACACTGTGTGATGTCAAGGGAAATTCTAGCTCTGTCCTGATTGGCTGAGCAGCAACTTGTTTTTTTATTAAATGCGCTTGACAACAGCACAGCCAATAAGAGTAGAGCGGTGGGCAGGGCCCAATGTTCCCAGCTGTCCTCAGACAGACACACACACACACACACACACACACACACACACACATGCACACAGTTTTTAGTTTCACTTCCTCTTTGTTGTTGAGGCTGATGCTGAAAGTGAGTTTGTCTAGTGCTTTGCGAAGTTTTGCAGCTTTGCATTTAGTTTGAACATTTGTTTTCTGTCATATGTTTTCACAATTTCAACTTATACGCAATAAGATAAACAAAGTATAAAGGAACACAAAAAATTACAAAGAGAAGAATCTTGCAAAATGTAAAATTGCTGCTCAGATTCATTCATCAAGTCTCTCTAAGGCATATGTGTACAGGAAGTCACTTGAATAGAAACAAAATACATTCAAATTAAACTTATTAATAACAACAAATTAATTACTTTTTTAATATTTCAGCTTGATGCTTGAACTTGATGCTCTTTTTTTGACTGGTTTCTGATGAGGTCAAGAGTAGAATCACTTTAAACATTTTCACAAATATTACAGGCAGTCTGCAGTAAAGGGGTCAAAGGTCAGAGTTGTTTTTTGTTGCTGACTGCTGCAGGCAAGTGTCATTAGAATGCCACTGTGTTGTTTCAGGTTTTTAAGTGACTTAATTTCTGCTGAGCGCTGCACAATCAACACATACACACACCCTGGAAACACACCTCTTTACCAGTGCAGCTAGTCATTTCTTTGTTTTAATCACACCTGTTTTATTCACAGCCAAACACACATACACACTCACAAACACTAGCCAAATACACACACACACACACACACACACACACACACACACACACACACACACACACACACACACACACACACACACACACCAGTCAAGCAGAAAACAGCAACAAGCAAAGACATGCAGAAAGACGCCCACACACACACAGTGGCACACAGTTAGGCACGCATATCCTCCATATGTTATTACACTTAAATGTTTGGAGCCTCAACACAGCTGGTGCTGCACAGAGGAAGCCTGTGTGTGTGCGTGTGTGTGTGTGTGTGTGTGTGTGTGTGTGTGTGTGTGTGTGTGTGTGTGTGTGTGTGTGTGTGTGTGTGTGTGTGTGTGTGTGTATGTGTGTTTTCAGTATTTATTTTGGGTAAATCTGAGGCCTTAACAAAATGACTTACATCAGGTCCAGGAGAACTCATCTCACCTAAAGTCTTTGCATAATAGTGTAATCACCATCACATCAGACCTCAACGTTACGTCTTTGTGTGTGACTTCCTCATAAATGTGAACAAACTGTACAGATGGTTTGGCTCACTCTCAGATCTGATCACAAAGCATCCACTGTGTGTTGACATTTATTAATGTTTTTTTTAAATTTTTTTATCAAGGTCAGACCAGTTTATACACAGGGTTGGTTTGTCTTTCTAAATTACTGGCCTCATGGATGTGATGATACACTCCAAAGTGTCCTGATATGGAAAATATATGATTTGGCTCTATCACCTCTTTTCACCTTTACTTTTCTCTTTTAGGCCACCTTATTAGGATGCATTATTACCTGACCCAAACGGAATCTGCAGATTTCTTTTTTCTTTCTTTTTTTTTTTTTTTTACAATTTTCAGTGGTGATCCAGAATGAAAATCTGTGGAATTAAGCAGACAGAGATATGTTAATATTCTGCGTCCTCAGAATTTGTGTGGCCCTGATTGTTTTCGGTTCAGTTTGTGTTTGTTGGTTTGTTGGTTTGTTTGTCTGTCAGCAGAATTACAGAAAACTACAGCCCTGATTTTGATGAAACGTGGTGGAAGGGTGTAGCATGGGCCAAGAAGAACCTATTCAATTTTGAAACTGATCCAAATGATGGGGCGGATACACAATTACACACACGTTATTTTTCACTTTTGTTAACACCAGATAAGCAGTTGTGCTGCATTCATGTGGTGTCGGAATAATCGGAAAATGCTCAAGACTGGGAAAATTCACACTGCATTAACATTATGAGATAGGACATGCCTTGGCAGAGGTCTGCACTCTCTGAGTAACCTTCCAAAGTTTAGATACGTTTGATTCAACCCCCTTGGTTTTGTTTATTCAAGTCTGTGCCTGCAGCTTTCCATGCTAGGATTTGAGATGTAATGGGAAAAGCTCTAGAGAGAAAAAAAAATTAGTTTTAATTTTAAGAATTTAGATTTTAGTATTTTTTTTATAGGGCCATATGCATCCTTGATTATGCAGTGGATGTTTTGAATGATCAGATTTCTTATGTGTTGCTTATCATGGTTTATCATAGGCTGCTCCTTTTTTATGCAATGCTGCTCTGCAGGAGTTGAACGTGCAGCACCCAACCTGGAGGATTTTGTTTACAGGATGTTCTTACAGCTAATCCACCTGTCAGAGCTTAACAGTCGAGTACTTTGTGTTCTCACTGCAGGCCACCAAGTTTGTCTGTTTGTATTATTCCTCCATCCATGCAGAGGTCAGTCTTTCTTTTTATTCAGAGGCGTTTTTTTGCTGATTTCAGATCAGATATGACCCACAATAGGCCTTCTGTGTTGGAAGCATTCCTGCGCTTCACTGGTTTCAGGTATAGGGAGTCCTCATAGTGTTTCAGTCCCACGGATAGTATCACCTTGTCTTGCTTTCATCATGACTCACATACTCAAACTGACAAACACACGTGATAAGGAAAAAAGAGGTGTAGAAAACAAACTTGCCTCTGGTTATCTCCACCCCTACTATCTCTGCACTATCAATACATCATTATTCCGTCTTGTGTTATAGTGTTGCATGACCAGAGACTTCTTACATAATACCTTGCAGTTGTTTTGCAAAGGTCTGTGCTTTGTAAGCGCTGCTGTATGTTTGACGTACAAGAAAACAAGCGAGGTGCAGTTACAGTGTAATGCAGGGCATATGTAGCCTAGAAATCTAGACGCACCATAGCGGCAGCAAATGTAATTTGCAGCCAGGGAGTTCAGCAACTCTCCGTTGGCTTGCGAGCTGGAAAAACCAAACTCTGGCTGGGCCAATCACATTGTGTGTAGAGTCGGTGGGCGGGCTTATGACTGCTGCTGCTGGGAACAGCAGTCTTTCGAATCGGCTTCGGCACTGAAGTCATTCTTAAAAAAAGATGTTTTCTGAGTTTTGCCGACCAGATACGGCAAAAGTTTAATCTGTCAACTAGCTTCGCTACCTTCTTCGTTGCTCTGCCTGGTTGTAGCGCTATCCTATTGTGTGCAGAGGGAATTTGAAAGACAACCGTTTATCTAGCCCCTTGGATTGAGCCCTGTCAATGGTGAGTTCCCAGACCCAACATCTTGATGTGGGTCTGGCTTGTCAGGCTAGGGCAGTTGCAATCCTGCAACTCAATGAAAACACTGCATTACCCTGCATGTTGATTGCAGCTTTGGGATGAATGGTGTTTAGAAAGGAAAATAACAGCCAGTTATGTGTAACAACAATAGAGACAAACATAGAAAATTTATATAAATGAATATTAACATTTTAGTAATTTTGGTGATTAAAGATGCATATGCAAAAAAAGAAGAAAAAAAACTCTTTTTTTTATCTGAAGAAAAGGGCATTGTGGCTGCTTTTTTGTGACTATGGGCAAAAAGTGGTACGTGTGTTCAATCAAAACCTCTCAAAACTATTTAGTAACATTTATGAACGTAATTTCTATGAGGTCTATAGCTAGTACTATGATAGCATTGTCAGGTGTTCCTATTTTTGGGTCCACCCCCTGTTTTTGTCACCACCATATAAGAGCAAGCTTATATGACCTTCAGTGCTGGTGACTGTCATAAGACACAAACATCAAACATCAAGGTAAATGTTAAGCCCTTTTCACTTAAATGCCTTCAATAATGCAGTAAAAAGAGGTCAAAAGAATTAGCTATTTTTATGCAGCATGGTTATGTTCAGATGCACACATTAGATCAAATTTGTAAACGTCACTGACAGCCACTGAAGCTGTTATTTCTGTGGTTCCTGCTTCAAGATAAAAAGAAAATGCTAAGAATGAGTAAATTCAGCTTTAACAATCCTCAGAACATCTACGTCAACTTGTACTGGTTTGTTTTCCCAGTGTTGTGTGTTTATGTGACCTGGACCGGGGATTAAATCAGCTGAGTGACCTTATGATTCTCCAGCTGGGCTTTTGGCTGCAGCAGCAGAGAGGAGGAGGAGGCTCTGGGGTTTCCCATGGGGTTCTGGTGATGGGTGTCAGGGGTACATCAGGGGTTGAATCTGTTTTCCCAGTTCTGTATCCCAAAAGATTCCCCACTGAGTTTCTTCTTTCCAGAGGAGAAGAGTCAAGGACACAGATGTGCTATGACAGTTGTACTAGTTAGAGTCCTTAACTGAAAGAACAGCACCAGTGTGTTTGTAGTTTCTGTACATTTTCTTAACAAGATTTTTTAAACTTTACCTTTTTGAAATGTAGCTTTATTTTCTGTTTCATTTTACAGACGATTGCAGGGTAGTACAGTAATATGACTTGTCTGGCTGAAATTAAAGGGGAACTCCAACTTACACATTGTGAGTCAACAGTGATATCATCCAAGTTAGTTGTTAAACTGGTTCCTGAAATAATGGGTAAACACCTCCTGACCTGCCTCTGGTATGCTGAAATAACATTTGTGTCATGTGGTTTTGTAGAAGTCACAGGCTTTTACTTTACAACTCATAAAAGTCTACTGAAGTGTTTGGGAAAAATGATAATCACACAATCATCATCATCAATATCTGGACTTTTCCTTCCGGAAAGTCCCGATAATGTAAGAAAACACTGTGTTTTGTAATGTCAGTAGTAATAGTTCCCTACAACATAACTGGAAAGGATTCTCTTTCAAGACAAACACTAAGAAAAATGTTCATATCGTGTAAAGAGAAAATGTGTGTATGTTGGAAAACATATTAGATCAAGTTACATTAATGATTTGTTCTGTACAAGAAAATCAGGTGAAAATCATTACCTGCTGAGTTAGGTAGGAAAAACATACTGATCTAGTTAAAACACACCAAATAAATACTACATTGTTGAGCAAAATATTCAGGCTTCATGATTAGCCCGATAACAGCTGACCCAACGAACATGGGACGTCAGGAACAAATGAGCATCATTAATTATTAAACTTTTTAAATGCATACAAATATTATGTCATTGGTACTGCCAGGTGCAACAGTAAATGTGGGCCCTGGCAGCTTTGATCACCAAACGTCACACAAGTCTTCATGACAGATCTGCCCTACAAAATTATTTGAGACCTCCTTTATCATGTGAATAAATATCGTGAGTCAATTTGATTGTTTTAACGAGAAAATAAAGGGCTATGACAACTGTAACATCCAAAACAATACGAGAAACCACAGCAGAACGCCGTAACAGCTGTTAAGCCTCTTTGCCTTTGTTCCGGCACGCTGAAGTTGAGTTAAGGCGTTCTGACTTTGTTTAGCCAGGCATCAAAAGAGATGTTACTGTGCCGCCGTGATGTTACTGTACTCTGACTTTGTCATACTGTCAAAGTTTGCCGCTTTTAATTGTCACCAAACCACGTAACATACAAACGACACATCTTTGAAATAAAGTGCCAATGGTTCAGATCTGTCAATGTCAGTGACAGCCCGGAGCTAGCTAAATTTAATCTGTGTCACGCAGCGCTAACGATGCTGACACACCTCCTCACTTGTGGCAGAGCCTCACATCAGACGCCGAAAACCAATTATTAAATACACAGGCATCCTACCTTTCCATGCAATCCGATATAATCCATGGAAGATATAATCCACAACAATCCATACGTGTTTGAACCATATTTCCTTCTTGCAGGTGTTCATGTCAGATCTTACACAAATCCATAATAGCACTAAGCTAGTTATCGTTAACATCCGTACAAAGTAGGCTAACCTAAATGGTCGGTCAAATCGGTCTATGTTATCTCAGAATTAAAAAGTAGTAATCCAAGTCGAGTTCGCTGACTCGAGCATCTTTCCTTGCTGACTGTGCATCTTGAGCAGTTTGGTGGCCCTTAACCCTTAACCAGGGGCGATTCTAGGATCAGACCTTTAGGGGGGCTCAGCCCCTAATGAGAATATGACACGGATACAGTGCACGCAAAAGTGTTAAACATAATATATTTATTGTTAAACAATAAATATACCTTTGTATTCAATTATAATTAAATTATCTTTATTGAGAAAATATTTCTTGCATTTATTCATATTGTACATACTGTACTGCAAAGTAACTTATCTGTCATAGTGTTAGTGTTGCCACACTATCCTGATCATTATAGCACTAAATAGGAACAACCAAAGGTCTTCTATATAATTTCAAACAAATACCATGATGACCTTGGTTAGGTGTTCTTATAATGGATGTAAGTATGGTGAACAGCAAGCAAATATTGAATATATGTCAGTTACTGCCTTTTGCCTTTGCACGACTCCTTGTTTTTGGCACATGATACAAAGGCAGAGTACAGTAACTGCCAAACAAGGGTCAAAGGTCAATTTTGAGCTCAAGATCTTTTGCAAACAAACATTTCTTCATTATAGCAACTAGTTGTCAAATTTTGGGAGTCCTCCCTGTATACCTACCTAATACCTTTGTCTGGACAAAACAGAAACTTTAAAGTCATTTTTCTCAGTTTCACACTCTATCGAGTTAAGGTTTTTTGCCTTTGCAGGGCAGAGATGTAAAGTACAATTAGAAAATAACCTCTTGTTGTTTTTAGAGCGGAATGATGAGTCGAGAAAAAAGTTCCCTATCTTAAGAAGAGTGTGGAAAACAAACTACTATGATTAAAGGTGGAGTCAGCGATTCTGGAGAAAAATTGTTGAAATTTGAACTCAACACCCAAGCAATAACACCTGTCCCGTCCGTGCACCTTTTTTACCGTCCCTCTCGCTACCATTGCATTTCTGTTTGCTGAATTTGACAAAAAGTGTATTGGATTAGAAATGCTGACTACACCTTTTGAAGAATGTGTTTTTGACTATTTGACTGGCAGCTGACAGGCTGTCCAACCAGTTTCAAAGATGACAGAGACGTTAAAATCCAGTAATGTCAGCCTCCCTCCTCTCCGCTCCTCCCCCCTAACCCAGGGATCCACCTCATGTTTTTCTGAAAGATGATTCCCTGTTCGCCAACACCTGGGCTTTAAAAGCAGGCACTTGGCCAATAGAACGGGGAATAACAAGCCAGACCGGTTTCGGCTTTCCCTTTAATGAAAAACAAGAGAGAGTTGAGAGGGAGGGATGGAGGAATAGATGGAGAGAGGCAGACAGAGAGGTGAGGATGAGGGGTCTCGGCACGCTCACCAGCTGAGAGAAGAGCCTGTTTTGTTGCCCATTGACACGGGACCAGCAGGACTTCCTCAGAAGTAGCAGTTTGCTGTGAGCCCGTGGGTGGAGGGGTGGTGGTGGAGGTCCACTTGTGGTCATGAGGGAGCAGAGAGGCTGTCCTCTGTTTAACCCCCCTCTGTCCATAGCTAACAGGCTATAATTCCACAAAGTCCCATCCACTCTCCAAAAGTCTGAGGGTGTGTTACTCGAGGAAATCAGTACCTGCCAAAAGAAAAGAAAAAAAGCACTGGGGGGTGGGGTGGGGAATCAAAATTGATGCTAAAATGCATAGAAAAGATAACAAATAACCTTTCAGAAATGCGTAAAAATATAAAAGCTTTACCAGTTCCTGTATAAATCTAAATTTAATATTAAAATACTTAAATTAATTCTTATGAACAGAAACGCTTGAAATGCTTATTTTGTGTTAGGAGTTTATTATTCATAATCACATTTTTTTACAATTATTATTAGTAATTATAATAATAATAACAATCTATGATATGTCTTTTTTTTAAAGCTTTTCTTTACTTATCTTTAAAAAACAAAATGTCTTGTACTGTTCTCCTGTCTGAAGTTGCTGCAGTGGTTGTTTAAAAACAACCCTGCTCGCCTGTACAAACCTCTGACACTGTATCCTCTCCAGGGGGACGAGCTGAACAAAAACAACTCAATCATGACATCACAGCCAGTCCTTGTTACTCAGCACTGAGGCGTCTTGTGGAAGAAGAGATAAACAAAAGGAAGAGATAATAAAGAGAGCAAAATTAGTAAGTATATACAGTAGCTAGTAAAAGCAAAAACCATGCTGGATGCTCTGAGAGGCTCTATGTAGAAAGCAAAACAATAGGCTGCTTACATGCTCACAACCATGATGCTAACATCCATCCATCCATCTTCATCCGCTTATCCGGGGTCGGGTCGCGGGGGTAGCAGCTCCAGCAGCGGACCCCAAACTTCCCTTTCCCAGGCCACATTAACCAGCTCCGACTGGGGGATCCCGAGCGTTCCCAGGCCAGGTTAGAGATATAATCCCTCCACCTAGTCCTGGGTCTCCCCGAGGCCTCCTCCCAGCTGGACGTGCCTGGAACACCTCCCTAGGGAGGCACCCAGGGGGCATCCTTACCAGATGCCCGAACCACCTCAACTGGCTCCTTTCGGCGCCAAAGGAGCAGCGGCTCTACTCCGAGCTCCTCACGGATAACTGAGCTTCTCACCCCTATCTCTAAGGGAGACGCCAGCTACCCTCCTGAGGAAACCCATTTCGGCCGCTTGTACCCTGGATCTTGTTCTTTCGGTCATGATGCTAACATGCTGATGTTAAACAAATGCGTTTACCATGCTCCCCATCTTAGTTAGCATGCTAACATTTGCTAACTAACACAAAAAGTACAGCTTGGCTGATGCCAAAGGCTAATGCCGTTTTAAAAGTACAAAAATGTCAACCTCATGGTGGCACCAGAGGAAAGGTCAGGGGATCATCAAAGTCATTAGGCTTCATCATCCTCTGGGGACTATGAATATCTGAACCTCTGGACCTTTCCAAAGTCTGTAGGCATTAGTCTCGCTTTTCCAGATCTTCCTCCACAGCGGTGCGGAGGAGGGTCATGCTAGCACAGCATTCCAGGATGGGAGAAAAACCTGCTCTGGTTTGTTGGCATTTCTTTAAACCAAACACAATCATCATGGGTGGCACCAAGCGCCCAACAGAGCCACGGTGCCACTGCAAAATAGCCTTGGGAAGAAACTTGTTTTGGTGGAACATGTGTAGGTTCAAAGGTTGTTTTAGTTGTGCAACAGAAAACTCTGATTGGACAGAAAGTCTCCCTAGCTGTCTCAATCTACCCTGCAGAGATCTGAGAAAAGGTTAACCATAGTCCTCATAAATCCACCGGATCAAATTCTAACACAAAAAAAGCAGAAGGTAACAGATATCCTGGCAAAAAGAGCATGATCTGACGGAATATCCTGCAGCACTGGAGCAATCTTGGAAGTGGAACATCGTGGATATAGACTACAGGAGGAGCAGTGCAGAGTCATTTTACGGCTGCTTGTTTAGAGCAGCAGCTCTGAACCATGGAGAGATACTGCAGGTTTTTACACCAACCATCCCATTGATTTACCTCACTGGGTTAATGTATAATCATCAGACAATCCCACTCATATTATCAGAGTCTCTCAGTGCAATACTAACAATGGAAAATCACCTGCAGTGAAATCAAGTGATGGAAAAAGTATTCTTTAACCATCCGACTGTCTTGTCTTTACTTTAAATTCAGAACAAGTTTCTGTGGCGACACTGATATCTTTTAATGTAGTGACACTGCCTGTGACTGCTTGATTTGTGATGTATAACTAGGGTCTCATTTCATCCATCAGCTAAATAAATAAAAACCTGAAATGAAATTGAAAAATAAAATAGTCTGCCCACATACAGAGGTAAATAAGTGCACGGAGAGCTGACACTAAAAACAGCCCCATATTGTGTTTACACTCACATACGTAATATCAACTTAAAACTAGCAAGTTTTATCTCAGAGTTAAGCTGATAACCTGTGTACATGTGGTGTTATCTCTGTATTACCAGCATCGAGAACAGTAAATACTTTTAGTTTCACTTTTCACGAGCAAGACAAGCTGTGTCAGAATCCGATTAAGGACTCCAAATGATTACACTTCCCAAAGTATTCTGAAGGCCCAAACACAGATGTTTGCTTCAATGATATCACGTTTTGCTTTAATGTCAGCAGGGATTTTTTTTCAGAGTAGGCATCAACAAACTTCTATTTTTTTACTTTTATTACCCTGTCTTGATGGGCGCCGATAGAGGACTGTTGCAAGTTTTTGAATCAGAAATCAGAAATGTTAAAGCGAAACTAAGGCGATGAATGCAGATCTCTATTGCAGCCAGTATTTAAGTGTTCAATCATAAAGCGTGTGTAACTTCCTCTTGTCGAGACAAACTGTGGTTACAGAACAGGACAAAATGTACAGCAAACGGCTTTGCCTCCTAAACTCATATGTTGAAGCTACAGCTAAGAGTCAGGTCACAGCATGCACGTTCTCTGCTCACTCACCCAAAGACTAAAAATAGAGTCTGTGGTTAGGAAATGATGAAAAACACGGGACATATTTGACTTCAGGTCATGAACAGTGATATAGAGACCATTTAAACTCTTTGCCTTCTCTTTCTTTATCTCACCCTTTGTTTTCTCCTGTTTCAATTTCACACACCAGTCAACTTTATTGCTCTGCACAGCTGAGTTTATAACCTGCATGCCTCCTACAGGGTGGAAAGCATCTGAGATAGTGCACACAAAAATCAAAGTCAGCGAAAAAGGCTTAATGGATTCTAGGTACGGTACAGTAATACAGTTACATAACAGTTACATTAAGCTTAAATTAAAGAAGTGCAATGGGCAAGACACCATAAAAAAATATTTGTATTACTGTAATATTAAACTGCAGTCTCTAAATGCAGTTTTAAATGATGCAGACACAGCTGGTGAAGTGCACATTGGTTTATCTCCTATTAGACAAACTCAGGACTTTTTGTTTCTATTGTGACCACGTAATTTGTGCAATGCCCCAGGGGTCAATACGGGATACATTTTTATTTTCTTATTTTATATGCTCCTTCTTCAACTGTGTCTCCCAAGAATTACATTTATTACTTCTTTTTTTTTTAGTAAGTACGTTCTGATCATAATGTAATGATTCAGTGTATTGAGTTCAGTAAAATTTTTGTTTCCGACGAAGGAAGCACTACGTTTTTGTACTGCACAGAAGTTGTAGGTAGTTGGTCAGGGTGACTTGTGGGCGTTCCGCATGTGGATAGGTTTAACCAACTATAGCACTCTGGTTAATGTTGGTGAAAGATCCTGGTTTAGGTTAAATGTTAGTAAAATTAGCATATCAATTCATTTTCAACTTCTTTAATGTTTAACCAAGGCAATGATCATTCACTAACCTTGCCAGACCTGTGAGGGCCTAACTATCAACAGCAAAACGTTTTTTAATGCTTTAGTTTCTAGCGGATATTGTATCGCCAAAGCAGATAACGTAAAGGAAAACTAATTTAAAAAAATTGTTAGTGAGCATTTTGCAGATATGTTCAGTAACAACCTTTTGTGACTTGGCAGATATGTTAATTAGCAATGTTTCCTCATTATGTTGATATAAAATGTAATTAATGTAGCATTATGTTTCTACTAACAAATGTATTCGCTGTTGCAAATTGGTAAATTTGAAATTTGCATTGCATAAGATGTAGGCCTAATCTACTGTACTGTTCTTTTTTTCCAGCAACTGGCCTGAGCAAACTGTATTCCCACCTTTATCATCCATTTATTCAAAGAGGAACTTAAACAGTGTGTCTCTGTGCAGAGTTTTGCTGTTCACAAAGACTCACATAGCACATGGCAGGAAAACAGACTGTAAGACAGGAAAACATTCAGCAAAGTGTGAACAGAGCTTCAATAAAACACCTTGTGCAGCAGTGTGAACATGGCGACATGTCTGCACACTGAACCTCCCACAGCTTCTCCACAGAACTTCACAGTGACACAGGAAAACTTGGCTGGACTGACATTTACACAGGCCAGTGCACAGCTGCATGTAGACATGTATACATACTGAATCATGAGTCAGGGATGCAAGCCCAGCTCCCCCCATCACACCACCTCATCCCACATGAGCCAATGGGAGAAGCACAACACACCTTTGTGCTCTGGTCTCCTGGAGCTCCACATACCAAGACTGCCTGTGGTCAGAAAACAAACACACACACACACACACACACACACACACACACACACACACACACACACACACACACACACACTGTGAAAATACAGAGTAAAACTATCACCTCCAGTGATTCATAATAAGGCTAAAAAACATTATTTTCTGAAAAGTGATGATTTTTCCTTAAATTACCATATTTTCATGCAACTTCTTCACAATGAAATGGGACACGTATTGTGCTGTGCAGGTTTATGAGGATTAAACAGCTTCTGTTTTTGTTTGCTATTCACGAAAATGTTTTTGGTGTTGTGCCTTTTTGTCACAACTAGTGTACTTATGTTATAGGTTTACTGCCACCTTTAGTGCCTCATAAAGTACATATTGGAACTTTTCCTTTAGAGACAAGTAAACCAACAGTGAGCCTGGGAGTGGATGCCTGTCGCTGTTGAGAAAGTGTAAGGAATTATGAAAATGTAGGTAGAAATTATGAGATCCATTCCCTCGTTAAGTGCAGCTTTTGGGAAGAAACACTGCTAATCAAAGCCAAACAAGTTGCCTACTTGTGGGAAAGAGCAAAGACCACCAACATAAATCAGTTACTCAAGGGTTTTTCCTTAAGATAAATGTTAAGAACAAATATTTCACTTCTGTTAGGCTTGTTTTGGCCACAAATGGATTTTCTGAAATTCAGCAGCATTAGCATTAGTAGGATGAGTGTCCACCACATCACAGGCCGAAACAGCTGTTTATTGCCTCTATCTTTTGCTGCCATCCCATTTATTTACCTTTTCGGTAAGTCAGGACAGAGAAGCTCTATGTGAACCTCCTCATGTCCGTACAGGAGCACAAAGCACAACGAGATGCAATGACATGGACAGGAAAGGAAATCAAAACCTCAAAACATGTTATTCTTTTTACCTCGAAAGCATTAACATTGACAGCTTTATAAAGCAACTGATGAGAAGAGGCTTCACACACCACTTTCTAAGACTGTGTTATGACAAGAATCAGGGTCAAGGTTAATTGTCTTGCTCTAAAGGACTGAGAATGTTGCTCATCAACTTTTCCTGCATAGATTTATAAGTCTGAATTTAAACCTGCAACTTTCCAGCTATGGACCTGCTTCTCGGAGCTTTAGATCACTGCTGCCATAAATAAGTTCTCTGTGGGAAAGGACACAGTAAGGAGACACAGGGGAGGGACAGTAGCATCATTTGGGATTAAGACTAGCATAGAAACCAGAATTACCATCACACTTGAGGCCAGTACATTTGTACACTTTTCTTGTTCAGGTGATGAGGCATGTGTATCTGGTGTATATAAAAACAGAACCAGCCTTACCTATGGTAGATCACTGATCTGCCTTCAATCAGTCCATCTGCACAGAGACATGGTCAAAGTGCTCAATGTGGTGTTTGGTGTTTTAAGCCCCTAACGTCGCCTTCCAGGCAGTGCGGCAATGGTTATGTTTAGGGTTAAGGTTAGAGTTAGCTGCCTTGAAGGCGACGTTGGAGGCTTAAAACACCCTTGAGCGCTCAATGTACAGAAAACATAAACCTAAGACATCTATGTATATTGTTCATTGACTGACTCCAGTCTGCTTAATCTGAGTCCAAACCGGAGAAGGCTGTACACTGGAGAGCACTTACTGTATCCTTGAACAATTAACTAAACTCAGTTCATTTCTACTTATTGTTTGATTTATGACCACAAACAGTATCACTTTAAAACAAGTTTTTCTTGTGTCCTATCTGGATAGCAGCCTGTGGATATATAGACATCTAAATGTAAATGTCTGTAACCAGAACATGTCAAGCTTCTGAAACTTTCTAAAATTAGCAGTGTCTTAAAATGCACGTAAAGTGCTCTGTGCATTAGATAATGTGGAAGGGACATGACTAGAAGAAGAAGTTAAACAGTGTGTAAGTCAGATGGGCAGCGACATTTATCTTCAACTCTGTCCGCCTCGGTCAGCCACCACAATTATCAAAACTTCAACTTTACTGTAACCAAGTCGTTTTTATTTACCCTAAATTGAATTGTTTGTAAAAGTTTCTTTACTGGTGAAAACGATTCGTTCAATTTGTTTTGTTTCACATTTCCAGTTTGTGGTTCTGTTAAAAATTCCTTTAGGTTTTATAATTTGCTTATGTAATCTGCAATTACTGGGTAACGTCGCCTTCACACTGGCACTTGAAATCAGCTCTGTAATACGCAATGCGCCCCCAGTGGACGTCGTACTACACCGTTGAAAGCAAGTACAAAAAAAATGGTGGAGAGACTAGGACAACTAATTTTGTCAGTGTCCGAATGTCCAATTCTCTATGACCTCTCATCTGAGGGCTATAGAGATATAAACAGAAAGGCTGCTGCTTGGAGAAAAGTTGCCCAGGATGTTGATATGTCAGGTTGGTTAAATGTGATATAGCGGTATAATGTCAATAGTTAGATGTCTGTTGCTAACCAACTTAGCCATAGCAGGTATGCATTGTTTCTGCACGGAAGAACTTTTCTCATACTCCAAAATGAATCGATTACATGACAACATATTGTTATGAAATCATTATTTATTTTATTAAAAGTTAAGAATTCAGATTTGTTTATCAGTACCATAGCAACGCTAACTTCCGCTCGGATTATCAGATAGGAACCGTCCGTTGCCTCTTTGACCCATTTTCAAAATGATTTATCTTACTGATCTATTAACTAGCATTCTTCAGGTATTCTCTTTGCTGAGTGTGAGTGCTCTTGAGCAAGGCAGTTCACCCAGATCTTTGGGCCCTCTTTTTATTTGTTTAGTTGTGTTGCTTCAAGAGCTAAAATGGGTCACATGAACCACTGCTTTAAATTCACCTTACTGATGTCATCATATCATGACAAATAATTCAAATTTAAACATGACTTTATTTGAAATAAAATTATGTGGTCTTATGGGAAAAAGAAGAATTACTGAATCTCACTCTGTTTCTCCCATTGTTATTCTTTTCTCAAATCCCCAAACTTGACCGTAGCCCATGTTTGTCTCTTCATCTAAATCTTATTGTAAGTGACAACAACTCTGTTTACATGGGGGCTCTTCCCTCGATTAGTCTTTGTTTTACTTACTCATAAAGTCTGACGTCAGAACCCAGGATAGCTCTTCCTCCCGAGGGACCACCAGAGGATGAGCTGTGAGAAATAAACATGGTTTTAAAAAAAAAAGGAAAAAAATAGCGAGATAGTTTCAGTGTTTACTTTGCCGGATGTGTGATATACCCTACAGAACTGGAACGATAACAAAATAAAGTTGACCACAAAAATTGACCACTGTGGGATACTATTGTGAACACGATGAAATGATAATCTGCCAAAGAAGATCTGAAGTACATGCTGAGAGTGAGACAAATAGTCTACCAACAAGCAATACAGGTGTCACTAAAGAAGCTGACATTGTCTTAAAGAATCCAGAGTACAAAGTGCTCGCTGACATTGTGTCTGTGGCCAAAATGAAAATGATTGATGCCTGATGATTGAGGTATATGACGCACCCAGGTGTATACCAGGGGACCAATGTCAATTACATGTTTATGTACTACATTTACAAAATGATTTAAAAATGCAAAATTTTTAACTAAATGGGGGGACTTGAAGTAAAGTGTTGACATTTTCTTTTTAAGGTTATTTTTTGGGCTTTTCCACCTTTAATGTTGACAAGACAGCTAGGTGAGAAAGGGGGAAGACATGCAGGAAATCATCACAGGTCAGATTCAAACCCTGGACCTCTGTGTTGAGGCATAAACCTCTCAGTATATGTGCGCCTGCTCTACCCACTGAGCCAACCCGGCTACAGACATTTTATTTTCTAATGACCTGACGACATGGTCATCTTATCATGTCTAACACACATTTGGAAGTAATGCTTGTAATTGGATTGTTCCTCAGCACATACAGATAATATATAATGTAAGAGCCAGTTAGTACCAAATAAGCTGAATTTATTATTGTTGTCAGCAGCTCAGTTTTTCTCCTCTTGTAAATAATCAAACCATCAAATTGTAGAAAAACAGGACTGTTTAATTGATTGTGTCATGCACAGACCAAAAACAACTTCTCTCTTTCTATAAGCTACAGAGGCATGCAAGTCACGTACAACCAATAAACAAAGCACGAATAATCTTGAATCTTAAATCAGAGATGGGTTTATATTCTTAACCCTTAATTCCGCCAAGGAACTGATATCTGAGATAGATATATTGTGTTTAAAGTCATCTTCTGAATGAATGTAAGGGGACTGTCAAAGGTACAAGATTTTTGTGTAGTGGTATCCAAATACAGTATATTTCCCTATCTGCACCAGATGGAGCCAAGCAAAACTGAGTGACACTGTTTACTAACATATAATATCTATATACTTTAGCGATAAATCTTCCACTATGCAACTTCAGAGGGAAGATTTACAGCAAGTTAAGGCAAGTTTTGTTTAAGGGCAGTTGTTATTGAATTCAGCAGGAATTCAGGCTGATGGTTAAATGTATTTTTGGTCATATAAAGAACGTTTTTCAGAAGAACTTTTGTAACTGCCTTATGTAAACTGCAATGAATGAATAGGAGTGAGTGGGCACTGACCTCTTTAACACTCTATAAAATCATTCATCTCATGACCTATTAACATATAACAAGAACACCACAATAACTGCTGTGTCTTCCCAATAAATACATTTGAGCCAGCAAGTCTGTCTTTTTCCAATTACAGACTTAAATTCTGCTGCTCTCCATCATTTGTTGTTGAGTTCAGGCAGGGCAGCTTAACATGGACCCCTAATGTCTCAACCAAGCACAGTCCACTGTCTCTCCCTGCAGGGAGTTACACCTCCCCTCAGCAGATCAGATCATTCCAAACAAGGAGCCTCTCATGGTGGGGCAACAACAAGTTCTAGACAGGCCGAATTGAATTACACATACAATAACATTTACATGTTAGGCCTTTAGTGGATACCCTTATACAGAGCCGTTGGCAGTGTGTGCAGGAGTACAGTAAGCTTCAGTTCCGACAGTATGGAGGAAGTATTCAGATCATTAAAAGCAGCAATACCAAGCTTTAAAAATACTCAATTAAAGTAAAAGTCCTGTATTCAAACTTTTATTGAAGTAAAAGTACCGAAGTATAAGCAACAAAAAGTATCAAAAGCAAAGTACTCATTTTACAGAATGCCCCTCGTCATATTATTATATTATTGATTCATCAACATACAAGCATTGCTTTTATTTTGTAGTGTAGTTGGTTGAGGTGGAGCAAATATTTACTGTGTCATACACTGTGGAGTAGTTTATTTATATAATGCATCATTTTAGAAACTGATTATATGTTTTGTTTGTAAAATCCTAATATGAAAAGTGACTAGCGACTTTAGCTGTATATAAGATGTAGTGCAGTAAAAAGTGTAATATTTCCCTATGAAATGTTGTGGAGTTGAAGTATAAAGTAGCATAAAATAGAAATACTTAAAGCTTTAGGCTGCGTCTCATTTCTCTATCTTACCCCTACCCCTTAGATTTGCGCGCTCCCGTGAGAGTAAGTGCTCATTTTGGTCGAGGGGTAGGGCTAAGGGTAAGGGCTATATACCCCTTAACGCCAAGTAAGAACGCAAGCTTACTTGAACAGCAAGGGACCCAGATTGAATATCAATGACATTCAAAACAGTGATAACTGAAACAGATATACAACACACCATACAGTGTGTATACAAATATTTATTGCAAACAGACCTAAGTATGTATGATGATGAAACCAAGTGGCGTCCCATTTCATAGGGGTATGTTTTCACCCCTACCCCTTACCCCTTGTTTTTCGAGGGCCAAGGGCTAAGGGGTAGGGGTAAGGGGTAGGGGTAAGAAAGAGAAATGGGATTCAGCCTTAGTGTGTAACTTTTTGATATAATTGAACGTCCGTTATATTTAAGCCATTGCCAAATGAGTTGCTACAAAGCTAATTAAGACTATCAGCTCCACACAACTCTGTCAGTATTTCTCAGTATGGCTATGTTCAGAAGATTGTGTCGTCCGGTGACTTTCCCGCGCAGAAGCTCGAGTGAAGATAATTACCTCTTCTGAAGAGTCCACTATTCTATACCACTAACACCACTATAGTGTGCACACTTGTGATGGGGGGTCACACAGTGCAAGATACAACAGATAAAATAGGAACGTTGACATCATGATGATGCTTGTACACATTGGGCAGTTTTAATGTTTGCTCTCGTACTGTTGATGTTGAAGATTTTTGATGAGGCCCCAACACAAGTTGCTGCAGCTTCTGTCAATGTGAAACCAACTTCACCACAGCTTTACATTGATAGCTGATCACATTTAACAGGCTGTTGCTTCACACACAAATTAAGTTTTTGGGCAAGTTCAAGCAGGATGACAATTATCATACTGCTTCTTGTCTTATTTTCCATTTGGATGTGTTCACAGACTTCCCTATCATCTAATGACCCTCTTAACTGAATAATATTTAAAGGATTGGTGCACAATTAGGCTGTCTTGAAATTATAATGAGATGAACATTGTAACAGTCTTTGCTTGATATAATTATTCCTTCTGTTTATACAGGCCATTAGGCGAATTCCCTAACATACCTCCAATGTACGTGATGGGGGGACAAAATCCACAGTCCTCGTTCTGTGTAAAAAAATATTCAAACGTTTATTAGAAAAGAGGTTGCGCTTAAACAATGGGATTCTCAGTGGAGTGCTAAACCCAAAAAATCCAATGAGCATGTTGCAAAACAAATGCGAAAAGCCAGCATCTCACATTTCACTTCATCTTCAAAAGCTTATCTGAAATGAATATGAGGCTTAAGTATCCTGTGCTAGTTAAAAAAAGGAACAACAAGGAAACAAAGAGAGAATTTGGTACTAAAAAGTCAGTTTCTTTAAATTATACTCACTTGATTGTCTAACTCAGACCGCTGAAGACGCAAAATGAAAACTATGGATTTTGAAGTGCACATCTCCTAACAGCTAGTATGAACAGGAGGAATTACTACAGAAAGCATAAACTGTTTATGGACACCTGAATATTGTTTCAAGACAAACTTGCAAAACTGTGAACCTATCCTTTAAACCACCATTGCCAAGGCTCCCTCTATGGGGATCTTTGGTTGGATGCTATTTAGAGGACTCTGTGCCTATGGATCTATCTAATCAGGTCTTTATCAAATGAAGCTCCAGCCTTATTGTTCACTTTTGTTGTCTTTTTTATTTTAATTGATATTTTATAGGCCTACATCGGGGAAAAAAGTGTGTGTCCTAGTAAAATTAGCTCCTCCATTGTTTCCACCAGCGCTGACCCTGGTTACCATACACGGCAGCAAGAAATAAAAGTATATCAGCATATAGTTTTGGCTCATTGCCTCTTGCTCATTCCTGCCTTTCCACACGGTGCTGATAGCTCTGACCACAGCAGCTTTACTTTACACATACACAAGATGCACTCAGGCAGTAACGAGGATTGCTGTGGTTCTCTTACTTCTGAGGAGTAACAATTGTGTCAAGAGGAGAAAGAACTAACAAGCTGAAACAAGTACTGCTTAATGCTTCATTTGTTGATGTCAGAAGCCTAGTTTTTAAAACTCACAACAATAGAACAGCAGCTGGCACAGATACAGGCTGAAATTATAATAATTTACCTGATTTCAGTTATCTTTCACATGACTGAGATGGCACATCAAGTGCATGGTGTGTAAAAGCAAACACCCCACCTCCAAGAAGAGGGAGGCCAGCTTGATAAAGAAGTGCAAATTTGATTATTTGTTAAGTGTTTCAGCTGCTGTTTGGTATCTGAAGATTTGACACTTGGCTCTGATAGGATGAGTAATACTGCAGAGCTAATAGTGTTTATCTATAAACCTCATGAGGAGCAAAGATCATCTGCTCTGTTGCTTTCAGCCAAGTGAAATTTGGAAACACAAAATGTGAAAGGAACTATGAAATGTGTGGTGGCATTAAAGTGCTTAAAAAGCTTCTCTACTTTTACAGGCAAAAGAGTCGCTGCTGTTTATCTTATGTCTCCTTCTTCTTCAGTGCATTTCAACATTATTCAGGATATTGGATACCGAGCTCTGCCACACACCCTATTTCTGCTTTAAGAGTATTTACATCTGACTTGTTCATTGGACATAGTGTTCTCTTGGTCCTGGAAAGCAGGACGATTTGGCAACAGGCTCAAGTCCAAACTTACTCGTCTCATCAGCTTACCCCCACAATTGTTTTTCTGCTCTCAGTTCTTTCAGAGAGCTATGTGCTAATCTTGCGCTCCTTCCAAGAAAAATACATTCCTGAATGCTGCTTTCATGTGTGTCACATTATGAAGGAGAAAGTTTTTCCCTGCAGACCTGGCAGGCAGCCAGCTCTCCCTACAAAACAACCCGGCCACGTGCACCGTCGCATGGGAGGGGAAATAACTTGCATATGTCTTCTACGCATATAACACACAGGGAATACATTTGCACCATCTGACCAATTCACTGTGTATTTGAACAGGTAACCACAGTCTGCTGACTGAAACTACACTTGGTTCGTTGATGCCGCTGACAAGTGACAGACAGGAAGCCAGAAAATAAAAGTTAGTTTGAATTTAAAGTGTTTTATTTATATGGCACAAATTCCAATTTATTTTGCTGTCCAATTAAACCATGCATCTTCTGCTGCATAACAAGTTGGTATGATTAAGTGTTCCCTAATGGATAGAAAAAACACTGCTACTCCTTAAGCAAAAAAAAAAAACACATTTAAAATCCCATTGGATTATACGAAAAATGCATTTTCACATTTAAAAAACAGGGCTGTTGTTTTAAGCTCATTAAAAGTTGATGTTTTGGAGATACATGGTTTACACAGGACAGCAATGTTTTACTTTAGGGGCACGTAATATTACTACATTATCTATAATGCAATTATAATATTAATTTTAAATTTTGTTAAATGTGTGTCTGTATATGTCTGGTTCTCGTCAGGTTTTGATTTTAGGTTCTGAAATAATCACTTCTTTTTTTAAATATCTGATCAAATCAAGCTCTGGCTTGTGTTGATGGCATTTCAACATACTGAAGATTGATTTATTGTAAAAATCCATCACATCATGCATTTTGGGCTCTGTGTGGAGCCTCCATTGTACTGAGGAAGATTCACGAACAAAGAGCGCCACAGAGCCCTGAAACAAAGAGAGACAGATCATAAGCAACACAAAGCAACAAGTAGATTTTGTGGAACTACAACCGTGGGAGGAGCAGATATAAACAAAGCTGCTCTTTTTGCATGCTGTTTGGGGATGTTGTTCTTACATGGTATTTTACCCCTTCCAGAATATTCTGGGGAGCAGCTTGGTGCACAGAGCTCTGCTGTCTGCTCTGTGACCCCTCTGAAGTTACACTGATTTCCATGAAGCTTTGGAAAGGGAGAGGAGCTGCAAGCCGATCCCCCGTCTCTTTAGCGTCAACAAGGCCCTGATCTGAACCAGCACCAATGTTCTGATGTCACAGCGCCTGTACATCTAGGCAGGACTAAGCGGCATGTGGGCGTCACATGGCTAGAAGAGACTCTTCCGTGGTCAGATCATCAGCTTTGTTTTGACGTCAGGGATTAATTCATGACACCCAATTCAGTTATGGATACCACAGTTATCACTCACAGAGCAGAGAGAGGCTCCCAGGAGTTTTAGAGCAGAAGTGAATTGAAATATATATACATATATATATATATATATATATATATATATATATATGTATATATATATATATATATATATATATATATATGGTCCATCTAGGGACGTGCATTACAAAATAGCTTAGGCTATAAATGCTGTGGTGTCTGGCATAGGTCTATGCCACATACTTGGTCAAAACAAAACTCTTTTCTTGAATAATCCAGTGTGTTGACCATCATCAGAACATTTTCTAGCCTTTTGCCATTGCTCGTTGGGTGCGTCTTTGGCTTTAAATTAGCTATAAAAACCTGTTTTGTTTTCACAGTGTTGTACATTACTCAGACCCATGCAAGGAAGAACTCCAAGACATGCAAAGGCATAACAGAGACTGCTGCAACTATTCAGCCCTAAAGACAAAACATAACTGCATTTGGCCATGGACGAATCTGCACACTTAAACACACAAAAACTCTCTGTGTTTCCCTCGAACACAGCACATAACAAAGCCTTATGAAGTCCTCCAAAACTCTCCGTTAATATGCCCTCCCATTCAGATACCTTGGTGCTGGGGGGATAAGCAACTTTGACTTGTTTTGGTTTGTCTCCCTTCAGTCTTGTTGTGATCTGTTTGGAATGTGACCCGATACTGATTTTAAATGTAAAAAGGAAAAAACATCTGAACAACTGATTTCCTCACGGCAACCTTGACAAGTCTTTTCTGCTCAGACATGTCCTGATTGGATACATTTTATATCCAGTTTTATCTACAAAAGAAACAGGTTACAATGGTGCCAAATGTGTCCTGATAAGACTGATGCTACTTTAACACATTACATATTTGAAGGATTACATGGTTAGACAGCTCAGATACAAGAAGGGCTATAAGAGGAAGTCTGGTATCAGTAGTCCTTGGTCTGCTGACTGTTTGCCAACCACAGTCTCTAAATAATTGTAATTATACAGCGCATTATTACATTCAAATGCACTGCAGACATGGTACAAAAACACATACAGTAATAATAGATACAAGAGTATCCAGGGTCAAGTTTACAAAATGTTTTCATAAAGCACCATTAGGGCCATACATGTAACACACTGTAAATGTGAAAAAAAATAATAGAATTTATACTAAAAAAGGACATATACTGTACATGTTATTACTTACCTGTTTTCTATATACACCAGCTTTTTTTTAACATAGCCTAAGTAGCATGCCACCCTTGATTTCACTACACATATTGTATAAGGATCCTTGAAACCTGAATCTAAGTGTTGAGTAAATGTTTCCATCTTCCAAAAAACAAGGACTTCTCTTCAAAGTCTGTTTGTTGAAACTCAGTTGGCATGTTGCATGTTGACATGAAGCATATGACCATTGTCATTGTAATTGTAATTGAGGCCTCATGTTTTACTTTACTCATTTTATCTTGAAAACTATAACTTTGAAAAGTGGATTCCTCAGGGTGAGAAGTAAGGCCAATGTGAGGAAAACAGGTGGATTCATATTTGAATCACTGTGAAAATCCACCCATTTACTTTCAAAGACATTTTATTTTTGGCAAATATACAAACTTCCGAGACTTTTCAAGGTCCTTGTGCACTTTGTTATATTGTTATATGTTAAGTGTATCTCTGTTCTAATTAGCTTTAAATCTCTGTGTTTCATAACACTTCTAGTGTTACCAAATTGGCATATGACATCAAGCAACTTTGGGAATAAAGTAACGCTCATATGCCTAGCTGGCATGTTCTTGGCACAATATAGAATACTGACTACATCCGTTTTTGTGTTCTTGGTCATAATTTTCAAGAACTAAATGTGCTTATTTTGCACTAATTGGTAAAGACAGTTCAGTCTGACAAGAGTCATCAATGATGTTGACATTTCACAGATGGCAACATCAAGGATACAACTCAATGAACCACACAGCCAACGTTAGCCAGACTATGGCAAGTTAGCAAAAATTCTGACTACATCCTGAATAGTAATGATAGTGTTAGTAGTGTTAAGGATTTAACTTGCTCTTGGTTCAGGAGGCCTACTACAGTTTATACTGGAGACACTTATGTGATTGGTGTTTCTGTATCTTTTGAAATCCTACAAGATGTTAAAAGGAAGGTTTCTTTGTATGGAAGCTGGCAAACAACTTGAGCCCTTACAAACAGGAACATACAGTAGTTTGACGTATTTGGAATTAGCCACTACACAAGACAGCCTGTCATGTAATATCCAGAAACTTCTTCATTTATGTGAAAAACACATCAGCTTCTCATGTGTGTATGAGTCACCTCATTGCTCCATAGTGCCACAACAGCAAATCTATGTTAATACAAAAATATATATATTATTGATTTAAAAGGACTGATTTCTAAACTGCTGACACACTGAGCTCCTCTCTCCTCTTTCTTTTCATCTGTGTGCATTCATGTCCCAGTAATGCTTGTTACTAACTTAGCTCTTGTCTTTTTCTCGCCTTGCAGTTTTCGATGGATTGGGGTGGCACCTGGATCGTGGTTGCAGCTGCTGCCATGGTCCTGCTCGATGCTCTGCTTTGCCTTGCACTGTTACCACTATTAGTTCTAGTCATAGTTCTATTATATTTATTGGTACTATAATTGCCACTGTTTATCATACCGACTGCTATAATTATTATGAATCATATTTCTCCATATCTGTATATCTGTATCTGTGTCTCTGTGTCCCAACCAGCAGCGGCAGATGGCCGCCCACCAAGAGCCAGGGTCTGTCCGAGGTTTCTGCACGTAAAAAGAAGTTTTTCCTCGCCACTGTCGCACCAAATGCTTGCTTGTGGGAAATTGTTGGGTTGTGTTGTGGTGTAAATTATAGAGTGTGGTCTAGACCTACTCTATCTGTGAAGTGTTCTGAGATAATTCCTGTTGTGATTTGACACTTTAAATAAAATTGAATTGAATTGAATTGAATTGAACTGAATTGAATTGAATTTTCAGGACGCATACTGTTGAGAAACATTTTTTCCATAAGCTGCATGGACCTGTGACAGAACTTTTTTCCATCGTGAATCAATCGTAAGTCCAACCTTGCCTCAAATAGTCCTATTTTCTTCCAGCAAGTTGTTCCCAAATGTTTCTATGACACACTGGATACAGGCTCACATTCAGTGGCTTATTTGTTTATATGTTGTTTGTGCCATGCAACCATCTTGTAGTCAATTGCCGTTTAGAAATGTAATTAGTGATTGGGGATACACTGCCACTGCAAATTGGTCCAAAATGAAACACTTTGTCTCTTTTTGTTTCATGTGATTACTTTAACCTAATTTAGCCCTGAACAAATACTTGAAATGATCAGTTGTGGTCAAAGTTGGTTTTTTTTAAAGTCCAATTCTGTTTGTTTGTGAGAGAGAAAAAACACAGGATGTACAGATTTCTTAGAACACATCGCTAACCAAGTTGTTATTCCCTGGATCTAATTGCTTTTGAAGCGTCCAAAGAGTTATAAAAATCACGTTTAGATTTTAAAAATATTTGTATTGTAGTATTTGTAGTTGTATTTATTTATATTGATTCTACATTGTATGTATTTATCTTTCACTTTATGTTTTGAACATTCTTGTTTTTAAACTCTTAATTGTTGGCCTTTGGATGTTGTCTTTTTTGTACTGGAAAATACAAAAGTTATAAAATCTTTTTTTCTCTAGAGTTGCTCTTGGTTATTTTACCTCAGAAAACAATATTTCAGTTAATCAAGAAAACAGATAAAGACCTGTTGAGCATGTCCACCTTAACTCTGGGTACAATGTGTAAACCAACCAATGTGTAGTTTCCTTCCAAAATAAGACGTTTACCTTTTGAAAATCACAATAAGCAGTGATGGAGGAAGTATTTAGATACTTTTCTTAAGTAAAAGTATGAATACCACACTGTAAAAACACTCAATTATAAGTAAAAGTCCTGCATTAAAAATGTTACTTGAGCAAAAGTATGCAATTTACTTAAACATATATCTTATTACTCATCCATTAATGTGTAAACAGCATTTCACTCTTGTAGTTGTCTGAGGTGGAACAAAGTTAGAACTATTTAGTATCAGACTGCAACTAATGATTATTTAAATTTAATGAATCATTAATCTTTAAAATTGTTTGGTTTGTAAAATAAAAAGTCAAAGTATAGTATTTAAAAAGTGATAAAAAGTCATGTTATAGTATATCGAAAAAAGTGATAAAAGAAAAGTGATAAAAAGTCATGGTATATAGTATGTTCAAAAATGTGATAAAAAAGTCATAGTATAGTATATCGAAAAAGTCATAGTATAGTATGTCAAATAAAGTCATAGTATAGTATGTCGAAAAAAGTGATAAATAATTCTTAGTATAGTATGTCAAAAAAGTGATAAAAAGTCATAATATAGTATATCTAAAAAAGTCATGAAAAAGTCACAATATAGTATAACAAAAAATACAGAGTATAGTATGTCGAAAAAAGTGATAAATAATTCTTAGTATAGTATGTCAAAAAAGTGATAAAGTCATAGAACAGTATGTCAAAAAAGTGATAAAAAGTCAGTGTAGCATGTCGAAAAAAAAGTGATAAAAAAGTCATAGTATGTACTGCATGTTGAAAAAAATCATAGTATAGTATGTCGAAAAAGTGATAAAAAGTCAGTGTAGCATGTCGAAAAAAAGTGATAAAAAAGTCACAGTATGTACTGTATGTTGAAAAAAATCATAGTATAGTATGTAAAAAAAAAGTCATAGTATAGTATGTCAAAAAAAGTGATAAAAAAAGTCATTGTATAGTATATTGAAAAAAGTGATAAAAAAGTAATACCATAGTATGTCGAAAGAAGAGAAAAAAAGATCATAATATAGTATCTCGAAAATAATCATGGTATAGTATGTCGAAAAATATGTTGAAAAAAAGTCATAGTATAGTATATCCAAAACAATTCATAGTATAGTATGTAGTAAAGTGATAAAAAGTCGTGGTATAGTATGTCGAAAAAAGTTTTAAAAAGTCACATTTTAAAACGTTAAATGGTGGCACAAATGTCAGGATGTCGGTCGGACACCAGGACGTTCACTTTTCCTTCATGATCAGTCAGATACAAAAAGATATTCGTTGGTTAATTGTTCAGGACTCATTCTTTAGTTTAACCTTATTGAGACTAAGGGCATACAGCTATATATAGCTTTTCATTCACCGAGGAGCAGAACCTGTCAATTTCATACATGAAAGTCATTTTGTAAAAGCTTACAAAGGACACGTTGAAGGCTTCTTTTTGTCTAAATCTACTCTATGTCTAGTCTATAATAACTGAAGGTTGAAATACCAGAATGGTCTAGTCTATAAAACTGAAGGTTAAATACCGGAATTGAATCCTTAAAAGAGCTAAGTGAAGCCTTAAATGTGTCTTAGGATTTTCTGTCTGTGTTTACGATAACGATTAATCGGTTTAACCAGTTAATTAAAGGTTTATTTAAGTAGCGTGATGTTGTAAAGATAAGGTAGTAAGGTTAGTGTAAAGGTATAGGTTCAGAAAATGTAGAGTTTAGCGGGGCTTTCTAGGGTTTGGCATTTATTTACAACCAAAATTATGCTTTATGAACTATTTTCCACACAGTTGGCTTTAATAATGCTTTATAGTTTTCATTAGGGTCTGTGTCAATGTCATGTTGGTCTAAATTCTAAACTTTTGGCAGTTTTATACCTATCCTTGTCAAGTAATGTTTAATATATATCTAGTGACTTTAGGACAGTGGTGGCCTAGAGGTTAAGAAGCAAGCGTGGGACCAGGAAGTCGCCGATTCAATCCCCCAGACCAACAGGATAAAATCTGGGTGGGGAAAGTGAAAAAGCAGTGCTTGTCCCTCCCACCGTTGAGCAAGGCCCTTAACCCCAACTGCTCAAGTGGAGCTGCTCAGTGGCCAGCACATCAGACTGTGATTGTACTGGGCAGCTTCCAGGTATGAATTTGTAACCGTGTGAATATGAGAATTTATTCTCAATCAAAACATTTAAAAGATGAGATTGTGCACTTGTTACATATTTTTTTAGCCTTTTATTGAAAGGCTTCTAGATTGAATCTTCCCTCCCTGCTGAGGTGTCCTTGAAGGGAACCACTAAGATTTGATACCTAAAAAAGCAGACAAACGTCAAGGTTGTTTTTAAATGATATAAAATCGGTTTTATTCATAATAAAAGATGTGAATATGCCACTTCCTCTTCATCCTCTGACATTTACAAGATTGTTATAGTCTCTTATTTCTGGTCCTGTGTCATTCCTTTGATGACGACAGCTGTGAAATGACGCCACACCACTGCAAATCCTACTGAAAGACTCCTGTCAGGTGTCAGGTTAAGATAAAGGCTAGACCAAATGTTTAAATTCGTCATTTATTTTTCTATCTATTTTTAATTAATTGTTTGGTCTGTGAAATAGCTTGTTTCGTCTGATTCACAGTTCACCAAGTATTCAGATAACAATGATATAAAACAAACAAAAAATCCTCACGTTAGCTGGAACCATCTCCAAAGTTTCATTTGAAAGCAATTTGGTCTGACTAAATCAACACAAAGTATTTTACAAGTATAAAACCTTCTCACTGAATCTCTCATCCATCTTCTGCACATCTCGCTGTCCTCCTACTTTAAGATGTTTCAGTGAACAGAACCCAGAGAGTTTCTTCCGCTTGGCCTTCAGCCATGTTTATAGCTTTGTGTGACAGTGTTTACTTCACTGAGCTGCTTGTTTGTTCCCATGTGCTTATATGTGGCAAAAAAACTGGGATCTTTGTTGAATATTCATGTAAACAAGGAACAAACTGTACAAGAGGACACTTAATGAGATCCATATATGAGCTGAACTCTGTGTGGCAGATGATTCAGTGGTGAGAAGAAGCAATAACTTTTGTTTCTTGTTTTTTTAATGGGAAGAAAAAACACCCAAAAAAAAACTGGATTGTGCGTGTGCTCAATATTAGAGCTGTCACTGGTCAAACTTGTCTGTAATGGATGTTTTGAACCAGAGTGTAGCATGTCTCCAGTGAACCGTGCCCTTGGCAAGGATATCGTTTAACTCACAAATGTTCAAGTGTACATGATGTACCAATCCAATGGCACGCAACATGCTAAACAGAGGCCCTCTACTATTACCCTTACAAAGTGTGTACAGCTTACATACCAGTCAAAGTTGGAATGAAACACTAAAGACAAACATCATTTCAATCTTTTTTATTATAAAAAAAAAAACAATTACAAAACATTGGCAAGATTGTGAATCAACAATTTGTATAAAAATATGTTTTTTTTCAGTGCGTGCCAACAAAATCACACAGCTGACCCTGAAGACTTCTTTAAAAACAGTTTAACTAACTTTTTGGAAGTTGAGGAGAATAAATAATCCTCGAGACAGTTTTTGGAATGTTCTTTGTCCATACATTTCAGTGGCATCTCCAGTTTAAGGCACGACTTGAACGCTGAGCACTGTACTCTGGTTGAGCTTTAAGAAGCGCCCCGCAGCACCAAGGCATCTGGCTTCCATCAAAAGCTTCAGACCACATGGCTCAGAGGTCTCCATCTCCTCCTGCTTTGTTTAACAGCTGGGAGAATTAATGTACGAGCCTTGTGCAGCTTTATACACAAACTGCTCATCCTATTTTATCACGGTGCTAAAATCAACAACCAAAGCTTGACACTTCAGTGCCTTAAGTCTTGCATTAACACAACACCTCTCTTGGAATTCATCCACATACCATCCAAGTTCTTGCAGAATACATTCAGCTCTATTCATCTCCACGAGAGAATGACTCCCTGAAACTCCCATGTCAATCTTCAACTGCAGATAATTAAGGCATACGTATTTTTCCCTTTTACATTATTGTGACCTGCATGCATAAAATACATCTACATCTGCTTACTTGACTTGTCTGCTCCACCATCACACCTTCAGATACAGTATATGCTTAAGTAACAGTAGAAACCACCAGGCACATGGTTGAGTCACACAATGCATAGCAATGTACGGTGTTCAAATCTACTGTGTTGCCAGGACAAGGAGAGTTGGAACGTTAAGACAATTGCACTTCTAAACATGTCAACTTATCAAGAGCGCTTTTCTTCAAACATTTGAACACCAGGTGCAACTCCAACTCTCCTACTGACAAATATCAAGTGAACTTTCCCCCCCCCCAATATGTCCCCAAATCCCCTTCCAAAATTCGCTTCACATGAGGGAATCGTTGATTGGGAGGTATTTGTAGCTCGCCTCCTAAAAAGGAGCCAAAAATCACTTGGGGAGGACAGGAACTGATGTGGAGAAGTTACTTTCCTCGGAACAGAACAGGGAAGTGTCCACTTTTCTTTATGACCTGGAAACAGAATGGCCGCGCCTCCACTGACATCCAGTTCCTGTGAGCTCCGTCTCCTGAACTCTCCGTGGGGCTCCAGTCCCTCTCCACGAACACTCGGTGGGACCAGGTGCCATTTATCGGAGAGTAGTAATCCAGGAGAAGACAAATCTCTTGATTTGTTTATTTAAGTTAAGTCGCTTGACGCTCAGGTAGGGCTGATGGTTCAACACGTCATGCAGCGAGGTCTCATGTTTAAGGGCTGAGGGTTGGGGTCAACCTGTAGGCAGGAAATGAAATTAAAGACACATAAGATAAATGTTAAGTAAGCAGATAATAAAAAAATAAAAAACCGTATATATACACATACAATTCAGCTGTGATCTCAAGGTTTTTTTTGGTAGGAAAGAACATTTTAAATATATCTACACAAAAAAATACTTTTTATGCCAATCAAACAACAAATAAAGGTTGTAGGTGGGTGTTGTTTACAGTCTTTGGTGACTCACCTCGCTGTATATCGGCGGAGGTCGGAAGCGAAATTCTTGGACAAAAGCCATGAGGGGCCGCTCCAGGATCCCACTCAGGTCTTCGGCGGGTTGCAGGACGACCGTATTGTGGCGCTGCACGGCCTCCTCCTCTGTCACCACGGAGCTGTAATCTGGAGGGGCTGCAGGGAAAGAAGCAGGATTAGTCTACTGGTCTGACTCAAAAGAACAGTACAGTTCCAAACACTAAGCTGCTGAGTCATCACTGCAGTTAAAACTCTTAAAAACCCACATAACATTTGTTGCCTTTTGCACCAACAAACACTGATTTGATCCAACATGAATGTCTGCTGAATCAAAACCTACAAAACCCTAAATTCTACTCTTTAACCTGAAAAGAGTCCCTATGCACATCTAGACCTACACATCTCTGTTGTATTCAAAGGACACTTACGCTCAGGCTGCTCGGGGATGGCCATGCGCAGCCACTCAAGGTTGACGCTGTACTGGCTGCTGACGCTGGAGGTCCGGCTGCCGAAGGGATGGAGGGGAATGGTGCCTATGACCAGCGGCAGCTCCAGACACATCTTGGATGTCCCAGGAACATCAACACAAACCTGGTGAGAGGAAAAGAGGAGAATCTTTAGTGACATATGTGAAAAGTGCAGCAGCAGTGTGCATGAAAAGAGGGAATAAATCACTAAAATTCCTGAGAAATAAAGCAGTTGCTGACCAAGCTCACCTTGAGCATGTACTCCACTTTGATGATGCGGCACTGCAGGACGGAGGGACCCACAGGTGGGATCTTAATGGCGCGACCGTGCCACGTCTCCCTGCATCTGGCCCCCACAATATCACCGCACAGTGTGGCCACCACCGCGCGCTTCTGCTTCATGGTGCCACGGGCGATGAACGTCTGTGTCTGAGTGATGTAGGCTCTGGGTACAACTGATCTGGAGGTAGCGTTGTCAAATTCTGCAAACACAGGTATCATCTCACCTGCGGAGAGAGAAAGTACGTTAGAAATTGCAGACACTTCTAAACTAGCCTACAAAGACTGCGTTTTTAAGAGGGAGTTGCTTTAGCTGGTAGCCTCTCACCTGGCGTGTAGCCTTTGCGGTCGATCTTTGCGGTTACAGACACCTGTCCAAAGTTGCGGTACCATGCTCGTGCCATTTTGTCCTTCGTTCCAGCCTGTGGTGCCTGGGAAGGTTAAAACCAAATGAGCCAAGTGCCTCAAAAACACCCAGAAAATCATGAAGTGTGCAATGACAGAATCATGAAACATGAGGGCTGAGATGCTTACTAGTAAGGCTGGCGTGTTGATGTCAATGGGCTCGATGACTGTAAACTCCTTCTTGATCTTCCTAACGGTGGCCCACGGCCTGTGTAGCTTAACTTTGACCCAGTAACGGATGCTGCCGTGTTTCCCCTCGAAGGAGGTGACCAGCGTCTCCTCAGGCAGCTGGAAGCTGAATGGAAATTCATGTCTGCCAGCAGGAAGGACTGTCACATCACCGTTATCTGAGAAGAGGAGGGGAAAAAAAGTAGAACATTTTCCATTTTGTTCATTTGATTTCAAGAGAACAGGACAGTGAGTGTAACTTCCAATTCCAAGATGACCAGTTTCTTTCTGTTGGTGTCATAATGTGAACATAAAGTTATATTACACTCATTCAGCACAATTGAATAATAAAAGAGTCTTAATCTTTACTGGGACCAATTAAATGATTCTGTGATGATATGAAGGCAGCTAATTACTTTATTTGAAGGAAAAGAAGTGCTGATAAAACTATGCTAAACCTGCACAACTAGTTCAAACTTTTAAAATACACATCAGTATTCTTTAGAAATACACATAAATAGAGTTGACTTCCTAAGAGAGTAAGAATAGCGTGACTCTTGTTGAAATAGAAATCTCTGTCTTTCTCCGCAATCACAAGGCTTCTCTTCTGTGCTTGCTCAAAGGGGCGGTTCCTGCTCCATTGTGCTGACTGAGAACATGTTCTCCTCTGTATAATATACAGCCCGTCTCAACGGCTCTGTTTTTTCTCTCTTGCTGCACAGGTCCAACAACATGTGTTTGCGTTTAACAGACTTGATGTGTTTTGTGTCCCTTTTGTGAGCTGGAAACTCCGTCTTTATTTATATAACAATATTGTCACTGTTTAATCCTCTTAATGGGTCAAGTGGATTGTTATGAGCTTTTTCCTGTTCTGCGGTTTGTACATGGTCTGCAAAATACTTTTGAAACATCACCAAAATCTTTAACCTTATGTTATTTTATCTTGCAAAACAGTTTTTTTTTTTTTATAAAATACCAAATCGAGCAGTGAGACTGAACACTGCAGGAAAACATCATCAATTAAGCCGATGAAGCCCTGGCTGTGAATTTCCTGTCTAGCAAAACAACTCCGTGCCAAATTAATGAAAGCAGAAACCGGAAGTTCTCCCACATCGCTGTGGAGAAAAACAACCCTGGAGTTTCTTCGAATGACGAAAGGTCTGATGTCAGAACTATTTCTTTCAATAAATACAATGATAAAGGAGTGCAAAGACAGCTGTTGCAACATGTTTGCTCTCTTCCTACATAATGAGGGCTTTTATACTTCTATCTTATCTATACGTATACTATCCAGTTATGACCAACAACAAAGCTTCTTATATGGCCGAATAAATAACTAACAGTCCCCTAAAAATGCTTTTGTCGATGAATGACTGGATGCCGGAGTACTTGTTTTGTGCATTTCCTTAATCTGGATGTTCAGTTTTACCATAGAATTTCTGGTTTTACTTCAAGGAAGTAGCCACAAACAAAGAAAACATCTCTCGAAAGGCTCCTGATAAAAACATGTGAACTCAAGTTTGACTTCATTCACAGAGATGAACCTATTATTAACTGTGCATCTACAGCAACAACACGTTTATAAATCATGGCATAGCCAACAAAACATCTCAGATGTAAGGAAAACAGCTCACTTCCAAAAACAAGTTACAATTTGACTGCACTGGACACTAATACAACCAGAAAAAAAGCAGGACAATGTTCACGATCCGTTTAACTCGCATGCTAAAGCCATGAAAACCATAATATTCCCAGTCTGCTGACAAACAACCAGTCCAGTGTCCCAGTGACAAATAACCCACTTTCACTATTGTTTCATTCGCTTGGCATAAGCTCACGGAGAGGAGGCTGGTTTTGCCGTTTTGATATCCTACTAGCTGACACTTTGATAGGTTTACAGACAGGATGCACCCCCTGTAGTCTTCCCCATCACCGCGCCTGCACAGCGGACTGACCTGCCTGCAGCAGCACCTCTCTCCGGTTCAGGTACTCCACCTCGTCGCTGTAGTTCTGGGTGTATGCGGTGCTGGAGCCGGCGGACCGTGACTCGGTCCAGTGCACTTTAGCGAATCCCTCGGCGTGGAGTTTCAGTGAGTCCACCCGACACTCCCCGGACAGGTCCACCACCACCCGGCCGGACACCACGTCCCCGCTGCTGAACACCGGAGGACAGTCCCCCTCCGGAGAGTCGAAGAGGATGTCAAACTTTTTCAACTTGTCGAAAATCATTTTGCAGCTTGTGCAAGTCCTTTCAAACGCAAAAGTGAATGCTTCCTTTATTCTAGTTCCGCAGTATATTAAAGAGTTCTGACGTGGATCTTGAGACGACTTTCTTTCACTTGTCTAAAGCTCTACTGTGAGCACTTTCAGTCTGCAGCATTATTTAGGCTGAGCATGTGGGCGGGATTTCTACATTTATTATGTAAGGCCTCAGGAGAGGGTCGAAGGCTGATGCTGCTTTCAGGTGCTCCTTCCTTGGCTCCGACTTTTCATTGCTGCACTTTTATTCTAAGTAAGACATGTAGCGGAGGGAGGAGGGGGGGTTGCACTTTTGTTTAAAGCATCATAACACAAAGGAGAATGTTCTCATCAGGCCAAAAAGTATATTTCCTTAATTTACTGATCAACCTTCAGGTATCACCAGCTACAAAACGTAACAAGTCTGGACAAATACTAAGAACAAAACCACCTCATGATGTCAACATTAACAAACATGATTAAGATAAAACTAGAAAGAGAGAAAAAAAATTATGTATCACATCTTCACAACGTTTCATGACAGTCACCCACCTGAGAGTCACATATTTCAGTCCTAGTTACAACTTAGTTGGGTAACTTTGTGCAGCTCTTTTCATAACACCCTTATTTCCGTACTGAGCTTGAAGGCAGCATAATAAACATGCAGACAGGGTGTGGAGGCAGCAGAGAGGAAAACAGGGCCTGCTGGTGATTGATGGTTACAGGTTCTTAGAAGAAAACAGGCTTACTGAGCATGCCTCCATCTGGCAGAGATCCGCCCCGCACAGCTCAAAGGAAAATAGTTTCACTCTGGACCAAAGCTGTTTACTCCACTTCTTCCATGTCACTTTGAACATACTGTACATAGCACATGGAAAACACACAGCTATGCACAAAGGCATTCAACTTATGCCACCAAACAACTGCAGTCATTCTAACGTCAATAATAAAGGGATCCCACACAGATATTACAGGAAACGCCCCAATAGTTTTTGTCTCACAAACTCTGCAACCAAACAAACACTACCTCATTTCTCAACTGGGTTACTCTCTTCATACAATTCAAAAGTCCTCAGAACAAAAATCAAGTTTGGTCTGTGAAAAACAAAGTTGTTTACTCTTTTGTTCCCTGGGAGTAAAGAGTTAGCGCTCCAGTGCCACCAACAGGCAATGTGGAAGTGTGCACAGCTGCAGGACTGCCAAGATGTTTTTACACAGCCCGACAACTGGACTGGAGATTAGTGGGAATCTAGGAAAAGTTGTAAGACTTTAGGTAGATGGTGCTCGTAGAAAACTGGGCCTCTGGAGGGGCTTTCCAACTTACTATCTCCTCACTGTTATTTTACTCATTGCAGGTTAGTACAAAAGTAGAAAGTACTAGAAAGGAGGTTTCCCTGCATCTTTCCTTGAGTATAATCAGTTCCTCCGCCCAAATAAATGTGAAATTATCAGCAGAATTCTTTTGTCATATTTGGGAGGCCAGTGTTCCAGTTTGCATCAATTTGTCAGTTTTTGCTTAAAATACATTCAGGAAGTTCTGGCCTTTGGTAAACTAAAGCCCAGCCTGCCACCTGCTGGTGACCAGAAGCAGCAGCCTGGCGCTACCAGTTCCTGCCTCGGTCTTGATAAGATGAATGTGTCTCTGCACAGAATGATGGGCCTGATAAAAAGTCCTGCTGTGCAGATGACTCAGTAAAATCACCCTAATCATGGCTAAAAGCATGTTACCACTGCTGCAGGCTAAAGTAAACATATTTATCCATGTGAGTTTCTCTTTGTTTAACTAAAGAGCTGCTGAGTGCACAACATTGTAGAACAAATATTAGCAAGCCGTATACTTTAGAGCAAAAGGGGGGCTTGAGAAAGTGTCATTCTTCAGTGGCGTTTGCATGAGAAGCACATACAAAAAAATCCAATCCAGTCCAACTTCTAAAACTGGAACAACTCACAAAAAACACAACAAACCTCTCCACTGAAACCAGACTGACTCTCAAATACATTCCTGTCTTTAAAAGGGAAAAACAACTGTTTATGAACAAGTTAAAAGATAAATGAGATGATCATGACACCATATTGTAAAATGAATGGAGAGCAGCAGCAGGCTGTGTGGTAGACAAGGACGGAGCCAAGGGGAGCCACGTGTTGTTTTTCTGGTTGCTGCGGCGACGCAGCCTGCATTTTTTAAACAGCCCCCACCCCTTCCTTCCTCTCTCCTCTGTCTTTCACTTTCTCCTCATTTCTTGTCCCAAGTAAATGGTACCCAACACAACATCCTTATTTCTACTTTTTTAACATATTTACCGCTTTGGTCAATCAATTGCACATGCAACCATAATACAAGTGATTCTGTTTCTGAAAGGATTTGGAGTTTATATGAGAAGGTTAAAGCACTGTTATTTCCTGGACAGATTCTGCAGTTAACATGTGTCTATACAGAATGTCGGTCTGAGAGACATTTACAGGTCAAACCACCCACGTACTGACAGCTCCTTAGCCTCTCTACTGGTAGTAATTGTCCACAATCCAGAAAACAAAATTGCCTGTAATTTGACAGAAGAGTTCAAGCTCCATTTATGAATCAGTTACATTAATTTTTCAGATATTATGTGTAAGGGACAAAAGAGCACAACGAATACTGATGATTGCAACACTGTATTTGTTCATAACAACAGAAGCATATTTCTATACCATTTGTTTTGATTATTTGAGATTTTATTTGACTTTATACATTTCATGATTAATCTTGAGTTGTGTTACTTTTTATAGAAGATCTTATATGGTCTATCAGAATATCCTTAATATAATATTAATATCCTCTCATCAGATAAATTTGGTAATTTTGGGTGAAATGCTATCATATCTCATTTGTATTAGTATTTGGTAGCCATCTGCTGTTAACACTGTATTAAGCCAACCAGTACTATTATGCCTCCAAACCCCCAGACCCTGACCCAAAACTGCAGTATTGAGAAATCCTGTGTAGGGACACCAAGTCTAGTTTAAATACAAATCAAAGTACTTCACCACAATGATGCAAACATTGTGTAAAAATCCAATATTGCCATAAAAAAATCATATATTATCAGATATCAAAAGGGATAGATACCATGGCATAAATGCTCTAGAAAATGTCTGACAAATGACAGATTGATATCATCTTATGGTATATAACGCAATATTTCCCCACCTCAATGCTTGGTCCAGATTTTCCTGTTTCAGTGCTTAAACAATTACTTGATCAACATAAAATTGATTATATTATATTGTAATATTGATGAACTATTAACTGCTGGTAATTCATAAAGAAAAAATACAACAAAAAAAAATATTTATGTATTTACAGATAATTCTTCTGCATCTCTTATCAAATTAATACTGTTGTTTAAGTGGTGGTCTAAGTTAAAAGTTGGTGGTAGTCTGACTTTTCAGATGTAGACTGTGGGTATAAGCCCGCTATTGGCCACATATTTCATGCAGCATTCTCCTCCCCTTCCACTGTCTATTTTGCATGGGCACCGTCGCTGCATCCTGGGCTTAGCACCACCAAAGACCATTGTGATTGGGTTGTGTTTTTTTCCTATAGCAGAATAATAATAGGAGCAGCAGCAGCCAGACCTATCATATTTGGTAAATGGTAACTGATGGTAAATGGTATCTATGCCCATTTAAATGACATGTTAAATATTTCATACTAAATAATAAATATAAAAAACTGATGAACAATCCATTATTGAAATATTTGTTAGTTGCAGCCCATTAGTACAGCATCTCAGTTAATGGGTGATGTGTTACTTTTCTGTAGTCATTGTTTAGTCTGAAATGTGGGCTAGATATTAACATACAAAACCTGCCCAATGCACCTTTAACCACTGTGCATACACAGCTGTTGCAGCAGCAAATGACATGGAACTGAGACACACAAATTATATTCTAGATTCAATTACTCTGCAACTTGTTTGGCTGTGTGCATTCTGCGAAAGCGACGACAACAACAACAACAACAACAACACAAACCCTGCTCTTATCTGAGACTCAGCCTCTCACCTCCATTCATGTTTACCTGTACGACCACACTGGGGAATCAAACCAAGTATATTGTTTACAGAGCATCTAATAAAACATTAACCACTGGTTACAGTTTATCTACTTAGCTACAATGGACTATATTCTCTGCCTGTCTAATTTTAAGCTGCCAGTGCCTTCCACACCAGGGGAATTTCACACTTTACAGAGTTATGTCCTGTACAACACAGCACTTAGTAAACCAGTTGTGTTTATTTGGACTCAGCACTAATGGATGTGTTTAATGTTAGGATTAGGTTGTCGGGCAGATGTATCTGGACGACCCAGAGTCAACTTGTCCCCAGGTTTCCATGCAGCACATTTGGCCCAGGTGGCTTCATTTTGCAAACTGCAGCGACTACAAGATACAGTGGCTACCAGCTGGCACTTGGAAGAGCAAATCAGCAGTTATACACCACAGAGAAAGAAGTTATGCATCAACCCGCTGCAATACATGCTGATGTACAGTTACAATGTATATCACAGCAAAGCTACAAAGGTTGAATTACTGATACAGTAGGGGACAAATGAAAACACAAAAACTACAACAAGGTCAGCACAAAAAAAACACATTTTCATAGAAGTGAAAGCAATGTTCTGCATTTTCAAATAGTCAGTCAAGATTTTATTTCTAGTCACCTTTGTACACCTTTGGATTTGCTTTCTTCCCTGAACAAGCACTATTGAAATGCTTTTATTTAGCTAAATAACTATAAAATACAATTTTAAATTTAAGGACATTTTACATGCAAAACATATGACAATTTTAATTGAAGCAACCTCACCAGCTGCAGCTGTAATTCACCTTGGTTTTACTTGTCGTTATTCTACAACCAGTCTAATAAATAAACACAGTAAGTATAAATACTGTAAACACATGGAGTATGAACCGTTTAGGGGATTAACACCATCTGCAGCCTTCACCACTGACCTCGGATCAGATGCTGTCTCTTCCTGAAGTATGTGATCTTGGAGGTGTAGTCGTTATAGACGGCGTTCATGCCACGGTTCTCCAGCCAGTGTGCTGTGGCCACCCCTCTGCCCTGCACCTTCATGGAGTGCACTCTGGTGTCCCTGCGGAGCTCCAGGACCACCTGGCCGGACACCACCTCCCCTCCGGTGAACGCTGCATCAGCCGGACCATCCAGCTCCAGCTTGAAAGACTTAATGGTGTTCACCATCGTTTCTATGAGTGAAGACAGTTAAACTGTTTGACAAGGCTGAGGGATAGACACTAACTAATACTCATAGGAGGTGTGTGTAGAACTGATTTCAGGTGTTTTAAAAACCACACAGCAAATATCCAGAGCCAGCTGGAGGCATGAAGGATTTAAACATCTAGGGCTCCAGGACACCCTAACAAGCAAATTATACACGTGAAGTCCTGTAATAACTTTTCAAATAATAGTATGCAATGTCTTGGGCTGCTTTTAAATTTCCATTAAACAGAACATAGGCTACTGTTGATTTTTGCTATTTTCTGTTAGTGATCTTATTATAAGGGTGGGGTTGGGTGGTTCTGCATAGGGTCCCAGACATGCCAGGGCCAGCCCTGCCAGTAGCGACAGTTGTGTAGTCTGTTTGTTGTTTTAAAACACGTTTTGGAAATGTTCGATATCATGGTGTCAGGTGTTGTGATCTTGAACAATACAACAACGAGGTTATAAGGTGTTACAGTATACTAACCTCTTTAATATGCAGACAAACGTTTACATTACAGCAATACCAAACAAATAAACAAAAACATACAAACATTCATACACATGGTCAAATAACTGAAATTCTACTTTCAGTCAACAATATGTAAATAATATTGTATTAACAACTGACTGTCATGATTTTGAAATAGTTCTTTTACAACTGTTTCTGTGGGTCTAATAATATATACATTGTCCGTTGTGCGGCCGGTTTATCGTGCATTTTATAAACGGCTGTGTGGGGGTCTCAGCCAATCAGGATTGAGAACCACGACGGTTTTTTAAATACAGTTGTGAACGTTAAACTCACCGGCAGGACAGGAGCAAAGTAGTGGTCTTCTCAAAGACGAGGTTTATGGTGAAAAAGCCAAATTGTGTGTTCACTCCGTCTGGACGATGTTCAATGGAAGCTCAGCCTTTATAAACGAAGGTTTCAACGCCCAGAAACACAGCATTACACCAATGATCAACAGTACGCCCGAGGCACGCCCGCCCCCTTTAACAGGAGGAGGACCTTTTTTTTCTTCTTCTTTTTTTCTTTATTTAAAGAACCACACAAAAACTGTCAATAAACCGTCTCTGTCAAAAAAAACAAAACAAAAAAATATATATATATATATATATATATATATATATATATATATATATATATATATATATATATAAAAATAAAGAAATAGAAAAAATAGGGAAAAAAATGATAGGCTACAAATACAATTCCATAGTGATGATTTTTGTGGTTGCACGTGAGCTTTTATTATAAAGGCAGTGTGTCTTTCAGTTTGGTATCTCTTTTTTCTTATAAAAAAATGCATAGAAAAAGAACAAGTAGGCCTGCAGAACATATGATGAGATAGGCTACTTGAATTATGTAAAGACGGTATTTCACAAAGTAGTTAAAAAATTTAAAACCAAAAATGTAATGTAAAATATATTTTAGAGGAGAATTTCAAATCACCTCAGCAAAACGTAGTGTCTCTGTTTTGTTTTGTTTTAGTCATGTGTCTAATTTGAAAGAGTTCCTCACATTATCATGATGTCATATGTTGGCTTAAACTAAAGTTTATGACATTGGGTGATCACTGAAGCAGCTGTCTTTGGAAAACCTTACAGGAGTACCTGTTAATAATACAATTCCATATAGTAAATACATTTAATCACTGGAGAATTCAGTAAGAAATAAACTTCCTTTGTATCACTTTAAATAAACCTATGCGGAGACATTTGCATGTAATGTGGTCAAATATCTATAACTATTGTTCAAATTAAGCCTTTAGAAGCATGTCCTTGAGCAGGTCTTACTCACCCATTAGATATTTTTAAACAACAAGGTGCACAACAAATGGCATGAATATGAATATGAAAGTGAATATGAATTTTTCATACATTCCATGGTCTTAAATTAACATATCTCTCTGAAAAATGTATCTTTATTTGGCATTGCTCTTGGCACAACAGAAGGGCAAAATCAAAGAAGAGCTGTCATGTTCCTGCAGGCTGCAGCTGTACCTCACCTGAGCTTGTTGGCCAGCTGACATTCCAGCCCACACCTGGACTGCTGCCTTTTCGCCAGGTTGATGACCTGATTTACTAGATTCAGTTTATTCATATCTGCTTGCCTGCCAAGAGAGCCTGCATCTTAGGATCAAGGCTGTGTTATTGCTACAACACAGATTGTTTTCACAGTTTTGTGGTCAATCATGCTTGAGAGAGAGGATGAGAATCTTTCTGCGACATAGGCACTAACCTTCTTTTTAGCAGTTATCGTTGACAGTGTAAACAAGGTGGAAGTAGGACAGTCAAGTCCATGGCTACTCCCCCCTTTGGCCTAAATAAGACAGGCGAGGAGAAGGTTTATGTTTAAGCCACCTAACTGCTAAACCTGCACTTGCACCCTGCTTCAACATTACACAGTCTGATGGCCCATGTACTCTTCTAAGTAAAAAATGTTATTTATTAATCAGCCCAGCAAGATTATGAGAATTATGCAGTTCATTAAAAAAAACCACAAAACTAGGGGGTGATGACAGAGTGGCTTTAGTTACAGCATGACAAAATGAGTGCTGAACTGGCTGTAGGCAGGTGGCTGCAAGATCATAGGTTTGGCCATGTAGTCTTCACTGTGGGAGGTGCGGAAGTGCTGATCAGCCAGCGGAAACCTGATGTTGCTCTGATTAACAGAAAAAGAGGCAGACAATATCATATTATTATATAATATTACACTGAATGATGAGAAAAATATGAACCCATGTACAAAGAGATGGGGATGCATCACATTCTTTTTCAGGAGAATCAAGTACTACACTGCTGCTGCTGCTGCTGCTGCTGCTGCTACTAATACCATTACAATTACACAGTTGAGTGGGAAGATTTTTTATTTGTGTTTATGATCTCTCACCCTCTGCTGTGACGGACAAGGTGTCTGTCTGCAGGTCTTCAAAGGGAGGTAATCAGTCTTGGTAGTGCTACGGTTGAACTCATGTTCTGCCAAACAGATTAAACATATTTAATATCTATATATACCTCCATTTAAGCACACAAACACAACCAATCCGTCACCTGGTCCACTCAGTATGTTGCTCGGCAGCTGAATGGCTGGTCTGGCGCGTTCTCCCTCCTGTTTGCTGTTGTGTTGTTTGGCCGTGGATGTGTAGTACAGGCCCGACAGATGAGGTGGGCTGAACTGTACATGGCTCTTGGTCATCAGGTCAGCCCCGAGCACGTGCACTGGATGCTCTCTGTGGTTCAGCTACAGGGAGGAAAATAGTCAGCATGATCAAATATGACACATCAAAATCAACTCGTAAGTCTAAAGGAACATGTGTGAAAAATGTTCACTTGATTAATGTAATTATGTACCAATGATATTACAAAAACAAATAACTATGTAGAAGATATGTTAGCTCACATCAGAGAAGGAGATTCTGTTGGTGGTGACATACATCATCGCTTTGTTGCACCTCGTATCAGTGTCCCCCTTGGGTAAGGAATGGCAATTTTGGTTCTTCCTAGTCACAACAACTGGATCTCCTGGGATTAAAACCAAATAGAACAATCCAGGAAGGATAACAGAGACAGATTAATAGAGTAGCATTTTATCTGTATCACAATGCTGTGTAATCTTAGTTTGATTGGTTGAAAATAAAGGTAAGACACATTTACAAATAGTCAAACTGTTAAAATGTAAGCACCCATGTTCTTAAATGTGCACAACAGTCAACAAAAACCATAATCAGTTTTTTAAGTAACCTGTTCATTACAGTTAGCACAAAACAATATCAGTTTAGTACAGGTTCCTCATATAAAGTAAACAAACACGAGTTCAAATTTAATTAACAAAGGATTTTACTTTTGTTCTTTGCCCATTTGGGAAATTCTTGGTATTTGAAGGCCCTAAGCAGCTGCTTAGTTTAGCTTAGTTTCTTTATAGAATGGAAGACATCCTCACCATGGCAAAATAAAGTAATAGATCTGAATTGTCAGTTTGCAAGAATGAAAATTGTCAGGACATTAACACAGGAAACACTCACCTAGCTTGTGGTGACAAAATGCTTCTCTGGATGTGCATGACCATAAATCCTTAGAGAAATTTCCAAGACTGAGCTTCAAATGCTCCTTCACCACAGCTGGCCTGTATCAAAAACACATGTGTATAATGCTTTTGTTATATTTGTGTGGAGATAAACTCACCACCAAATAATCTGAACTTTCAAAGAGTGACAATAATAATTTTGAAATGTAATATTTTAGACGTTAAGGCCTGTGAGTTAAATGTCAATGTTTCCATCCAAGACACCTCAAACATCCTTGCATCCCAAATTTAAGCATGCAGTGAAACCAAGAGAGGTCTGAAATGAGATCTGAAAGGTTACACCAGGCCCTACAGCCATAGTTTCTTCTACTGTTTGATGTCTGCTTGTATAGGGGAAAGAGGAGCGAGATGGCAGAGAGCTGCAGACCTGCAGACAGTGGGCCAGCTGAATGATGCAGCGTGGGTCGTCTCTCTCTCGACAATCTTCACAGGATCACCCATAGTCACTGAGGAGTGCTGAAGAAAGACATTGTTAAAACAGTCAAAGTCACAGTTTTGGGCTAATAAAACGTTCTTCATAGAAAGCTTCATGTAAAGGTCAACCCCTCATGCACATAGCTGAGCTGCATTCTATAACCTGAGTCTGTCAGTCTGTGAATTCTGAGAAAACGTCTTCTCCTGGAAAGAGAATTTAAAGATTAACAAACCACTTAGGGTTGTTCCGAAATCTACTTCTGTGCCATGACTAAACCAGTAGTAATACACCAAGGGATGTAGACAACAAAAATATAAATTTTGGGGTCAAAACATTTCAAATTTTGATTACGCCTTCTCAACAGTATAGGGGAAATTATGCTTTAGTACCAGTGATTAAATAACTATTCAGATCTTTTACTCAAGTAAAAGTAGTAATACAACAATGAAGTACTCTATTCAAGCCCTGTATTTAAAATCAAGTGACAAAATGTCAGCAAATTGACATAAAGTATCAAAAATTAAAAGTACTTGAGCCCCTGAATGGCTGTTTTGATTATTGTTACTGATGCAGAAACGTGTGAAGCATTTTAATGTTGTAACTAGTCTAGGTTGAGCTACTTTGAATGATATTTTATATGTTTATCATATGTTTTGAATGTAAAATCTTAATCTTCAAAGAAACTAGTGGCTATAGTTGAAGTTCAAACATAGAGGAGTATAGGTCTAAGGTAGGAGGAAATGGAAATACCCAAGTTAAGTAAAAATGTGCTCAAAATGGACGTACTTACAGAACTTGAGTAAATGTAGAATTTTTGATGCAGCTTTTAGTCTCAAAACTGTTGCTGTTTTAATTCAAATGTGGAGTGTGTCTGCTGCTAATTCTACATTTGACCAAAGGAGTATACAGGAAGGATTCTGGATTATATCTGAGCTAAAGCAGAGACATGAGGATGCTAAGTAGAGTGTGACAATTTCTTTTTCTTTCACTGTGACTTTTAAAATCAGTGTTTGAGTCTTATGGCAACAGTTTCTTTCAACAGTTGAAATGTTTGGTTGGATAAAAAACCATGATAGCTCATGATGACCAACATCTGCTGCTGCCATTTTACCTTTTCTACAGGTTTAGCCACTCTGCTCCAGGCTCCCCGGAAGGTGTTGTTGTAATGAGAGACAAAGCTGTGACCGCGTCTGTCCCCTTTGATTGTGGGAAAGCCCTCTTCTACAGAGAAAATATAAAATGTTATTACATAATATGATCTGCAGGATTCATAGATTAACCCTCACACAGATTCTCTCAGAGTTACTCATTACAACGTGATGATGTTTGAAGGTTTACAGTTAATTCCTAACTAAGTTTGACGAATGTTCACAATAATCATGTGTAGTTTAGCTCTGAATCCATAATCTAGTATGGATTTATCAGTTTACTCAGAAAATGCAGAGACAATTTCAGAATATGCTGTCACTAACCTAGATGTTTAGCTGTGGCTTTTACAACAGGGCAGCGACGGTGTGGAGTGAAGGAGGCTTTGTTGGTGCTCTCTGGGAGCTTTTCCACGTGTTTGGTCTTCTTGTTGGCCTTTGTGTGTCGGATGAGAGTGGGAGGAGGCTGGAAGGGCTGGGGCTGGAAATTCTGGGACTGTGTGGTGAGGAAAGCAACCTCCCCTGGGTCTGTTTGCATCTTGAAGTTGGTGTGAAGTGTGGTCCAGCGTGGGGTGCGGGTGATCTGTAGCATTGGGTGACGGTGGTAGGACACCATCGCCTCTGTCAGGTACTCCTTGATGTGCCTCAAGTCCTTGTGATCCAACTGGGCTTGGGCGGGCGAACGGAAATGTTCTGCCTTTTTGGAAGAAAAAGGCTGGAAGTCCTTCTGTGAACATGTTGAGAAGGCATCTGGATTGTTCCTGTCCAGAAATGGGATGTTGGTAGACAGGTGGAAGTCTTTGCCCACAGTACGGGCTTGGGACAGTGTTTTTACCACTGCAGTCATATTGGATACTAACAGTGCCCCCCTTTACTAATGTAACCCTTTGGTTAAGCCAGCCATCTTCTACTGCAGCAGGTGAAAAATGCTACAATGCCTCACCATGGAAACCCCTGTGCTGTGGAACATGATGATGATACTGTTGCAGCTACTGCAGAGAAACAAATGCATGGCTGGTGTCCTATTACATGGACAGATGTAATAAGTGGACTGGACACACAAAATTATTCAATTGTAACATTTTGTAACATTCAATTTGACACACAAACAACTGCTCACAGTTAAGTAATGACCCTTGACAGAAAATAATTCAGATCTTCCTGGTTCATTGAGAAATTGATTGTAGGCTATAGCTATAAACCTATCTGGTTTTGCTGGTATTACTAAAAGATAGCTTGATATAGGGTTACTCACTATAGGAACCTACTAAATATTTGGAGTGGACATGCTTCCCATTTTCAAGAATCTTATGCATAATTCAGCATTACCTTAGATAAAATTACAATATCAACTTGCAGTAGCATGATTCAGTCTGCACTTGAGTGCACAATGCAATTCTGTTGAAAGTGTGTGGTGCCTGTCAAATAAATCACACATAACGGTATATGTGCATATAGTATAACACCACATCAAAAGAAAGACTTTGGTTAGATCTAACATGCACGTTATATATGGAAATGTATTTATAGAAGATAGAGTAGGCAACATCAAATTTGTAGGCTACAAATAACAATTGATACATTGTATTTGCTGGCTATACTTGCACAAATTCACACTATTGTTTTGGTCATGCATGTTCACAATGTGGTTCAACATTACTTCCATCATTACAACAGCAGGTGTCAGTCAAACTTCATTTTGGAGCAGTCCAGCGCAGACACGGCCTACTGTGGTGTATTGACCGACTTCTAAAAATGAAAACCAAATAATTTAGGTGCTCAAAACTCAAAATGTGACTCAACACCGTTTCTCAATTATAACATTCTATTATATTAGGCATGATGTTTTATTAAACTGTCCGCTTTTAAAGTTAATCATACTGCTCGCTGCCGCACTCTCGGTCTATTTTTGTGACATACCATTCTGGGATATACATTTAATAATTATATATTATAATAATAATAATAATAAAAATAATAATAATGATAATAATAATAATCATAATGTGGCTTGTAGTTTTATCTTTTACTGTAATTTACAACGGCTGTCCTCATTACATTTTTATCTTATTAAAGTTAATTATTAACATTAATAATGGCTAAATAAGATGAAATGTTTCTAAATAATAATTGTAATAGTATTTTTTTAATTAACAGAATTTAACCTTTTGGTTAAAATCGTATGGTCAAAATACACTCGGGAGCTTTCATTCCCAAGGAAACAAGCAAAAGGAAGTGACGTTTAGCAGCGTCAGCCTTTTCCGCTCTCTTTTCATTGAGGCTCAGCTAGCGGCCGGGTGGGTACACGTTTTGTCCAGTATATATTTATCGATTTATAGTGAACGTTGATTTGTTGAATGCGATTAAAACAATATTTTGATCGTCGTATGTCGTCAATAATTGTGTATTAAGTATTACGGTCTCATTTTCAACGTAGAAAATCGAGAAAATTGTGACTAACCGCCACGCTAACGTTACGTGCATGTGGCGAGGCCCTGCACTGAGTTCACTCTGTTGCTAACATTAGCTAACACACATTGTGAGCTGCTTACCAAAAAACAGGAAACCTATCACGATTAATACAAATGTATAAAACGTTACCATTTCGGTCCTAAAAAATGTGGATGACGGATCTCTTTGTCGTTGACTTGTCAAGATGGTGCCTGCCAGTTATCGTGTTGTCAGCTATTTAGATGCACGTTAAACTTTGAGCTAACGACAGTTTTTCTCTCAGCCTGCAAACATGCAGATCTTCGTGAAGACGTTGACGGGGAAGACCATCACGCTTGAGGTTGAGCCCAGCGACACTATCGAAAATGTCAAGGCAAAGATTCAGGATAAGGAAGGTGAGCAGTCACATTTAAGTCTTAACGTGATGGGAGTCTTGACAGTTTGTTAGCTAGCAACTTTGACTCTACAAAAAATTCTTTGGAAGCCATTTACCTTCAGGTTGACTATTTATGCAGTGGTGATAGGTGTGTATAAGTTTAAGTATAGGTATTTTGCTTCAGAGCAAGCCAGTATATTTCGTCTAAGTTAATGGTAGACTAGATTTGTTACTTTCATCTAAGGGACTTGTGATTTAAAAGCAGAAACAAGTTTGTAGTAGGGTAGACATTACAGTGATGTGTTTTACCTGTGTGAATCCGTTTTTTTTTTTATCCACTTGGCATGTCTGCCTCTTGAGCTAAAATAAAAATTGTTCATGGTCAAATGTAAATTGCAGTTTGGCTGAAAGTATTGTGTTTGCAGGAATTCCCCCTGATCAGCAGCGTCTGATCTTCGCTGGCAAACAGCTTGAGGATGGACGCACACTGTCTGACTACAACATCCAGAAAGGTAACTGCTTATATCAATTCAAGCTGAATGTGTCAATGGTCACAGTAAACCATAGACGAGATTCTTATAGTGAAACAAAAGTTTAAACAGCAAAAGATAAGTTAAAACAGGAGTCCAAGAACTGTACGCTTTTACAGTGTACTTGGTTATTGTAAAATGCTTAGGTAGAGAAGTTTTTCTGTTGTGACTGAACTTGAGATTGACATCAAGGTGTCTTACCTGTCCATCAGAATCCACTCTGCATCTGGTTCTGCGTCTGCGTGGTGGCATCATCGAGCCTTCTCTCAGACAGCTAGCCCAGAAATACAACTGCGACAAGATGATCTGCCGCAAGTAAGTCTTTAAAATCAGCCAGCAGTCTATTTAACTTTATCTAAGGTTGTACGATACTGCAGTTTACTGTGAAGTAAGTGATAAGGTTAAATTTAAGACAAACACTTTAAATGGCACCACAATCCGTGTGGTTTGATCAGTTTTATAAAAAAGACTTGTATTGAACTACGTGGATTCAAAATAAGATGGAATAGTACTTTAATTTGATTGCAGAGTGTCAAATTTAGTCATTCATTTGTGTAATTAATGAATGGCTATTAGTGTTAAGTTTTTTTCAGCATTAAGCCGGTGTTTCACAAGATTTAGTCTTAGGCTAAAAACTGATTTAGATTATTTATTTATTTATTTCTCCAAATGGTGGCAGATCATAAATTTGTTAGCACCAGAATTAATGTTTTCGCAAAAACTGTACATTAAAATTCTATTGCAGAACTTTAATGTTATTTCAGGAGACATTTCTTTATCGTTGGCCCCTGACCACTTGTTTTGCAGGTGTTATGCCCGCCTGCACCCCCGTGCTGTCAACTGCCGTAAGAAGAAGTGTGGACACACCAACAATCTTCGCCCCAAGAAGAAGCTGAAGTAGAGATTACGCAAGAATTGGCTCTCTATGCCATTTTGTGTTAAAATAAATGTGAGAAAATGATGATGCTGCTTGACTGACTTGTATTTTTCAGTGGCGGGAAGAAATTGTTGTCTGGCTTAATTTGAATTCATGTGTGCAATCTGAGATCTTACGGCTGTGTGAGGTCAATTTAACTGCAAGAAAGAATTAACCAGACTGACAAGATAAAGCTGGTGCAATAAACTCCTGAACTGTTTGCTAACTTCTTCCAAAGGTAGATAAGATATTCATAAGAATTTGGCAAGTAATTGGCATCACAAGCCTGTTCACGGAGGTATCTGGGTAATTCAGTAAACCTGCTGCTTGGAACTGGTGCTAGTTGAAACGAACACAGTGCTGGTTTGTGCCGGCTGGGAGTGGTTTTTACTTTTATTTCAATATGGCACACAAAATAGCACATGCTGGTTGGGTTAGTCTGAATTGATGGCACTGTGCGGCACAAACAGAATCTCGTGTGTCTGAACTGCATCGCTGCAATACCGTAATAAACCTCAGGCAGCTGGTAGTGGATGACTCACAAAGACCACAGCAGTGACTGTATGACTGAGTTTTAATGTTGAACAGTTCTATACAAATATATAAGGAACTTAGCTCACTATCAAATTCCATACAAACACCTACTCTTCTCAAATTAGTATTCTTGTGAAACAAATCATAGCCTTGAATTCTCATTTACCAATACTTCAATGAAACTAAATGAAATATTCTGAGGTATTTTGACTAGTGCTGAAATGTTTTAGACTGAGCAGTTAAACTCAAAATGTACATTAAAATTTAAGAATCTGATGAGATGAACTATTATGCAGAAGTTTTTCTTCCAGTTGATGTGGGTTTAGCATGACAGTGGTGCATCTTTGGTACTGTGTTCTCTCTTAGCTGTAGCTTGTGACATGTTTTAAAAAGGCCTTATTCCAGTGTACATAAGGAGGAACCCACCCACTGATAGTCAAACATTGTTTATTGCAATTTTTTCTGTTTGTGATGTCCCTTAATCGGCATCTACTATTTATGCTTCAGCTGTTGATTTCAGCATTTTCCAGAATGTATTCTGATATCCCCCACCCACCCAATAAGGGGTATGAACGGGCATATTTGAACAGAATATATACATCACCAGCAGGTCCCTAAATAGTCTCAAATATAAGGTGGATTCCTTCTTTAACCTGTTGTAAATACAAAATAATATTAATGGTCTAATTTACATTCTATTATAAAACTACAACACAGTAGTATACCTTAAACGTGCTGTTACACTCTTAAGTGTAAGTACAATAATCCCGAAAGGCGTCCTCTTTTGCCCCCACAACTTTTCAATAGAAAGGTCAGATACCAGGGCGGAATGTTGGGCCTTTAAGAGGACAGTCTCTTTTCTGTGTATACGGAAACAATAGAAACATACGTTATTGTGCTTTAATGATACACTGCAATAAGGCTGTTTTGAAGCAAAGTGTTTCAACCATGAGGAGCTGATGGCCTCTGCATTTTCTTTATGCTTGATAAATGGCTGGTAGCATTCTGTCATAATCTGGTGAAGTCAAAAAAAAAAAAAAAAACAGTTTAAAATGGATGAGAACAGGCTTTACAGAGGTCTCCTTACCTACAAATTACTTATATTAACTATAAACAGGCATCTATGCTAGAAACATTATTGCTAATTGTGTGATGCTTGCATGTAGCAGCTGAAGCCAGAACTCCCAGAAAGTGTAGTAACTTGTCAAAAATATAAAACGTCAATCTTATTGTAGGTATAATATAACCTCTTAATGTGATCAATAGCAACATAATGCAGTGAGATATTAACTGCCATTACTGTATTTGGCTTGTTGAACTGTAGAGGTCTTTGTTTTATCTCAAGCTATAATATAAATTGTGGTTATAAATAAACCATGAGTTGAAAATTGTATAACACTTACAAAGTAATGTTATAATAGGTTTCTAATACATTATCGGGTAGCTCATTACATTAACAGGTTTTTTTGTTTTTTTTTGGCCAGTTTAAAATCACATGTTGGCATGTTAATGATTCTGGAAGTTACTGCATCATCAGCTGCAAAAGACCGCATCTTATTTGTACCTATATTACCTTTATATGAAGAAATCAATAACTCATTAGGGGGGTTGTCACACACACACACACACACACACACACACACACACACACACACACACACACACACACACCTTGGCAGGTACAGGGCTTCTGCAGAGCTCATGCAGTGCTCTCAGTGATCTATGCCCTGCGGAGCTGCTCTTCAGGTTATTAGACTTGTAGTGTTGAGCAACACAGAAGACGTACATAAAGGAAAACTGGATCATTTTGTTAACACTGACACATGTAAACTAAATCAAACTTGGCACGAACAAAATCAAGTGCAACCTCAAGTTCAACTAAACAGGGTGGGAAAGCGGCATCTCTGTCCACAGGCCACAGTGACCCATCTGGATCTTTCCTTCAAATGCTGTGCTTCCTGTCAAAGTGGTGGAGAAGACAAACCTACCAGCCGCAGATTTGAATTCAGCAGAAATTTCATCTGTGATTTCCCATCGTGACCAAGTATGAGTAGTACCCATCGATGAACATGAATAATAGAACAAAGTGAGAAAAGAGCAGTCTTCATAAAACAAACAGTTGTATGCTGGCGATCCTCAGAGGACAGAATGGGAGCAGGTTGTTCTGAGTTTGTTAATGTTCTGGCTGGTGTGAGACCAGCCCAGGCTGCTGATGGTGAACTGGAGCTAACTTTATTCAGGGTCTTTGCCTCCATGTGTCTTTATCCTGACCAAACTTCTACTGGGTGCATCTCCACAGCTTATTCATAAAGGACTAATATGTGTGGGCCTCATGCTGTTTAATGTGTCAAACTGCAGTGAACAAAACATTTATGAACAGTCGCTTGGTTGTTCCTATCAACCAAATGTCCAGAATTATGATCAAATATTTATGATTAATATAAGTATAAAATGTAATTGTCCATTTAACTTTATTGTCTAACCATCTCAAGCACTGATGCAAGTCCTGCTGTTACAGGACTGAAGTTTTACTATCTGTGCTCAGACATGGTTGAATGGTTGGGACCTCCAGCTCTGCAGGCAAACAGCACCGCTGGCTTTTATTAAACACCATCAGGCCATTAGCTTTCAATTCTTTCCTAGTTTTACTGCTACTCTTGCCTCTTGTTCAGTAAAACAATATTTTAATACAAGTGTATTGCTCACTCTGTATTGAATAAAGTACATCGCACAAAAATAGTCTAACAAGTAGAAAATCTTTTGATATCTGTTGGAAATGTCTATTTTTGCAATATAGCAAGCCTAAAATCAGTTTTGGTTAAGTATTATTTTCTGTCAATAAATCATTACATCAGTCCTTTTGAGACATCAGTATTATTACCATAAACAACTGAGACCATCACTGCAAAGACTGTCAGCAGCCACTACTCAGCGTTTTAAGCCTCTGAACACCCATACAGGTGATTTCAGTTTTTGTGGCTGATTAGACCACTGCTCAGGTTGAAAATGGGCTGGAGCTTAGATGGGAATTTATTAGGTCACAAGTCTTTTCTACCAATAAAAATGGTAAATCTGTCAATCTTCCTGCTCTAACTGGTGCAACAAGGCTAACAAGAGACTCAGAAACATGTCAATCAATTAGACTAGACACACCCACACAGTCCTGGGAAGCGGTCCAACCGGCCTTAAAACCTGTGTGTGTGTTCAGGGCCTTTAAGTACACTGGATTGCAATGTCATGAAAAAGGGCAGAACAAATTCATCTAAAGCTAAAGTGTTCGGTGATGGCAGATTGTGAAAAGAGTAAAAATCATTATGAGGATCTGAAGGACATGCAGCTGCTGGGAACTATGATATGGAAAACTAGTAGTAGCCAGTTAGACCACACTGTCAACTGTTTATGATAATGACATCCACCAAGATTGCAGTATGAATGTGACAATGCTTTTTATTTTGTTTCTGATACCTGCTGTTTACCTGCACTGATCTTAAAAACACAGATCCATAAAAGGTAAACACCTGTACCGTTTCCCACCATATTGCTTTGATTGTTGCTCTGCTGATAAACCAGTAAAACACAAATCAAGGCCGCATGGGTGAAACAAGTGCTGATTGCGGAGATGCAGCCCAACTGCTGCTGTGGCTATTTGTCGATGAGTTTTGCCAGGCTCTGTCTCAGGTCGTTCAGGTCGCCAATTTTGACGTCCAGAACGTCGATGATGTGTCGGACCTCAACCGCCGCCTGGTCCTGCTCCTCCCGGTTAGATGCCAGCGTCTTTTCAGCACTCTGGACACGATCCTCCAAGTCACAGTTTCGTCTCTCCAGATCCTGCAGACACATTAACTGTTGTTAATACAGTTAACTCATCTGAATGCATTTCTGGATTATTTCTGCATGGATTTGGTGTCCAAATGATATGCTTTCTTTGTATTTAAGCATGTAAGCATTTGTAAGTAAGCATGAACAACCAGTGCTCTTAAATGTTTAAAATGAATTGTAGAAATAATTTTGCAGAGTAGTATTGTAAATCACTCTGGTCCAGAATGTCTGAATGTAATCCTCGAGTAAACCGTTTCTTGCTGTTATTTCTGTCACCTCTGTCCATGATATATGCCCTGATAATAAAAGTTATAATGGGAAAGAGCGCCAACACTTAATGCACGTGGGCTTTGTACATTGCTTTTCTTCTGCCTGTATGGTTCAAGATGGATCACAAATACTTTATCAATAGGATATTTTACACGTTTATATGTGCAAACTGAGTATAACAATCAGTACAATTTATCCCAGTTTATGTCTCCATGCCTTTACTCTATTTTGCCTTTGCAGTATTTGTGTATTCCAACATCAATATAGTACAGATGCATACAGTATTAAATACTAGATTAACCATATAAACTGGACTACAGTACAACAGCTTTGGAGCAGGTACAAGTAAAGCATCTTGGCCCGTTGTTTCTGCAGGATTTAACAAGAACCGGTTCAGCTTTTCTTAAATGCATGTAAATTCTCTCCTTGTGTGGCTGCTGACTGCAATAAAGTTTATTGAGAATGTCACATCATTTATTTGCTTTAAACCATTTATACCACATATTTAAATGTGCAATTTTGTGCTTATGAGGTTATTCTGCATGTTAAATGCACCAATGAATAGATTATGGAACGAACACAGGACAGCAAAGGTCAAATATGAATATACATAATTCACAGCTGACACCACCATTAATGATAGAGGACCTAATTAAGGCTATGCAATATGCATCAGGTACAATCTCCTGAATTAGCATAGAGACTCAATACTATTTGTTTTCTCCTTGAAGTCCTCAGTTCTTCTGTACCGATTCTCTGCTGCAAGTCTGAACTGTGCTGTCTCTGTTATAGGTTCAGTATCAGTGATTTGTTTTCCACTTGTCGGCTGTGTGGTTGTTTGGTTTGGAAAACAACAGAAAACATGTAAGCCGGTCAGCACTCTGCAAGCCTTTTGCTTTCCTTACCATAAGGAAGCTTCTAGTCTAGCATCAACACTTACAGGGGTGAAATTGGCCAGGTCTCACATCAGCCTACTCTATGTCATCAGGGGATGCTTAACTTAGCACATCTTCAACAATGTATATATTTGGTACACTTTTCTGTGTCTTAATAATTCAAACAATGACTAAATCATCTTTGTAGCTGTAGAGAACATAGTCTTAAATGAGGTGATGTAAGAACGTGCGAACATCAGAACTTCTACAGGGTTTCACGCGAGAACCACAGGACCACATATCACACGGAATTCCATCTTGTCAGGCTTAAGTAAAACGTTTGTGTCTAAACAACCATCTGTTGGACCGCGTCCTGTGCGGAGCTAATGGCAGCTACAGGCGTGGTTAAGGTGTGTGTGACGGCCACTACTCATTCAAAAAAACATTGGTGGACGTGAGAAACAGGTGGTTCATCCAATCACCTGTAATGTATTCTTTAAAGGGTTGTCTAACCTTGTTATATATTTATTTGCAGTTTGTCAAATGATTTTGTAGTCTATGCGCACACACATGCATCCATGGCAACCCTGAAACCAAAGATATTTTTGTGATATAATACAAGCTCTACAAGTTTAGTAACAATGACAATGTAGGTGAGGAGAACCAATTTGTGCAGCAGTACCACCAACCAGTCCCATTCATCATGTTTTGTACGGGTTGTAGCCTTGAAAATCACAGGTCTGCTAAAAGTCTGTGAAGTTTTTCTCCTCAAGGAAGATATACAACAAAAAAAGAAAAGATTTGACAGTTTACTTATTGAAACTACAATTTCACAAGAAATGTAATTAGTTTCCATTGTTTTGTAAATTCTCGTACTGAAAGAAGCCAATCTATGGGTGAACGCTAATTGCCCCTCTTTTTGTTTATTTGTTGTGTATTCTTATTTCTCTTGCTACTGTATATGTTTACATTTTTCTAATTGAAAAATGTTGTAATGTAAAACTAAAAACACATTCTTTGACCATAAAGCCTGTATGAAGCAATGTATGTGCCATTTTCCAGTAACACAAGGGTACTGGATATGCTAAAGTTGACTACAACATGACATTTTAGAAGGGAGAAACAACCCACTCAGCCAGTTGTCATCTTACCTGGAGTCTCTGCATGGCCTCCTCTCTCTCTTTCTCCAGCTCACCCACATCGGTTTTCTTGCTTTGCAGATTGTGAATTTCCTGAAAACACAGTGATTTCAAACTGTCACAACACCACTTTCACACCGCCTTCCCACACATCCACCATCCCTATTTATCAGAACATGAGACATTCATCTCTTGTTTTGCACTAAAATACTTCATGTGGTTTTAAAATATCAATCAGTTGTTGATAGAATTTAGGACACCTTGAAGTTTCCAGCGAAGAGGGTGATTCTGCCCCCGGGGAAACATACCACCGTGACCTTGCACAAATCCTGTTGCCAAAACTGAAACTTGTTTAGACGACGTGACAGACATGGTTATGTTAATCAGGCCGGAGGACATCAGCGAGCTGCTTTCAAGGAATATTTCACTTTAAGGTCTGTTTATTTATTCGGGAGAAATGGGTTTTGGCTGAGCGTGCCTTGCATGCATTTGATAGACATTAACATGGTTCAAACAAACAAACTATTCACAAGGTGATACTTTGGCATCATTAAAAATAATATTAAAGCAAACTTGGAAACAGTTATGAAGGTGAGTCAGAGTCCTGATTTCACTCCACATATACTATAGGTGGCAGCTCTGGGTATGTTGTCTGAAGCTTGTGGTATTTTATGAAAGCTCTGAATCCACAAGAAGATTTACAGTTGCTTGAAGATAAATTAAGGACTTAGTAGAAATAGACACTAGAAGGGCATTAGTAAAAAACCCAAAGCACATTCTTTTCTCAACATTTGTTTAGTTATTATCTTTTGGTTGAGACAAAAACAAGATTATTAAACCAGAAAGACCTCATTAAAGCCTTAAAGATGATTTAGAGAATAAATACTCCAACTGGCACTTGCACAATACATTTACTATATAACAGTTTTACTGATCGATTCCGTAGTTTTTAAATGAATATCAGCTGGAGATTGAGGCTCTATTTTCACAAACTGAAAACAAACATATCCAATTGATTACTGGAAATATATTATGTTTGCAGGTGTATGTACAGTATGAGATGGCTTTCCACACTGAGGTTCCCTTTAGGTTGGTAAATGGATTTGGTGTCTGGTGTCTTGCCTGATCTTTGGCGCTCAGCAGGGCTTCCAGCTCCTCCAGTGAGCGAGTCAGCTCCTCTCTAGCAGTCTGCCCTGCAGCAGGATGCCCCAGCTGGGCCTCAAGCTCTGCCACCTGGAAAACACACACACACACACACACACACACACAAAAATGAGCATGATATGGGAAAAGGGTCCATTGTAATGAGGAGAAGAATGTACTGGGATCTAATTTTAGCGGTTATCCAAATGAAAAGCTTTGTATAAACCTGTGTGGGGTTATTTTATGACCCTTTCCCTTCAGCGAAAAAATGGAAACCATATATCACAATATAGTCACATACAAATAGTTTGATGATTACTACTGATGGAAATGAGGAAAACCAACAGAGGGTCATCGCCTACACACAGGATGACTCATTCTATCTCATCTCTCTTGACCACACACACACTTCTGTTGATAAAAGCTTTACTGCCAGTGGTCACAGTGCTGAACTCTTTCGCCTTGGAGATTTTTTTTAATTGCTGGAGGAATGCGACTTTGTGGAAATGCATGAAAAAAGTTCCCAATCTGACCCACTTTTTTGTGTTTAACATATTATTAGAAAATCCAAAGCCAGTGAGTGAGAGTTTGATTAAACAGGGACAAACTGTTCAGCCTTTGAAGTCTGAACGTGAAGTACTTATCCATAAGTATTGATCCCGCAAGGGAAAGTACAATTGTTTCACTCAGTTGTTAGAACACACATTGTATTGCGTGACTTTGGTGAATCCAAACTAACCCTTTAAAACACCAAAGTCAGACAATAACACATGGAGGCAGCAGTATACCAGCAACTGCCATGTTCTGCAAAGTAAAATTACTGTTTTTGTCAGGAGTCTGGATGCTTTAAAAAGAGCACTGGGACTTCAAAAAAGAAAAGAGAAAAAAGAAAAACAATATACTGTCATGTTTGCATGTGAGAGTAATCAGATTAAGACAATAATCTAATTGTGTCCCCAGTGTTTACACAGTTTGAAGTAACAGGATTTGTTGATAACATGCTTTTCACCGCGTTTATTTAAAAACTGATAAGACTTATAGTACATCAGGTTTTGTTTTCTAAATCAAACATTAGCTCTACTGACCTCTGCACAGTTTAAAAAAAAAATCTGAATAATGTGTTTATATGCCCTAAAAAATAGACGTATTGTTGATAAATCTATAAGTGTTAGGTCTAACCTGAGAGATCGCCCCCCCCCCCAAATAAAGATAATTAGTTAAAAAGGTTTTAATGATAGTCTGGGTATTCTGAACGTTGCATTAACTGGACTAAATGGATCAAATGTGCATGTCAGTATGTACTCATTACTGTTAGCTGCTGTAGATGAAACCTGACTTTAGTCGTGATCACAGCTGACATGTGAAACATTTGTTTGCTAACTTACACTTGGGCTGTTCATCTTTTACACACGGTTATTTATAATATCTAGGATAATCTTACATTTCTCAACTGCAGGCCAAATGTTTAACTGTGAGGAGTGTAAGGATTGAAATCACAGTACTGTATGAAAAAACAGATTAATTGATAATGCTAATAATAGTTTTAGTTAGAAATACTGCTGGCTCCTTGTACTGACAATGTATGATAGATAAGAGTGTGTTAAAGAAATCTGAAATGAAAAATAAAAAGGAAAACAGGAGAATTCAAACAAACTCTTGACCTCTTTCATATTGGTGATGAGGAATCATCACAATGCTTTTTATTTCTTACATTTCAATTCACCCTTGATATCTGTGTCAGATCAATGTCTGAAATGTAAATGTGTGTGTGAAGCGAGAGAGGGTTTCCTGCTCCCATGTAATTATTTCCCTTTCCCTCCCTTTAGCATCTCCTCTGCATTTTCACAGACAATTTGTGTGGCTCTTTATAGATTCCACGCTACGCAACGTTGCACGCCATCCTAACTGAGCTTCAGAAAACCGCTGCGGGTTGAGGGGGGGGTCCACGTGATCCCAGAGGACTCAACCCCTTCGTATCCACCGAGTATATGACAGCTACTGTCCCCAGAGGCACCAGCTCTATGTCTCTGAACTCCACACAAATAAACATGAAGAGAGAAACCTGTGACACCATTGATTTCTTTCTAACTTAATGTTCCCAGGAACGCTTTAATCTCAATAGATTGACAGGAGATTGAAAAACGATGGTGTGATACACATGTGTATATATATATATATGTATGTATATATATATATATACACACACACACACATATATACACACACACGGTATATACATCTTATACATCAAGGAGCAGTGACCTCAATAAAATATCAATGCAGATGCAGCAACATCAACAACAAAAAACAGATGGTGACTGTCAAACAGTTGCTTTTTAATGTATTCACTATATTCTACAAAGTTACATTAGGAATGCCCATCTGTCTGGGATTTTTACCGTACGTTCATCTCCATTCATGGCAGTTACCATTGATTCCAATGCTGACCCTGTTTAAAACATAGCTAAAAACTCTGCTGTGCATCCTGTCAGTATGTTCCAAGCACTCTGCAACATTAACCGGCAACTATTTTAATAATTAATCCTTTCAGTCAAGCAAAATGCCAAATATTCTCAGGTTTCAGCTTCTCAAAGGTGATGATTTACTTATTTTCTATGTCACATATTACAGTAAATTGAATATATTTAGGTGAGCTCACCATCTTTAGACAGTTTATGACTAATTATTTGTATTCAGTGTCTAGAAATTTGATTTCCATCCAAAAATCACAGTTGCAAAAAAATCCCCAAAACTCAGAAATACAAACCAAAAGGCAAACAATACAGTCACGTTGGAACCATGGTTTTAGATTCAAATCACATTTTTTTGTGTTTTATAAAATTTAGGTCTTTGTCATATTTTTTATTCTAGTTTTGGTTGCGATTGTTGTTTGTCATAATTCCAGATTTCATATAAGATTTCCATAATTCAAGACCTTACAACAGATACAATTACAAATGTCGTAAAACAATCCAGCAAAGACCTACTAGTAAATGTCAAATTAATTACTAAAAAATACCAAATATGAACAAGAACAAAAACACCTATTCAGGTATCCTACAATTAAATACAATAAATAACCTACGTATTGCACTCTACGTGTTGCTAATTCTCATTAAAAATGAGCAGGGGTCAGAGTCAACCCAGAAAATAAATGGTCTGCTGTGGATGAACACAAACATAGCTGATGCCGGGAGTGTGACGAGGGAGAAAAAGCCAGCCAACCGCTCTCCTTCTGCACCTATGATGATTTATCTTCTTCCTCTAACTGGGGCAGAGAGGAGGGAGAAGGGTGGGCAGTATAGGGTGTCCTGTCCCAAAAAAAAAACAAAAAAAAAAACATCCCTGCCCCCCTCAACACCCCCTTGCCAAACCCTGGAGGCCTGCTCTACTTCCAGCCACCTGGTTGACTTTGCTGCAGTGTGTGTGTAGCTGTGTGTGTGTGTTTGGAGGGTGGTGGGGGGGTAACCTTCACCTGGGCTCGTAGAGATAGATGAAACCACAATGTGGGCTAAAAATAAAAGGGACAGTTTTCTGTCACTGGTGGTAATAGTTCCACAGCAGACCGGTTTGCGGCAGCACTTCATTCTGTCGCATTGAAGAAGCCTTGTTAAGCTTGACCAAGGGCATAATTTTCCCTCTCTGAATTAAAGATGAAATGTCTGCGTTCTTCTGGCCCTGCGATTATCACGGGAGCCTGTCAACAGAAATATCCCAAGGAGGGGGGGCTGGATGAAAAATGCATCTGCAGTTTGGAAGAGACCAAGTCCACGTGGGGATTTCAGTGTGATAGTTATAGATGCATGAATAAAAAGAAAATCTGCATAATATCCAGTTGCTATCCGAGTGGTCACATAGTGAGGGAATGAAAGGAAAATGTTTCATAGAAGCAAAACATACTTGTATTTCTGCTTTGATTTTAAATAAAGAGTTTTTTCTTCTCACCTCATCGGTCATTTTAAACCATATGCATACATATACGTTATGTCACATGCTTCCACCTAAACAATTATTAATTAGTGACAATGCAAGTTCAAGTTAATGTACTGATCTACTGCATATCTAGTTTATAATTCCCGCAGTTATGCAGAATAATTATAACATCTACAAGATTTTTGTGAGTTTTATTTATATATTAGGTTTACAGTATTCAAACTACACTGAGAAGGATGACGTGCAGCAGATGTAGATAAAAAAAAGACAAAATAGTTCATAGAATAACTTGTTTTGGAGAGATTAGCTGGAGAACATATTTCATCCTTTGGGCAACATGACATGACTTCGCGTAAACATACACGCCACTTTCTTAAAGCCAAGTGGCATATTATCTGTACGCATTTTGAGCTATCCGCATGTATGTCTACGCCTTATACAGTGGACGGCAGTCTGCAACGTCACAGCGTAGCCACGTGGCGTGTTATCGCGAGGCTACGTATTATCGCGAGGTTACGGTTGGGTTTAGGAAACGTCACACGCGGGTTTGGTTTAGGAAAAGAAGAAATGGTTGAAAAGAAGAAACGGTTGGGATTAGGAAAAGAACGGGGTTGGGTTTAGGAAAACAACAAACGTGGAAAGGAAACATCACACGCTGGACACAAAGGAAACGTCACACGCAGGACACGATTCCCGCTCTCCTGGGTGAAAGTCCTGTGTTTTACTCATCCTCCACCCCAACCAATCTCCCTAGATGGATTCAATGGATGGATGGAAGTCAATGGAGGCCAAACGGTCAAAAACCGAGTATGCATCTTGATAACACGCCAATAATGGCATACGAATTGGCGTGTCATACATACGCCACTACATGAGCTCAGTCTGCTTTGGGTGTGAAGTGATTGACAGGAAGCAGACCTTTGGAAACTAAAGTGGTTACTATTGGACCTCCTACTACAATCTACACCAAGACAACAGAAAATATTGGTTTGTGGTTCATGGTGTAAAAATGGTCCCAGTCAACTATGGTTCTAAACTGGTGCTCTAATGGTGTCAATTTTACATGTACGTTATACAACCAAAAATCACAAGTTTGTCTAAGAAGGCGTTACAATCTACACAACAAACAACATCCCTCAATTCTGATTGGAAAAAAAAATAAAAATAAAAAAAAAAGAGAAGTGAAAACCATATACTCAAGGTATAGTATTTTAAACTGCAGGTAACCATAGCGACAACACTGATGCGCCATGCTACTACTCACACAAAACAGATTACAAACAATTGAAACATAACCTCTTTTTGCCTTTAGTCATGGTTTGATAATACACTTTGAAGTGTCCCGAAATAGGAAATAATGATCCTCTGATACTGGGTAAAATTGTTGTGCATTATTATTTGCATCCAGCCTGAACTGCTGGTGCACCAGTTGCAAACACTTCAAAAAAATGATGTGATGAGGCACGAATAAACTCTCTAAATTGTGTCAAGTAGAAACATAACACTTCATAAACAACCTCAGAAAGGAGAACGGAGTTGAATCATCAACACCTCAACAGTGTCAGCCTTCACCAAACATTATGGATTGCACTACATCGTTATTATCTGCAGGGATATTGTGATATGAGGTGTTCATTTGTTCACACTCTGTACGTCACCTGGTCTCTGAGGCGATCGGTCTCCTCCTGGTATTCAGCCAGCTGTTTCTTCCACTGCTCCACGCTGCTGTTGGCTTCCTGCAGTGCTTCCACTAACTTGGAGTTACTGTCCTGCAGGGTGAAGAGTTCAGCCTCCAGGTTTATCTCACAAATTGACCTGAGGGGATGTCACAAAAAGACACAGACACTCAACGTAAAGCTGGAATTATTTACTTTATTTTAGTGGTGAGAAGGTAGTCGAGTAGTTTATTAGAGCTTTGTTTTTATCTGAGCTTTCACATACTCATTTGATCTATTGTTAACATACAAAATATAGATTACATTTATATCATGCTGCACCAGCTGTTTGAAGAAATTTTATATTTGACATGTATTCATTAATTTTAAGAAGCAATAAAGCCATGTACTGTAATGTCAGACAGAAATGGATTACTCTCTGTAATAAGTTTGTCTCTTTTAATCTATCCACTGACTTGTAAATTACCCTTAAATGTGAGTTTTATTATCAATTTTTTATTATAATTTATTAAATATTCTATCTCTTTGGTTTCTCTTTTGTCATTCATGTCTTTGAGACACACCTTACAATTCAGTCCTGCACAAGTGGAACTATGTCCACTAAGTCCAACATGGCTACAGATGTTCTTATCCAGGATTGATGTGAAAATAGTTATCACCTAATGAGTGCAATAATTACCAGTGTAGTAAAACAATGTTATATTACAAGTTCAGTCTCAAAATAATGTTTCACATTAGTCAATATAGTAGGTTTACTCAGGTCTTGGCGAGTGGACTTTTTAAAAACAATGTGGCTAGGCTGGGTATCGTTCAAAAATATTCAATACCGGTACCGATACCATTACCGTGACTTCCATACCGGTTCCTAAATTATACTTTTTCCGATACCAATTTTATACACAAAAAGAAATTACAACATTACGGCAAAAACCTTTTTATTTATTTTTCAGCTCCTACAACGTGGGCCTCTTCTCTGTGCGTAACGTAGAGTTTTTCCTGCCTGCCTCTGCGACATGTAACGTTAGACAACCAATCACAAACATTGTTAGATCTTGGTAGAAGCATGCTGCATGCTAACTGGGTCACTGTCGCTGATGATATTTACTCCTTACATATTGAAATTGGGTATTGAATGACAAGGCATTTTTTGATACTCAATACTTCAGATGCAATTTGGTCGGTGCCTAAAAAGTATTGAATTCGGTACCCAGCCCTAAATGTGGCTTATAACCTGCAAAAGAACAGAACAGCATATTCCTTTATTAGTGGAGAATTACAGAGACACAGGGTGCTATGGAAAAAATAAACCAACACGGGTGAAGTGCTATCCTTTATCAACATGCGGGAAAGATGGATCGGGTCCTGTGTGGCGGTAAATGTCAGGATTCAGTGGGTACATTTACTATTCCAGAGAGCTTTCAGACCAGAAGATGGAGTTTAGGAAACAGAGTAATTTCCATGACTACCAAACAAACAGCTTGGCAACCATAAAACCACTCACCATGGCAATAGGAAAAAAAAACCTAAATAGGCTTATGACAATCATAAAATAAAACCGACGGGACAATAGGTTGTAAAGCAGCCGGGTCAGAATGTTTTTTTCTGCTTCCTTGTCACAGATCAATAATGGGTACCGGGATCCATCTTGATGATAATTATGCTGCTTAAGTTCAGTGCCAGTAGGCCTGCCTGGTCTTAAGACCAGCAAAATTGGTGCTGAGTAGGTAGTTTACGGTGAGTTTTTAGAGCTATTTCTCTGAAACAGCTCCCTACCTGTAAATATCGATCATGGCCACTTACATTTTTAATTTGGATTCACTGTGTGAAAAAGAAACTAGAATTTAGTCTACAAAGTCTCGGGTAGTAGGGATGTGATGCTCCTCTCTGCTGCAGCCACACCTTACTGAGAATCTTTCCAGTTTATAATATATTTTGTATTTTCCCCTGTCAGTTATGTGTCATTTTTTCAAATAGCAGCTCTCATTTTAGAAAGAAAACCCTCAGCTGCAATGGGTACCAGCTCGGCTCTGTGGCTGGATAACAGTATGTGTTGTTTACAGAATAAATCCAGAGTTCTGCAGTCTCTACAAAACGTGTTCCCTGTGCCAATGAGGTCATGTTTTCAGCTTAGTTTGTTTAAAAGAGATCTCAAAAAGATATGCATGTAAAATAAAAATAAATAAAGATATTATAAAAAAAAAAAATAATAATAAAGATATCTCAAAAACCTGTCAACAGCTTTCAGTGACTTTTGGCAAAAAGTTGAACCATGGCTGAGGCAGAGAAAACATTTTTGGTATTTTTCATGAACTACTAAAATCACTTGAAAACAATTCAGAAAAAAACAATGTGATGCAGAATAACATTTAATAAACATTTATTTTGTTAAAATAACAAATGTGAAGAATTGTGGGCCTTACCAGAGGTACGCACTCTATAAATGCTTTGCATTTTAATGGCTTGTAGTCGTGAGGACAGGCTTTTAACAGTTTGAGTAAATTCCATTCACTGTACAGAGCTCAACAAAGTGCTCTGGTTATTTCGATCTGCTCATGTAGCCAAGCTGGGTGTCAGAGATGGGATTACAACCTTTGTAGTAAACTTGTTCAACTCTATCGGATAGAATTTCCATTTCAGTCCTCCCACACACTCACATATGCTGCTCTCCCTGTTGTTTTATTTTAATGTGTACTTTATGTCTATTTGTTTTGTGTATTATTGTTATTGCTATATTGCTAGTTATTCTCATGCCATATGTGTTGCTGCAGGCAAACTATTATATCATAAACAATCCAGAAACCAGATCACACTGAACATACCATGTACAGCTGGCCTCAGGAATTGCACAAGCTAAACAAAAACATTGGTCTCTATAGGTAAATATTCATTATACTGTATTGGAGTGGACTGGAATGTTTAAAGTGTGACTATACAGCATGGATGCATGTGCAGCATGTTGAATAAAATAAAAGTCTTAAAGTGCTGTTAACAATGAGATCCTCTCAGAGTCTGACCACATGTTCTGATCATTGCAGGTTATTAATGCAAAACTTAAAGGCAGTGGTGGAAAGTATATATATTTACTCAAGTGCTGTACTACTACTGTACCATTTTGTTATGTTCTTGAATATTTTTATTGTATGCTACTTTATACATTTCAAAGGGAATACTTGTAATTTTAACTTGTAACACTACATTAATTTGACAGATATAGGTTCTAGTTACTTTTTACATAAAAACATAAAAAACAAAACACATGATATGCTTATATGATATAAGGCAGTTCTATGCCATCTACCATGTAGTATACAAAGTATCTAAAATTGGCTCCCCATTGAAGGACTAACATTAAAATGCTCTTACGTGTATTCGCTAGTGATGAAAACAGAATAATATAATATTCTATAATAATATAAGACTGTGAAAGGAGCCATTTTGCATAATGAGTACATTTACTTTTGATCTTTTAAGTAACATTTTGAATTCAAGAATTTTACTTAAGCAAAGGACTGATGTACAATGTACTTCTTCTACCACTGCTAAAAGGCTAATTAGGTAACAAAAAACAAAAACTACAGAAAGACTAAGAAACCCAAACTGAAGACTAAACTTGATAATGTAAGACTACATTGAAATGTAAAAAGTATTGAGCGTCTTGCCCATGAATCTCAAATACAAGAGGGGCTTATCATGGCCTTAAAGTCATTAAAAGGCAATACGCTTTCTTTTCTCTCCAGACAATAAGCCTGGTGCAAACAGAGGCATGAGGGATAAACTTCTTGCTGAAGTAAAAAAAACATTGTCATTACCCTTCAGACAACATCTTTTTGACCCTCTCCTTCTCTGCCGTTAGCTCCACTTCGGCACTTGTGCTGCGAAACAGCTTTTCCTCGCCCGGACCGTTGACTGCGAGCAGCGGCGGAGAATGACGATCCTCCGACAACTCCTGGACCAACAGGGATGACAACAGGAACAGGACATGAGCTCTGTTGTAAAGTTAAAATCAGTAGCAGCTCTGTTAATACAACATTCATTTTATTCGGTATCGGCACTAAACCTGCTACTGGAAAACCAATAAAGAAGTAGAAGGTTAGACAGACCAGAGTCCTCTAATATAAAGTGCCCATTTAGAGGACAAGAGCACTTAACAGGGTACAACTAGTACATTTTCTCTGCACTACATCATTTTGTTCAGAGTGGGTGTTCTAAATTACATTAAGTGTTCCAATATGCCAGCATACCCATGAATAGATTTTCGATTGTGGCTGTTACACTGTTCATACAAGATTAAGCACAATTTACTTGGCTAAGAGGTTTAGGTTGGAGCTGGTAACAGGCCCATTACTGTCTCCATATCCAGACCTGTCATCAGAACAAAACGGACAAGACAGCAGCGGAACAGGACAGAGCTCAACCTGTCAGTGCTCGATATGTCTGTGCTCCTGTAAACAGGCTCCATGCAGAACAACCAGCCATGTGTGGAGCCCAGCTGTCTTCATACAGCCTCAGAGATCTGACTGGCCTCTGATTCAACAGGAAATGACTAAGGTACAGGAACTAGGAACTACTGTAGATAATTGATTAGTGATCCATCTGACTGTTTTGTCTGTTTAGAAACCACTAGAACTAACTAGGTCCTTCATGATATCACTAATACAATAAGTAGTGGCTAATAATTGCTTGTTAATATTAACTCATACAGTTAGCTTGAAACAAGGGGGCTTCAAACAAGACAGTTGGTGTCTGATACAACGAGGAAGGTTCAACTCATTCCTTGGGAGATTTGTAAGTCAAGTAAACCACTACTGTATATCTGCAACATAAAAGTCAGCAGCCTTTGCTTTTTCTTACGTATTTAGGAGTAGCCTACAGTATAAAATAAAGGTTAAATAAATTGAACAGTACAAGAAGAGCCATTTATTTTCCTCTCATGTCAAAAGGAGACTTTGAATGTGACATTACAGCATGCAGATGGCTTGACTCCAGCCTGGCACAGTCAACTCTAACCAATCTGCTTTCATATTTTCCTTCCCTGCTGCCCAGAAATGGGTTCAAGCGTCTTTTCACAGTGTTGTGAACCATTTTCCTCAGTTTGAGGCTGTGGGCTAAAAGCCTTTTATCAAAAGCACGCAGATGAATTAGCTTGGGCACATTTCTTTACGCCCGTCTACGTCTTTCTTCTTCTTCTTTCTGTGTGGTAACCTAAACCTGAACTTGTCAACGACCAAGTGCCTCACTGAAGCATTACAACCCTGCACTTATTGTATAAAAAAAAGCTTGTATTATTAATTTGTGCAAGCGTGAGTGTATTCCCCTGAGGACGAAGGTTTATTATATATAGCTGAGCAGCTCTCTCTCTGACCTTATGGATGGATATGGAAATAAAACACACAGCAGACTCATGTGGATGAGTACTGTGTCCAGTGAAAGGAACCCAAGAACGGTAAAAATCAAAGCTAACACAACTCCAGTCCGACCCCAAAGCCAAGGGATCGGCTGTGCGCATCTCTGAATAATTCATACTGTGGATCATGTTTAAGTCATAAATGGGATTACAAATTTACAGCAGTTTTTCCGTATGTTGTTCGCTAACAGGCCGAGTGGAAACGAGGCAGAGACACTAGAGTACAAGCCTGCGACCAACAACTAATTAGGCAGAGTTCAGAGGAATTTTTTACTTTTAAAAAGGACAATTCAGTGCATTGTCTGTTCTCAGGGGATATTTGATGAAGTGTGCAGTCTGGATCTTCTCAACTCTGATGAAGTAAATTCAGATGTATTTAGCTGCCATATTCTGTACATCTTCGATAGAATGTACATATTAAAATTACATTTTGTGTTGTTGTTACTGTTGTTAACAAAACTTTACTTTTGATGTAGCAAACACCAGCTGTGCTTTGAAGCTAAAGTTGCTCTGAAGTCAACTTTGATCAGACTCCAGATGAATTATTGAGCACAATAGTCCGCACAACACTGAGAAGCATGACTACGAACACCGCAGTGAAGATGGTTGTATTTGGATAGCTTTTTGATTGTGGAGTGGAGTGTGTGTTTTTACGCACCTGGGAGAGCTAAGAGATGAAGATGTCCCGTGGTGCATCAGAATCAGGGAGAGGGGAGAGGCCGATGAGGAGAAACAGAGAAAATAGTTACTACATAATTAAAACCATGCCATTATTTCAACCATACAGTGATCCATCCTGAGCTCAGTTCATGAAAGCTTTACCATTCACTGTTTTCAAGGGGTCTTTGTTTATGCACAGGTATTCATTCATTGTATGTGTCTGGTTTGTTTAGAGAGAACAGAAGAAGACGAAGATCATCAGCAGGAACAGTGACTGAAACTGAAGGCTGAACAAAGAAAACAAACGGTTATCAAAAGAGTCCAAGAGGTCATAGTCCCGCCCACATTTGTTTGAGTGACATGTGATCCCTGGGAAGTGAGCAGCAAGCGCTTAGCAACACCAATAGAGACCAAATATAGATGCTGATTGAATACATTTGTTCTTCTATTCTTTACTGTATCATCGACTACCTAAAATACAATTAAAAGACCATAAAATCCGAGAAAAAATAAATGTGTTTGTGTGGACATGCATGTTGAATTAACCCCAAAGCAGCAACTTAAAAACGTTTCTAGGTCCTGAGAGGAGGCTTGCTTTGTAATCGATGGAAATCCCAGATACTTTAAATATTCAACGGCTTTCCTGAGAGCTTTCATCATGACGTCTCTGTGCCACTGTTAGTCTTAAGTACATCTACAACGTTTACTTATTTATCTGAGCATCAGTCCATTTGCTCCCTTAGCTTTATAAAGCTCCTGTTTCTACACCGTGTTTCACGGAGACCACACACCTGATTTATTTATTCATGCATCAGAGGTCCATGCTCAGGCTTCCCTTGTAGCACCTGTTCTTCCGACTACACAACACACACAGCCCAAAACCCACCCTTGTTTTTAGCTGGTTGTAATGCCAAGTCTGTGGTTTAAAATATTGATGATTGGCATTTCTGTTTGCCTCTCTGCCTCTGCACAGATACCATATATGGGAGGAGATAGCGGAGGAAAAAAGCGCCAATCAGCAAGCGCAAATAAATGACATTGGTTACCTGTCAGAGAAGGAAAATGGCTTATGTGTCCTTATACTGTTGTTCAGATGATTTATGGGCAGATATGTCATTTCTTCTACACTCTTTTTTTGGCATTTATGTACCATTACTGTGTGGATCATTGGTTCACAACCTTTGTTTGGTCTGACAAACACCACAGCCCTGCAAGATGAGCTCATCAACACCACACGTCATGTTCCCAAATGTGTTTTTTGAACGGATATTAAACTGGTGAACAGTATTCACTGTATTAAAGACGGATATTGTTACAATAATTTGTTAATACAAGACACAGTGCTCTTGGAATTGTCCATGTTTAGGCTTTGTCTCTATTTTTCTTTTTTAAGTAGAAAAAAAGAAGATACTACCACCACTTAAACTGGCAGAGGCTGGTCATTTCAACCTTTTATCCATTACTTTAAGCAATCTATTCTGATTTCTCTCCTCACTTGCTCGCTAGTTTTTCCAGGCACTCTCAATCAATTACAAAATGTGCCTACCAGCACCTCTAAAGTTCCCCAATTTCGTTTGTTCGACATAAACCAAAGAAAATAAAAGTGACAGTTTGCGGTTTTTCGGTGGCCAAACTATTTCTTGGCTGGGACCAGTAACTTCCTGGAGTCTCCTCTGGTTGCCTGGAAACCTTGGCCAATAAGTAATCTGACACATTTTTAACATGTCATAAATCATGTTTTATTTTAAGTTTTATTTGTTAATTATTTATTTGTTCTATTATTGTTGTTACTATTCTATTTTTGGGGGGGATTTGGGTCTTTTAAAACAAATGTTAACTCACCTCTGAGTTAGTTAGTGTTAGTGGGTGTATCCTCTATTCATTTTAATATGTCAGTGATTCAATTAGCATATTATGACTATTTATCCTCTTGACTGTTGCAAATTCTTAAAGAATTAGAAAATGTATTAATATATATTTATTAATTTAAAAAAAAACTAGAAATTAGCTATATTATACTGCACAACACATGACAAACAGCAATGGTTAGGGTCAATACTAAAACCCTTAAATAAAGCATCTACTAAAAAATGTAATATATCCCATAAATATTTCATGGCATAAAAATGATTTGCGTCTTTGCACTTGTCAGTTCTGCAATGCTCTCTATATTGCTGTTGATTATTCTTCATTTTTATCTCACTGGACTACACCATCTCCTCCTTTATCTTATCTCTGAGCTCTGCAAATAAGCCTGAAAGCTGAAGCTTTACTGCATGCAGATCCCCTGCTGCCATCCACATATATCAGAGGCAGACTAGGCATAGAGCACAAGGCTGCAGAGACAGCTCTGCAATACTGTAAATGGTTACTGACCACGACTGTTACTGACCAGCTGAATGGGAAATAAAACAAGACAAAATACTGCAGCTTCCCTCCAGCATTTGCTGTAGGTTCATCGGTTTATTGCATATTTGGCTGTTTGTTTGCTCCCAGTATTATTCAATTACCTTCCTTTTCTTCTACCTCTTGACTTTTTGTATCTAGAAACAAAAAGGTAGTTCCAACATTTAACTCAAGCATTGTAGTTATTGTGTATACTTAAAACTCCAAAAGTCCGTGATCTTTACAGTTTTCTTTTCCTTTACAAAAACGATCAGACGTTTGTAGAAAGCTTTAAACAGTACTCACACGTTGGTAAATAAAAGCCTTAATGGAGCTCTTAACTGGCATTATAGCCATCAATACTCGGCTGTACGTCACACGTACAATAACCTTGTGTACTCACACTCCATAACAGCTTTGATTGGGTATTATTGCTATATTACACAGGTTCAGACAGTCAGCACTATTGTGTTTTACAACGCGTAGCAGTGAGTCAGAAGATGTGGTAATAACCTCAACAACACCTCTGTGTTTGCCCGACACAAAATCAATGACTGCTGCTGTGTTTCTAGAAATCGGGGCAGGCTGCTCGCCCCAGTCCGACCTTACAGCTCTGTCCAGGTGGTGTTTCTGTGTGTGTGTTACCCAACAGGCAAACAGGTCTCTGGTTGCCATGGTAACAGGATGTAACACCAATGCTTGCTGACCCTGACCTTTGACCTCTCTGTGTGCAGTTTGACTCTGCACTTTACACTGAGGGCATGAATTCAGCCGTTTTATACTTAATTTCTTCACCGCCATTGACAAATTCATCCATTCATTGTTATCCATTTTTATTCCAACATAGGAACACCAGTATTTTAGAGTACTGTACTAACTCTTCCTGGTCAAAGCGGTGTACAACTGGCAAGAATTGCAATATCAACATACAACTCATGTGTGAAACAGGATCAATTTATTTAATCCATCCAGTTTATTACGTTATCTGTTTGTTTTTTTTCCTTCTAATTTACAAACATTTAGATCTCAAACTAAGCGGTTGTCATTGACTCCTAGTCTAAAAAAATTTGAGATAAGATATTAGAGTGATCGAAAAGAAAGTAGCTGATCAATGTCAAATACACTGAGGCATTAGCAAACTGAGCCCTAATCTGATCTGAAGTGTTTCAATTAAAAGCTAATTTGCAACCATCAAAAGGACTTTTTACACTTCAGACTCAATCAACCTAAAATATATTTTGAGTAAGAGTAGAATGACAGTATTTCACTTAGTTTGGGGAGTTATCTACCCCAGAAATCGGACTAACTACATTAAGTTAAAAGATGAGAGGTGATTGAGGGGAAATTACTGATTAAGTTGACCTTTAACGTATCATGCCTGCTTCTGTACAGCTCAGTCCAGCATCATTACTCTGAGAAAAGTGGTCCCCTGGCCTTGATTAAAACAATATTTAATACAACTTTACCAATAAATGACAGCTAAGTTGATGATTTATTTTGTTCAGTTTGTGCACCAGACGTCTTGTGCCGTTGATTTTCTTGGTATTAATGCTCTGTTTTGTCGTATCCAGCAGTGTTTTCTCTCTGCTCTTGCTAAATAAATAGACAAACCACACACACACACACACACACACACACACACACACACACACACACTTTAGTCTGTTAAGAATCCATGTCACATGGACACAACTAAACACACTCTTAATGCTAATACTTGGCAGACTAGATAAACAAGACTAGCAGAGCAAAAAATTTGCAATGAGACAGTTTCCTTCATTTTTTAACAATTATTCTGCAGCCGCCCAAACAGGGTGTGTCCTAGTAGTTGATGTCGATGTTGTAAATGTCAGAATAACTGCCCCAGAAAAAAAATATAATTTGTGTCTTGTAATCTACTTGTAATGTCACTACAGTGTGGCTTGTTGAAGAACGAAAAGTTTCCACTTCAGGTAAACTTTTACTTCTCCAACTGAACCTCAAAGTTATCAAGTCTACCAAGAAATCACTGATGCTGGCAGGATAAAAGCTGGCCATTGTCCTTTCAGCAGCAGCCAGATTCTCTTCAATTATAGATGATTCAGCTCTCCTCCATTCTCCTGATCCCTCATTCTTCTTTCTCTCAGCCCCGGCCATTACTGCCCCTCCAAACACCTTCAGTGCCAGCGATTCTTTCTGCCTACCATATCCATTTGTCATGCATGAAATCTTTTAATGGAGTTAACCAATGGGAGAATAATGGAGTGGCCAGATGGGAATATATCTAATCCCTTGTGATTCAGTATATGTTTAAAATAGAAACAAAGCCACTAAGTTCATTGGGGTATTACCACTCCGCTCTGTTGTAATGGCCTGGGGGTTACAGACACCATCATGTCCCTTTAAGGTCCTGAACCTGAAACTGTTGACCATTAACCCTATTAAAAGGCCATGGCTAGACCTTTTCACATTTCAAAATATAATAATATATTTATTCTAAAGTCTGATCAACAAACTTTTCACAATTTTATAGAATAATATTAGTGGTTTTTGAATCCTTACCAACGCTGGCAGTTCCCTGGTGTCTGCACACAGTGGACAATTTGCTTGTTATAATGGTCACACTATTATAAAAAAAGATTACCATTTTATTACTTCTCATTAGCCCTAATCTTCTTAATCTCTCTTTAAATTGGAATGAAAATATCCTCCATGCAGATTGTTTTGGTTTATATCCATGCCATTTGAGAATTTTTCCACCACTCCAGTATAACGGCGGTAAAGAAACATTAACATTAGTGCTCAAAGCATCTCAAATATCAATTTAAGAAACTTAACAGTAATGTATTTCCAGAAACAATGTCCTGATTACTTAATCCACAACCCCCCTGTGGGCAGTTTTCAACACTTTCTTTTCCTTTCCAAAATAGTTCCCACTAAATGTGTTTGCAGTGAGGTCTGCAGTAAAAGGTTTTTTTTAGATCAGCAAATGGAAAAGCTTTCATGGGGTGATTTATTGTTATACTATACAACTACTAATAAATAAGCATAGCAAATGCATGTATTACTATGTAAATGTTCCCTTATTAACTTATTTTGGCTGATTAGGGCTTTTGTCAGATCTTGATGATAACTTATAGCTTTGGTTATTTTGAGTATATGGAGTTTCCATTTTCTACTTGGGGAATGCTCCAATCAGACAAAATATCAAAACTTTAAGAAAGTAGAGTTTTACCTCTGGAGCTGCAATGTTGAGCGCAGGGTTGGCTAATTCAAACCTCTCCTGAGATTTCTCTCTAGCCAGACGGGCCGTCTCCTTCACCTCCTTAAACTGCTCTGCAAACTGCAGGTGGAGAGAGAAGACAGAAGTTATACGGTCAGCCAAGATAACCTGGAAACTCAAACAACATACAGTACCTACAGCATCCTTAAATCTTCTTTTGGTACTTGTACATGATAATGTAAGTTCATTTAGAAAAATATCTTTGACGTCTTGGCTGTATCACTTATGTATCATGCAGCTTCATTCTGGAGTAACACAAATATTTGTTCCATTTATTGTCGAGGTGCTGTGACCTCGGACTCCTTTCTGTTCTTCATCTGTAATTTCATTATAGTAATTTAAGCATAGTTTGCACTCACTCTTGATGACAGCTGAATTTAATGTAAAAGAAACACATCTGTGTGTGTGACAGATGTTCTGTTTTCTCACAGTAAAATCCAAATCTTGCAGCTAAATAAAATAATAATTATTGTGGGAGGAAGTGTACGACAACCTGCATCATGGTTAGGAAAAGATACTGGAGACATTTTGTGTCTATGTGTAAATTAAATCCAGCTGCATCAGACACTGACAGTATAAAAGATATGTTAATATGAATTGAAAATGGAGGGGGGGGGAACATCATCACATCACTGTACTCTCCTGCTGCAGAGTTCCTCTTTTTCACCCTCACCCTCTCTGTGTAATATCTAATAAATGAAAAACTCTGAAGTATTGAAGTATTTTGTTTGAATGTTGCCGAGGTGTGTGTGAGCTGTGTTTACCTGCTGCAGCTGCTGCTCCGTGGAGAAGCCCAGGCCGTAGACGGTGTTGGCCCTGCTGTCTGCCCACTGGCCAAACTTCTGGGAGGTTTTGGTGAAGGTCATGTTGGGGGTGATGGTGCTGTTGATGATGGCCTGACATGACAGACAATAAAACAAGTAATAAATAACATGAACAACAAAAGTTTTTAAGGTGATCCCAGTGGGAAAAGTGGGACGTTGTTGTGATAAAAAAAAAAAAAAAAGATCCTGCAAAGAAATACAGGATATATACATAAAAGCACAGCAAGAACAGAGAGTAAAAATAAACATGTTGTATTATCAATATGCACACTGGAGGGTGTTCAGCCACAATCTATAGAGGGTCAACCCTAACATAAATCTGACATACAGATAGAAGAGAAATTATTTTTATATTGTTACATTTCTTTTTATGATTTATACTTATCTTTGCTACAAAAATAAAGTAATTTGTTCACTGGAACACATTTATTATTCATATTTATCATTTTTGTTTTAATATTATTTACAATTTTTTTTAAAGTCACATTTTTGATATTTTCTTCAACTGTATTTAGAACAATGTTTTCACTTCATTCATTTCTTCAGTATTTGAATTTTTAAGTAAATCTACAACTACAATAGCTGTGATGAAGGTGCATTAACTGCTGGGGTGCTGCAGTTCCATGTTAATCATATGCATTAATCAAGCTACGTCACATGCTTAAAATACCTTCAAAATGTAATTTTCAAAGACAGAGTATTCACAATATTCAGAACCAACAAGAACATTAATAATTTAGGTCACCTTTAAAAGCCAAATTTATTTCAGCTCATTGTTATTTTTCCTTTGCATGTACTTGACCAGAAAATATGCTGATTTTCATCTGATTATCAAGAGGCCAATTATTCACTGTGCAGCAGCTGATTACAGTAAACAGGCTGGTGTTTGCTTTCAGTTCTATGGCTTTCTTTAGGATCATTAGCAACAATAAATAACACGGCAACATTAATTCCACAATTCACATTTAGATAATGTAGTTGTCTGAATCTGCAGTTGTATCCTTTACAGTTAAAAACATTATAGAGGTCTACTGGAGAACAATGTTTGCAAGAAAAGACATCCAACAGCCAGGCCAGAATAAGAGCTAAGTGAAAAAGCTTGTTGTGGTGTGTGTTGATCTGTTCAGAAATACTCTCTAGCGAACAGTCTGATGAGGTGGATTTGTTGCCAAATGTAGATTTCTTTGGTCTCTTCTCCAAAAGCCTCACGTCTCAGGGAGCTAAATTGGCACAACTGGGTGATAACTACAAAGAGTTTTCATTTAGGTGCTGCTAGAAGATATGCTGTCAGTGCTGGGACTCCCGGGTGTTTTACTGTTCTTGTGGATGCGGTATTACCGATGACTGTGTGTTATAAAGATTCTTGGACTAATGCATCCACACCCATAACAGCCACAACCAAATGGAAAACAGATTTATTTACATTTATCTGAAGAATCTGCAGGATAGGATGCACAGAGGGAGCTAATGAGGATTTGATACAGAAGAGTCCCTACACCAATACTAATATAATACCATATGATAAAACAACAAAAGCTTGATTCAAGTTTTCATGAAGTCCCTTGTGCTGGCTTTATTTGACAGAAATACTTTAATCAGTTTTAAACACAAACCACTTAAGAATCAAACAATGCTGAAAAAGACTTAAAAAAAAAAAGTTTAAAGGACGATTTATTGGTACTTAACATTTCTCGTCTTAAAAGAGTAAGCAGAATGACATGCCTTTTTGTGTGTCTTGACCTGAAAACCAAATATGTGTGATGTGAACATATGAAGTAGCATTTATGCATATGTTTCTGTGCAGTCATGTGTGTGGTGGGCTCCCACCTTTGTCCCGCCAACACTGATGATGCGGTAGACACTACGGCTGGCATCGTAGAAGAAGGACACAGTGACGGCGTGTTTGCTGGCCGGCAGCCAGTTGCGCTTAGTGGCCGGGTCGATCTGGAAGACATGAGCTCTGGCGCTGAAGATGGGCTGCTCCCTTAAAAACACACAAGAGAACTTAATGTTACAGGTGATTTAGTGTCACAGTCATTTACAAATAAGTCTCAAAAACAACTTCATTTTTGCTTTATAGTGAAGAAAAACACCAACTGAACTTTGAGGAAGCAGGTTTTAATAAATAAAAGATTGACACTAATAGAACAATTGAAAACATAATATGAGTGTAGGAATTATGAAAATACCTTTTGGAGAGCATCTCATTTGGTGAAATGTTGTGGTATTAATCATTTTGTAACAGCATGAGTCACTTTTTTGAGGGAGGTGAATGAATCTCTCTTCTGCCTGAACTTTTCATTTTTCACTCAGCTCTGTCACAAACAGTGAGGTAAGCCTGAGGTCAAGTGTTACACGCCTGAATTTTAAGAAGCATAAGACAGTCGTCGCTGAGCCAGTTTCTCTGCGGAGAAACTGGCTCAGGGGCTCCAAATATAAAGATGAGCGAGCAGACTGTCATCCCAAGTCAAATGCAAACTGTATCCATCATTATTATACACTGATCTGAAAGTTAGTTAAAACCTACAAAATAACTTTACCATTACATTTTTTAAATGTATTTTTCAATGCTCTGAGCACCACAACTTCCATTCATCTCCATTTTATTGAGGTGGTGGGTATCAGCAACAGAGACCAAGACAAATAAAACCAAACCTCAGGCAGAAAAACTGCTTTTGCGCGTGCCATTATACTATTTGTGGTGTGTTGCGAGTCACGCACTACACCAAGCCCAATGTTTTGTCATCAATATTCTCCCATAACGTTTGCTTTATTCATTTTATTGACAGCATGTTTATAAATATACTACCTAGTATAAGTATATTTTTGGATGGTATAATTTTTCAGAAAAAGAAATACATTTCAGTTAATAAGCTTTTATGTGCTGCTTTATGAAATAATTAAGGCAACAATGATTAAAAAAAATAAAAAATACATTCACAGTTATCCTTATGAGCTACGCAATACTTGGAAAATGGAAATATCTCACACACACACACACACACACACACACACACACACACACACACACACACACACACACACACACACACACACACACACACACACACACACACACACACACACACACACACACACACACACACACACACACACACACACACACACAGGAAACCGCTTTTTTAGTACACCGATCAAAGCCAAAGGGCTAAAACATCTATACACATCACTAAAATTAATGGAATATCATTATTATCTTGTTCATCTGTTCGAGTGCAAATCATTGATTTTTTTGGCACTTTGAGGGCCCCATTAACGATGGATAAAGCTATAGATAGGGCAAAAATAGACAAATAGACAAAAATAACATTTCCGAATGTAATTGTGTTTTTTAGGAACCCTGGGGTCACTGATGTTCTGGTGTAATGAGGCTATTGGTGCAAATGAAGCTGAAGATTTGCTAACCGCTAGCAGTCCAATTAGCTATCCTGCTCTCTTTGAAGAACCATGCTGTGGGGCCTCTAACCGTGGATAGAGGCTCACAGGCAATGAGGCACTATGCGGTGAATTCATGCAACATTACACAGCTAATAGAGTTTGCATAATGCCAATGTATGCAATGAGCCATTCCCATTGCAAGTCAATTATATACCGACATTAATGAGGATAATGTGTGCAGGGAGAAGGCGCTGTTCTTTGTCTAAGCAAGATAAATAACCATGTATATAGGTCAGCACTGTCTATATGAAGCATTGTTCCCACTGGGTTTGGTTGGAATTACTGTATATTTGCATACAAACAATAGTTGATATTGTTTCAAAACAGATTACTGAAGCTACAATTGACAATAGACAATAGCAGCACAAGCATATTTAGGTGTCAGTCAGGTCCAGATGGCAGCAGCTAAAATACAATAAATACAAATATGGGTCTAAGTTGACTGAACAACACAGAGTCACTGGACAAAAATTATTTTTCCAGAAACATTGCATTTTTCCAGTTTGTGATACACAGCAGTTTTGTTTCAATTCAAATATTCTGATAACTCCCCTTCCAGTTTCTCACAGGAGTTAAACTCTTGTTTGGTTGCTGCCACATAAATAGGATTCCTATGATAGTTAGTCAAAGATTGAAAGCTGAAGACTAAAATGTTAGATTTTTGTTTCAAGTTCAATCAGAGCACACTAGTATTACTTTCATTAAAAAAATGTAATCTTAATGGATAAAGATTTTGGGTGCATGTCATTTATAAAGTAAACAGGACAACAAACTCTGGTCAAAGTAAAAGACAATGTGTGTTTTTTTCGTTTATTTATAATCGTTGAGTTAATGACATCATGGGAATACAAGGCTTGTACCTAACTAGCTTAGCTTATTATGTCTTTGACAAACTACATTTACCCTTGTCAACTTCACTGGACAACAGCCTGATTAGATTACTGCAGCCAACAGCAGTTTTGTTTCATGTTGCTTAGAAAGTTGCTTTCAGCCATGTGAGCTCTTTCTATGGGCCTTTTCCACAGCAGATATTTTGACACAATTAGCAGGAAAGGTAGTCTGGAAATCCAGACCCAAATCCAAAAGATTAAGGGTCTGGCTAGGAGTAATGAAAATGGCCCAACTCGTGGGGCGGCACCAAGCATGCATTTGAAAATATCAGTGCACGCAATTGGATAACACTACGACCAATGTTTACTGACTGATTCCGGACTTTTTAGCTCGCCTCTGGCCTGCCTATATTACATCGATGTGATTGGTGCAGCTCGGCTCCAAGGGCATAGGTAATGAACATCATTACTCATTGCCAGAGTGACTCGCTGAGCAAATTCAAATTGTGCTCTCACGAGAACTTTCTCTTTCCAGGGTACAGGAAAGGTGCAATCAATAACATTAATAGTGTCCCACTACTGGGTATGCTGGCTCTCTGTCATGACTAACTGGGACACCTCAATGGAATGAAGCCAATAATGGTTTCATTTACACCTGTGTTTCTCCCTCTACAACAAGCCAAAATGTCTGCCAATAAAAACTACCACAGCCATAAACAGGGAGGTGTTCAGCGCTGCCTCCCCTCAAACTTTTCTTTTAAATATCAAAAGGTGCTGCAATAAACATCCTGCTGTTGCAGTACAGTTGTTGCTGTTATAGCAGCGAAACAATACAGTTATGTGTCCTGTTGGATTAAATCTTAGAACATTGCCAATGCCAATTTTTTACTGCACGTTTAATTTGCAATACATGCTTCATGATAGCACTGATAAGGAGTTTGGACTGTAGTTGACATGTCACTGCTGGGTTTCAGGTTTTTATCATGTATGTGTAGGTTTTTATGCCGGAAACACCAATAGCAAAATGTGAAAGGCTGTTTTGTGTGCAATGTTTTTCAACCAGAAAACACATGGAATATGTTGCCACTGCAGAACTGTTGTCAGCCACTTGAAAAAGAGTCACAAATTTAGCAACAAAGTTGGCAACAGTCCATCATCACTTGGCCAGGAAAACAGATTTTATGTGGTTTTTAACTCAACCACTTGAATTATTTCTAGCTGTAACCTCTGACCAATTATGCCCACAAGAAAGGTTGCTGTAACCTAAGAGTTCAATCTGCATCCTGACAAAAACAATAACCAAACACTGCTACAGACAGGGCATCTGTAGGGCAACATGGCTGTTGCCTCCAAGCATTCAATAACTGCATATTATTCCCCAGCTTGAGCATTTCAGTGTATAGACAGTAGAGTTATCATCTCTATCAACAGCCACTGTGCTATCGCCCTTGAGCAAAGCAGTTTTAGCAACAATTTATAAAGTGAAAAAATGTTTTAGGTAACAGGAAAAATTGCTGGTTCTTTCACAGTCTATTTACCAATTTTAAGAAAGAAAAACAAGTTTCCAGGATAGTGTAACAAAGCTTTTCAGGTAGGAGAGTTTGAGCAAAAGGTTTTTTGGTAAACTTCAACACTTATCTCACTTGCAATAGGTAAAATCCTGCTTAAAATATCAGACACAAATCAAGCAAAGAAACAGCACCAAGAAAGTGCTTAATTATGCTCAATAAAACTAATGATCTGGCTGCATAGCTGATAACCAGGACGTTAAAGGAAGAGTATAAGTCCATACATATCCTTCTCATCTCCGTGCGTGTTCTAAATCTTTCTGATGCACCCACCGCTAGCCTAGCTTAGCACAGATCCTGGAGGTAAGCGGCTCCATCCAGCCTACTGCTCCTAATAAGTGACAAAATAACACCAACATTTTCTTATTTACATGTTATGATTTGTATAGTCACAGCGTGTACAAATAAAAAGGTCACATGAGACACAGCCATCTTCTAACCATATACATACTGGGAACTATTCTCAGAAGGCGAAGCATTGCTGCTTCTGCTACTTGGGCGGAGTGATTTGCTCGCAGCACCTGAGAAGCCCCGGTGAAGAGCAGAGAGTTTGCCTGGAGTTCGCTCAGTTGATTATCACAGAATAAGCCTGGCTGAACACACTTATCACGGATGGCAGCTGGCAGCTAACAGCTAACAGCTAGCAGCTAGCAGGGCGAGCTAGCTACCGGCAGGACAGAGACAGGGTAGGTGAATTTAAACAATGTCTGAGTTGAAAACGCATCTTGTTGTCACGTAAGGGCCCTGTTCATGTTGCACAGACATTTTAATTGCATTTTGTGTCTGTTAAGAGGCACAAAGGCACTCTAAAAACCTGCCCCGACAACTGCCGTTTTAGATCAGGGGAAGCTCGTAGATGTAGCTGCAGCTACTCCGTGTTGACCGCACCGACTCTGCTTTTTTTCTTTTTTCTATCGACTGTCCTCGCATATTTATAGCGATCAAGATTAACGTAAAAATTGGCCTGGAATTCTCCTTTAATGACAAACAATGACTGACTGCTCATCAGCTCCCATGCCGTCATAGCGAATCACACAGAAATGAACAACAAGGCATTCATTGGGCTTGTCTTAATGTTGCTAATCAGCTCAGCCAGGATGCATCCCGTCAAGGTTTGATGAAATGAGCAGATTAAAACTGGATTCAATTTTACTCCCGAGGTAAGGGAGAGCAAACACTGCACAGCCGCTTGACAGCCACAGCAGCTGTATAACCTAATGCAGAGCAGTAGAGAGGAGTGTAGTCTGATGTGGTACTGTACACGGACCTGATCCATTTACCATGAACCTGTTATATACACTCAATGCCATGAACCTGTGTAGCCTTTTATCAAATCAGGTGTTGTGAGGGTAAAACCCTGCATGACTAAAAGAAGCGAGCTAAAATTAAAGAACCTCGAATCAGCCCAACATATTTAACCCCAAAGGAAGACAAGTTACCACATTTAAGTCTGATAAACGATCAAGATTGGTTGTGCAATACCACCATGTAAAAATGCTCAATTACAATCAAACTTCTGCATATTTTAAAGTAGCCTACAGAAATTTTCGCAGCAAAATATACTCAAGTAACCAAAGGAAAACAAACAAAAAAACTCATACAGCCATCATTTTATCATAACTGAACATTACCATGTACACAGAATGATAATGTTGGGGCTGGTTGAAGTGGAGGTACTTCATATACTGTTTGGTAGTCATCAATCTATTCCAGGTCAAGTATACATTGGCCCATCCCCCCTCCGTCATACTGTACACACTCACTGCTGCACATCAGTGTGTGAGTGGAGGGAGAGCTGTGTTCAGATTACAGCTCAGTAATTAAATGGGTCAAAAACATGTTTTTTGGGGTGTAAACTGTTTCAGGCACTACGTCACATTTTTGTTTCCCCGGGATTGAGAATCAAAACTTCAATGTCTCTGTATGTCTCACAGTGTCGTACTTAAGCCTTTAAGATGAGGTCCTATGGGGACTAAGTTAAGCTATAACATACGGAGGTTTAATATATTATGGAAAAACAAGGTACCATGACAAACTACTCAAATCTGTTGGAAAGGTGTCATTTAAAAAGGTATTTAAAAGCTGTGTGTTTCCATTAAATTTCAGATATCAGTGTCCAAGATAATTGTACTATGAAAATTTCATATGCTACTGTCCACTTAGAAACCACTCTGACCTCCTAATAAACAGATTAAAATGTTTTTATTTTAGGGGCATTTGAGGCCTTTATTTTCATAGGACAGATGATGACATGAAATGGGAGAGATAGGGGGAATGACATGTAGCAAATGGCCGCAGGTCAGAGTCGAACCCGTGGCCGCTGCATTGAGGAGTAAACCTCTATATACAGTATGTGCGCCTGCTCACCCAACTGAGCTAAGCTGGCCACCAGATTAAAAGTTCTTTAAAGCAACTTTATAAAAATGTCTCTTTGTGTTTTGTTCTGTGGAGCACTAATTATAAATATTACTTTTAGTCTATCTTTCAAGAGACATGTGGGAGGTTATTTCATAATTAGAAAAACTCACCCTCAACTAAAAGCCCATCACAACAAGTGCCTCAGCTGTTTTCAAACTGAATTCCTCCCTGCTTTCTCAGCGTAATGCACATCATATTATATGGGAATTAGAGCCAAGTAATGATTATTTCAATCATTTATTAATACATCAATTATTTTCTCCATTCAAAAATCATTTGGTTTATAGATTGTCAGGAACAAAAGTGAAAAATGTTAGTCACATTGTCCCGGAGGTCAACAAACACTCAAAAACTAAAAGATATTCAGTTCATAACTTGACATTAGACAGATGCAAAACAGAAAATCCTTCCAATTAAGAAGCTGGGACAAAGTAATATTCAACATCAAATGAGATTAGTCGATTATCCAAATAATTTTCTCTCTAATTTCTACATTGTCTCTAGAGGGAATACCAGGCCAAAAAAAGAGAATTGTCTTCAATTTTAGTGGCAATAGTGCTGGAGATATGCTAAAACCAATGTGAGTTACCCAAGAAGCCTTTGGGAGCTGGTTTTGTGAAACACTGGCAGAACAACCACTTTTTCAATGAAGAAGAACAACTAGTTCTCCTTGGGATTTAAAAAAAAAAAAGAAAGATACTCAGTAAAACCTGGGCAACACAAGAGAAAGCTCGGACGCAGGGGGCCGTCACCGCTGCATCATCTGATGATTTTAATGTGGTGCCAACTAACGGATTTATAACTACACTTTCCCTCAAAAAGGCTTCTGAGAGTTTGCCTTGAAAATAATCTTCTTTGATATTATGCCATTGTCAGAGAATGGGAGAGTAAAAAAGACTGAGTCTGAGCTGAAGTTTCTTTAATCCACTAACCGTCCTCTACCTACTCCTTAAAAAGCACACAGCAATGACATCAGAGAGAGGCTGAGGTACGCATGCAGCCTTGAGGTCGTCAGCTACATTCCACCCTTATGATAAGTTAACTGGCATTAAGCATCAGATGAATTTTGTGGTTACATACTGGATGAGAGATCTGTTGAAATGTCGGACCGAGCCAAACAAACAGCCCTCTTAGAAAGGCTTCTGCAGAGCGTGCAAGCTCTTTCTCAGAGTCTCAGTAAAGGCCATAAACAGAGGGACTTCTATGATAGCTCCATCTGGACGACAGACGTACGGTACGAGGGCTGAGCTTTCTACAGGGAGCCATGAGAGAACAAGCCTTAATACACTTCCTCTGACCTACAAGGCTGCATTCACTGCATGCTCAGTTTCAAATTGCTACTCGGGCATCTCTGATAACAGTTCATTAGCTCCTTTGGAATATAAACCCAGATAGATCTAAACTGACAGGGATGTAGGAAAGACATTACGGGTGGGAAAAATAATCGATTCTTAGATGCATCACGATTCTCTCTAGAATGATTCGATGCTCGATTCTGATAAGTTTCAAATGTGTTGATTTTTATTTAAAAGTTACTGTCTCCATACAAGTACAAATCAGAAAACAGAGTGACGATGGACAACAACAAGAGTGCAGAAAAAAAACACAAAAATGGCCAAAAGGAGAACTAACACACACACACACACACACACACACACACACACACACACACACACACACACACACACACCTGTAGTTGAGAAAATACTCCTCAAACTTCCAATAATGGAGCTATATAAGCTCGGTAAGCTGTATATAGCCTGGGGGGAGGGTGAAGCTGAAAAACTTGCTTGCCAAAAATCCTATTGGATGTCCTTAAAAGCTGAATGTTCACACTTGAAACAGAAAATCAGACATCCTGCAGGAGATCGGATGAGGGGAGAGATGGCAAGAGGTGAAGGGTCAAAGCGAGAGCAGTTGCATAGAAATGATCAGTAATGACAATTGTGTAGGAAGGTCTCACAATACTGTTGCTATTTAAACTGCTTTTTTTCCCCTTTCATTTTTAAATTAATCAAAGAGATTTTTGGGCTTTTACATTTCTGTGAATTTTACTGCAATGTGTAACAGATTTATACCTTAAAGCATGTTTAGATGATGAGGAAACAAAAGAAATCACTGATTGTGATTGGCTGACAATCACTTGCAATATTGTTGTTACACTGGAGATATAACATTGTAAATATTGCAGACTGTCTTATGTTAACATTATTGGATTTCATCTCTTTTTTCAGTCACCTCATAAAAAGAGCTTATGCAACAACTCACATTATATCATTCAGATTCAAATATCTGTCCATTTGAGAAGAGCAACTTTTATAGTTGAGAGGGTGAGAACAGCAGTTATCTATAGAATTATAACAGTTAATGATGTGAAATGAGAGCGTCCGCTGAATGCTTCAGCAGAGCATCATTTTTCCCCATCTGTGCATTAAGACATCATAAAACTAAAACTCTGCTGTGGTTTTACAGCCTCTGGGGACTTCAGGTTCCGCATTGACAGAAAAAGGTTGTCATTTACTTTTTTTGTCAGTTTCTCTTTGTTTGTCTCAAAGCATTTCTCCTTTAAGGGTCTGCTTCCTCTGACCTCTGAGAGTAAGCCGCCTCATGTCCACATTCCTGAGCCAGCGAAAGTGTCTGGTCCAGTCCGGCAAAACATGACACGCTACAACTACATACCAAAATAGCACAGCGAGGGGAAACGCTAACTCATACTGAAGCTTAACAAGTCACTATATCTGCAGCACAAACCACAGCCCAACATATATGCTGCCAAGGCTTTTCACACTGGAAAGCTTTGGAGTAAAACGAGGATGATGGTTGTCAGTTTTTCAGAAGATCTCAACCAACTCACCAAGCATCTTTTACACTAAATGACCAAAAGCTTTTAACTGGCAAAACACTTGGAAAAATGCCCGAAACATGAGCTCTGGTTGGGTTCAAAGACAGCATGGCACTTCACTTATCTGAAGGTCAGCTCCACTGACTGATAACTTACTGCTGTCTCACACTGTGAAGGTGACACAAAGCTGGAGTGTTTTCTGTATTCAGGATGTGAAGGTATGGGAGAGACACACAAGAAAAAGAGACATGACTCATCGACACTGCAAAGGCACGGTTATTACTTTCATGCCAATAAAACATGGTGAAATGAAGTGAACAGAAAGAGAGTGAGCTGAGATGAATGTTTATTCATGCAATTGTCTCCAAACAGCAATTAAGAAGCTCTTCTCCCCACAGAGCAGCTGGTTTTTCCTTGGCCAGTGGGAGGACGCAGACGCTGAACAGCTTTTGATGGTTTTATTGCTGCAGATTAACGGATTATGTTCTCGCTGAAAGTTTAGACGTCCTCTGGGCTGCAAAGGGAGGCGGCACGGTGATGTTAAGAGAGATTTCAACAGTAAATGAGATGATTTGGACAGCACCATCATCCTCCAGTATCACTCCTCTGTAATTATGTAGATAGATGATCATATCAATATAATATTTTGAGTAATCCTATTCACTTCTTTTCTGAGAGTTAGATGAGAGGATTGATGCCACGATCTTCTCGTCTAACTTTTGGCTATAATAATAATTTTAGTTATTGCGATACAACATCTTTTGTGTATCAAACATAAAAGTTAGCTATAAAATAATAAATGCATTTAGTATGTACTGTATGTAAATCCAGAATGCAGTTCTCCCACACTACACATTGCCTATTTTGCTGTGAATGGCTAAGGCCAATCCTAAATCCAGGACAAATGCATCCATGGTCAAACCGCACACACCAGCCTATCCACTACGCTCTGCTACTGCTAGTCGACTTCCTCCTCCCTCACTATGAAGGGGCCAGGCTACTGCTCTTCTGGTGGAACACACTCCCCATTGACATCAGGACAACAGAAACTCTACACATCTTCCATCGCAGACTGAAGACTTTTTTTCTGTTCAGAACGTACCTTTGCCCATAAATTAAGAAAGTAAATGTAAGTCATTCTCTTATTGTCTCTAAATAGTATAGAGAACTTTGTTCATCCCCATAGGGAAATTCAGATGTCAAGCAGCTCCAAGAAGCAGCTCCAAGAAGCAAAAAGTACTCGGATGATTCTTGGAACTTTTGCGTCCTGTAATTTTGCGTACCCACATGGTTGAATGTGGGTCAAACTAAATGAATGTAATGCGATGTGTCTCTTGAGGATTTCCATTTATACTTATAATCCACAGTTCGGAATACTGTCTCTTCTCTGGAGTGGTAGTCAGTGGAAAGGTATAGTGCAGCAAGGGAGCACTGGCACACAGAGAGAACAAAAAAAAACGGATTTATACTACAGCCAAGTGCAAGATCTTTTTTTACATCACTATAGCGCATATCTTTGACGGTTGTAGTTATTTTAAAAAACAGTTTTGCATGCAAAACATAGCAACAACGTATAAAATAGAATGCACTGGTAAAGAGTTTAAACCAGAGCTCTTCAACAGGGGGTCCGGGCCACTAGGGGGTCCTCAGAGTTACTGCAGGGGAACCACCAGAAAATTGTTAATTATTGAAAGTCTTTTCAAAAATTAAAATGTCTTAACATGAATCTAAATATCAGCCTATTTGTGAAAAAAACACAATGATGATAGGCTCACTAGCCTATAAGCAAGGAAATCATTAAGGTAGCCATACACAGATACAGTTAATCGTAAGGATTGACCATGCCACATTCATTTTTAACATTAAAACATGATTTATAGAATCATGCCAACAAATATTTTAATAGCTTAGTATTTTATGCACTAAAAAGGTACGTATAAAGGTTTTAGGTTACCCACACATTGTAGGCTCAGTTTATTATGAAACTTAATTGTATACAGTATGTAGTAGGGGGTTCCTGTTCCGTCTCTCTCTCAGTTAAGGGGTCCGTGGCCTAAAAAAGGTTGAAGACCCCTGGTTTAAACAAATCCAACAGTATATGGAGCAATGGAGCAACTGACAGGGGGATGATACGATGAAAGAGACACCATACAACAACAGCAAGAGGAGGAGAGCGTGTAAACACCATCTGCACATCATGACAGGCTGACACCTCTACTGTGTGAATCAGATCTCCCAGTTAGCAGTATCCATAGATACTGAGGGGAGGATAAACATTATGGGGACGTGATGAAGATGCATTTTGTTCAGAGGCAAATAAATGTTTGAAGTAGGGATGGGCGGATTGATCCCCAGAATATCAATCATACAGATCCTGATGTTGTATTCTTGGATATCAAACGGAGCCAAAGAGTATAAAAATCTCTCTCAGTTTTATGATTTAATTTTCCATTCAAAACTGCCATACTGTATTGTTAGTTCTGTTATTTCTTAACATTTGGAAAATGTCCTTGTTTTTTTTAGCCAAATAACAAATCGATATTCAGACAAAGTCATACATTATTAACAAATACTCTAGCCCAAGCTGGCATTTAAGCAGCTTTTTGCTGATGGAAGGTACAGGCATTGATAACAGCATCATCTGATGCTATGTATCATTTGGGAGGAGATCAAAAACTAAACTTGAGTTAATCGCCCATCCCTGCCATGCAGAGCCACTACACAGAGACAACGTGGGTTTGTACCTCTCTCGGTGTAGCGGGAACATTTTACAGCTCACAGAACTTCTCTGCAGCAGAACAAGAGGAAAGAGAATACAAGTTACACAGTGAAAATAATTACCTGTGGAGCTTATCAGGCATTATTTAGTGATACCCCAGTGAAGTAGCTGCTGATACCAAATGCTAATCCAATAATGACATTTTTCTACACAGTGCAGCTACACCTCATACCTCTAGTGGACTGAGGTTGGAAACTGTAACTCTATTCAGATCGAACGTGCTTAGCAATTGAACAATCCATAAAGAGAACAGAACCTGGATCACAGCTATGTTTTGACCGATTTCATTAACAAAATAAACTACACAAATATCGTAAATAGCTCTTATAAATAATGGGTGGACAAGGCTGTCTCAGTCCAGAGGCTTCTCAATCTGACCAAGAAATGCTGCTTTTTATGCACAAATTTGGAGGACACCTCCGGCGAATCATTCGCTGCCCAAAGCATCCCTTATTCAAAAGCACAGTGTTCAGTCCGTGCATCCGATGGTCTGGAATTGGTCTGGAATTCAGAATATATGACGTGGTTAACAGGTATTTGCGTTCATGTGGTCATCAGTTTCTGATATCAAATTTGAGTGGATGAATGGAAAACCTGCTGCAGGTTGTAAATAATGGAAGCCGTCAGTAGCCTGTCTGTTACAGAAAAATATTAGATCTCCATTAAATCAAGACTCTCTCCATCAAATTACATATTCTGTTTGTACAAAGACCTTAATGGGCCAACATGGTTAGTAGTAGTAAGTACTTTAAGACATGTATGCAGCATGAGAGCACCTGCGCACCCAACACTCATTTTGTTTATGGACCTGAAGTGCCTGTTAATCAAGACCCTTCTCCTCCTGGTGCTCACTTCTTTTAAGAGGGTAGAGCACCTGCATGCTGTCTCCGTCTGTCAAGAGTTGTGCAGGTTCCTGTCTGAGTGTGCATCATCGCCCTGCGACTACATCCAGAATATCCTCCAGAGGTCCTTCATGACTTTCATGTGATTGAACTTGGCGTCTAGTCACCACAGAGGGATAATGCAGAGTTGATGTCTAGTCCAAACTCTGACAGTAAAAGCATCAAACACAAGCCATCAGAGTTTGTGTTGAGGCTACTGTCAAAGGCTCAGCATTCCCACTGGATTACAGACGTTATACAGCCGACAGAGCCAGTCTGACTGAGATGTGCTGATACCACCCATCCCCATACATGTGGAATAAATATCTGGGTACAATAGATTGGGGCTGGAAGGTTAACATATTGATGTTTGAGTGACGTTTAGAGGTTGCTTAGAGACCCACTGACAGTTGTGTGCTCAGGCGCTTAAAAGCTGTGTGAAGTCAACTCACAGATAATTTGTCTTAAAAGTACTTTAGCCTCTGTACCCAAACAGAGATATTTCCCAATAACCAGTAACACTGTCGCCAATTACTAATGTGTTGAAGTGGAACAATTAAACTCTAAATAAATGTTATATTTACCATTTTGTTGGTTAGTTGAGTAAAACATCCAGGTGGTAAACTTGGAAATTTGACTTTACAAGTTGTTGAAGATCACCTGAACGCACCATTAGTTTCCATGTGTCTCATTTGAGGAGGAGACGCAGGTTCAGCCTGGTCTTAAAGGGCATTCGAAGGACACACCATGTTTTTTTTGAGGGATCCAGCGACTGATTTGGGATGCAGCCGTTTCAATTTAGGCAACAAACAGGTGAGCATCAACATTATCCTTCATCAGTGCAGTTTTACAGGTCTGAAGAATTTGGAAATCCCAATTACAGCACTTTAATTTTTGAACACCTCCATACAGAGTTCAATTTGTTAGTAATAGACCATAAGACTATGATAAGACAGCATTTTGTAAGCAATTTATGCATTAAAACCTGTCTCCATCTGATAGCGACGTGTACATTAATACATGTAAAACTGGCCTGCAATGTTTCTTTTCACCGTCACTCTGAAAAGAAAAAATATATATAATTTAAACCCCATTAAAGACAACAGAGTACTGTGAGGGTGCTCTAATACTGTTAATACTACTCATGCAGTCACTCAACTAAAGTGTCACTAAACCAGTTAGAGGAGGCTGACAGCATGGACTCTGGTAACGTGAAGAGGGTTCAGGTGTGTCTGAACCAAGCTGAAGGCCTGCATGTATAATTCAACACACAAACTCTACACACACACACACACACACACACACACCTAGCTACTGAGACTGAGCACAGCTTGACACCACGAGTTTCCCAAAGCAAACCCATCCAGGACCCCCTGCACAGCAATCGACCTGGAAGTTGTCCAGTTGAAGAGTGTGTGTGTGTGTGTGTGTGTGTGTGTGTGTGTGTGTGTGTGTGTGTGTGTATAGAGGAATAGAGGAATAGAGAACAGGAAATTACAGTAACTCTGTTAACTGCAGGATGCATGAGTAATCTGTCCGTTTTTATCATATGGCCATAAAAGAAATTGCCAACATTTTAAACAAGCTGTCGGTGTATCAGCCAGTATTGAAATTATAAAAACATGTAAATTTGACCTTTTTACGGTCACACGTGTCATTACGGTGTAAACGGACAATAAACTGGGTCGAGCTCTACGGTTCACAAATAAATAATTCCTCTCTCGGTAATGTCTATCAGAATGTAAACAAAGAAAATAAGCAGTGACACATTATGTCAATATCCAAACACAATCCTAGAAAATTCCCACAAGTGACCACAAAGTTCACTCTTAAAGCATTTCGCCATTTGAACAAATCGTTTCCAAACAGCGAGACTGTGCAAACTGTACATTTCAGACACAAATGTCTAACTTACCCCATGCTCCGAGAATCTGGATGTTGTTTGGGTAACTGATTCCACTCACCACTCCACTTTTTGTCCTTTTCTCCTCGGTTTGCAAACTGATTCGCTTCTTCCCCAAAATCCTGGGGAAAAAACACAAATCACTTCCGACTCCAGATTTCTCCCGTTACCCCTCCAACAGTACTCCTCTCTTCTCAAATCAGCTGTTGTACTCCAGCCTGTCTGCCTTCCTTTGTCCGCAGCTTTCCACGGCGAATAACCACAGATATATCGTCCCTGTGCGTAATTACGCACCGTGAATCGTTTGGCTCAGTTCTGCGGGCCAGACAGACGGAGGTATGTCGATAAAAGTCGGGCACCAGAGTGCTTTTGGCTCAAACCTCATCCAGGACTTGTGCTGTGCTCCCCTCCCGCCTCTGTGCTAAATCACACTGGTATCCCATTCAACTCTCTCGGTGAGACCGAGGAGCCTCTTAAGCGCCATCTGATGGTCATAATGCAAACTAAAAACCCGCCCCTCTTCCCTCCACCTCATCCCCACCTACATGTCATAATGTAAAATACTACATGTAGAAATAGTCTGCAGACAGTCTTAAAAGCCCTAAAAGTGCATATTTATGAGATGCAGCGTAAAAAAAAATGGAAGTATCTGAAATTACTGGTGGAAGAACAGAAGCCAATTGGCTGTTTACAAAAAAAGATTTAGCAAATAATCAGTCAGATGTACAATCATGCACCCCTGACTGTGTTGATCTCACGTTAATCTCCATACTAAGCTGTTCATAAAGAGCTATACATATGGTAATCCTATCAAATTCCTACATGAATATTATGCATTGGTATAATGATTTCTTTTATTAGGCAGTGGAGCACATGACATGGCCTTGTTCATCTCTCTAAAAATCACAATATGAACGATAGCAAAGATATTTCTTTAAACATAACTGAAAACCTGCACAAATATGACCCTTTAAATATCACACAGAACATCTAACCAAATCAAAAAACAGAAAAATATGCTCACAATAAGTAATATATATTGAAGGCGCTCATGAGAATATAATATGATTGTTCCAGTGATTTTTCAGTATAGTTCATAAAATGCTTTGCATATTAATGCATAAGATCAACAAACTGGTTTTAAATTGCCTTGTCTCATTTCACCGATCAAATGTATAAGGTTTATTAAAACAAAACATGTTTTTTTGACTTGATCTGACAAACATCAAATACAAATTAACACACATGCACATATGCAATTATGAACATTTTAGATATTGTATGGAAGATAGCAATTTACCCCAGACATAAAATATAGAATAAAGTGCAATTTTTGAAATGTAAAACTTTTATGGAGCTGCTAATTGGCAAAAAAAGACAAGAAACTTGGCAGACATTTCACCCATTTACTTTTTCATATTATGGTTTCAAAACTTTCTTCATAAAACGGTTGAAAATCACATGACTTAGTTTGAAGTCAACTCTGTTTCAAAATAAACCAATTATTTGCATGAATACAGGGTGAAAATGGGAGAGTGGAGCATTCAATTTAGTGGAAGAGTGATGGGAGCAGCTCCTGTGCATTAATCGTGCTGCTCAGTGGCCTGTTACAGTGATGCAGCTGACTGCTGCTTTGTGCTGCAGGGAACATCAGATGTCCGCCTCACATGAAAACAACCCTCATGCTCATTTAAAGAGATACTTCTCAGCTGGTCCAAGGCAGTTTGCAGCACAGCTGGACGGTCTGGGCAGAATGGAGCTGAACCTCCAGCCCTCTGCCTTTAACACAAAGAGTATTAATACCTCTGGCAGCCCCAGTGTGCACACACAGATGGGTCTTCTTGGAGAAGATTTTTCTCCTTTTCCAAGTCAAGCAGCGACTGAATCAAACTCATAGTGTCTTCACGCTCACTGTGGCAGACCTATTTGTGGCAAACAAAGCATCAGCACCAGAAATAAAGTCTAGACAGAGATCATCATCATAAAATCATAAATGATTAACATTTTTAAAGGAGCTGTTTTACAAAAGAATTAATCTCATTGGCTGGACTTTAATTTTAAAAAGGTGAAAAAGCTTGTGAGTGCAATCCTTTTGAATGTCAGACCAACGCATACAAATCAACTTCATAAAAATCAGAAGGTCCTTTAAGCCTAATTATTTCATGTCAGTCAGAGGAACTAGTCAGTGTGGTCAGCAGGAAAGCACAGGCTGCCAGTAAAGACTGATTAAGGCAGCCACCAGTTGCTGAATAAAAATCACTTATATGTTTGGGCTTTTACAAGGTAAAATTAGGGTCATAGTAAAAAAGGAATACTCACACTGAAATGATGTTCGGATTAGAAATAAATATTATTTGTATATCTGTGATTGATCAGTGGTCATTTATCAAGTGGGAAAATAGACCATAACATGAACAACCTGACACCTGATTCCTCTGTCTCATGGAGAAAGTAGGTTTTTATTGATCTGAAACTCTGTCTTACTTCATCATCAAGATCTGAGTGGTGAGACTGTCAGAAAAGGAAGGAAATATCTATCAAATGACTGAGAGGTTTATGGGTCTCTTTGAATAAACGGAAAAGAAGAATTGCTTTTCCTCCCACGTGTTTCTATATTTTCTGTATCATAACAATCACAAATAACAACAATTAATTTTGTCCACTGACCAAAAGACACTAGCCAAAGGCCAGGAGCAGATAGAACAGGTGCATGCAGCACTGAAGGGCAGGAAAAGATGAACCAGATCAGATCTAGAGAACTGTGGAGGTGTATATGTGACCCATTAGATTATATAACACTATACAAGGCTGGATTACTAACTGCATGGACAAAGCTGGCAAATGCGCTATCCCACTGAGTGAATGGTTTGTGTTCATTTGAATAATTGCACATTTGTTTGTGAATATGCACCACTAAATTACAATATTGAAATGAATAGGGGCCCACAGATCATGTAATCTTGAGCCCCAAAAACTGTTAATTATAGATAGTGCTTACATGGTGCATATTCCTATATTCCGCTGATCAGCCTATGTATGTGTGGAATACATACACAATGCACAACAAGATGATGGTGGGGTTTTCGGTAGGGGACAATAGCTCATTTATGCCGCAAGGCTCCCAAGTGAAGGGTCAACTATAGATAAAAGATGTAGGGTGAGGAGGTATTGTACTTAACTTCCATTTTCTGCTACTTTATACTACTACATTTCAGAGGGAAATTTTGTACTCCACTACATTTATTTAGTAACTTTATGTACTGGTTACTTTGTAGATTTAGATTAGTAATACAAAATATAATAATTGACATTCACAAGCAACCTGACAGTATACTGTATATTTAGTTTTTTTTTTTTTTTTTTAAAACACCTTTACCACCTGCAACATTAAAAAGTGATGTAATAATTATAATTCAATAATAATTATAATTCAATAAAATAATAAAACTTATTTTGAAATGGGCACAAAGTAAAGCACAAAATAAAGTTTGAATGCGGGAATATTTCTTCCACCAGCGGACAAGACAGGCCTACAACCATGGATGTAGGCTATTAAGAGAACAACTACAGCTACTATCAACTTTCAGTATGTGACCGTATTAAAATACTAACCGCGGTTAAAAGTATGGGGGGGGGGAGCTCATTGGTTTATGATAAAGGTGGGTCAGCCTATCAAAATATGTGACCAACATTTTAAATTTCTCCAGGGCCAAGAAATACTTTACATTTGCATTTGACCAGCAGATGGCAGCAACGCGTCTGCGCAACCTCCAGTCTGCCGTAAATTTGGAGAAGGAGACTGTAAGCGCTGTTACGTAATCATACAGCGACATGTAACACACGCACGAGGATGCTTTACTCTACGTTCAAATTGAGTATTTCAGTGATTATTTTGTAAAATAAAGTGCACAGAAGTATTCATCCAGCCTCAGAGAACGAGATAAATCAGAAATGGCTGACTTTTCGTCGCTGGGTCTCTCAGACTGGCTGGTTAAACAGTGTAAACAGCTGGGGATCAACAAACCCACTCCTGTCCAGGAAAACTGCATGCCGCCCATACTAGAAGGTAAGACAGCTTTTGTTAAAACACCCTGGCCAGCTACCTGTAATGTAACCATCAGAATCAGCAGTCGCGACAGGTAATGCAGATCTCTATTGAAACATTTATCAATTTAATGGTCAGTGATTATCAGGCAAGGTAAACACCTGAAGGAAGACAAATACTCCAAATTAGGAATTGAATTTCCCCTTGGAGATAAATGATCTATCTATCTATCATCTATCTATCAATCTATCTATCATCTATCTATCTATCATCTATCTATCTAGTTCTGCATGTAGCTATGATAAACGTGACGATCAGCTCTTAGTTCCAGTTAAATTATTATTGGAATTTATTATCATATTATTGTTTAACTGAGAGGTACGATTTAGGAATCCCCATTACTCTCAACCTCAAAATACACAGATTAGTAGTCCACAATAAATTGTTTTTCCACGTCTGACTGTCGCCAAATTTGCCAGAAAAATATATGGATCGGAAAATGTTTAAAGTTATGATCGGATCCATGTCTGTGAGTTTGTAGATACAATGCATGATCTGACATTTTCTCGTGGAGTTTGGGATGGTCATCAATGATGAGAAAAGTATTGTTATACTTATTAGTAAAGTCACCACAAGGGTACTACTCCCCAGAGTTTAGAGCAGGTGAATGAAGGTGTTTTTTTTTCTACCAGGTCGGGATTGTATGGGCTGTGCTAAAACCGGAAGTGGGAAGACAGCAGCGTTTGTGCTGCCGGTGGTGCAGAAACTGTCAGAGGACCCATATGGCATCTTCTGCTTGGTGCTCACTCCAACCAGGTCAGTGTTGTGTAGTGTCAGAGAGCAAACTGGAAGACCCTGCTACACTTTTATTTTGGGGGGGTTCCACATCAAAACACGTTTTGTTGTTTAATGAATGGCTATTCTTCCTGTCAGATTGTGTCATTTCCAGATATTCCTAGACATTAAATCTACATGTTTATGTGATCTGAAACATCAGTGTAAAGGACAGGTCGTCAGTCTATCAAAATAAAAGCACAATGACTCTGACTGAACAATCTTAATATCCAAGTCCTTTGCATGTCAGAAACACATATAAGCCTCAGATCCTAAATAATGTCTACATCTGCGTACAACACAATACAAAACATGTTTCAAATGAATCTTTGTTTCTATCACATCTATAATGCATGTGTTATTGATACTTAAGATTAATAGCACTGTAAAAAATATGTTCCCATCCATATATCCAGCTGATGGTGTTGTATATGTGATGTCGTGCAGGGAGCTCGCCTATCAGATTGCAGAGCAGTTTCGAGTCCTGGGGAAGCCACTGGGTCTGAGAGACTGCATCATCGTCGGTGGAATGGGTATTTCCTTTATTCTGAGAGTCTGATGGGGTTTTAAAGTCCCGGTGTTGCGTCGCTGCTGCAGAAACTTAAATGAAACACGGCTGCCAGTTACTGTTGAATTCTGTCTGAGCCTCTCCTCTGTGCTGATGTTGTCGCTGTTGTGTTACTTAACAGACATGGTGAGCCAAGCCCTGGAGCTGTCCAACCAGCCACATGTAGTCGTAGCGACGCCCGGGCGGCTGGCTGATCACATCCGCAGCTCCGACACCTTCAGCATGAGCAAGATCCAGTTTCTAGTGAGTTCAGGACAGACCACAAACTGAGACTTGGACAAGGTTTCAACGGTTTGTGACATCGTCTTTGTGCGTTTGTCAGATTCTGGACGAGGCGGACCGGCTGTTGGAGCAGGGCTGTACTGACTTCACCAAAGACCTGGAGACGATCCTGGCTACTTTACCGGCTAAACGGCAGACGCTTCTGTTCAGCGCCACGCTCACTGACCCTCTGCACGAGCTGAAGAACATCGCCATGAACAAACCTTTCTTCTGGGAGAGCAAGTCAGAGTGAGTAACCTGCTACCACTTAATGGCTGTTTATAGAACTATTTAGCAAATTCACAGGACATTGCAGGTGTAATTTTGATCTGTTTTAAACTTTATTTGCAGAGGTGTATTCAGTGTATTTGTAGGTATTGGCCTATGTATTTCAGGTCATTCAAAAAAAAAAAAAAGACGAAAAAAAAAGAAAGAAACACTCAGCGTCACATTTGCTGAAGCTTTTGTGTCTCATTCAGATGTATTCTGTGCGAGAAATCTTCGTTATTTATGAAACAGGAGCACCAGCCTGGAAGATCAGTTTGCCTGTCATCTGATCTGAGGTGCAACTAATCGCCAAAGCGTTTCTCTCGCACAAATGCCTTTTGCGTGCGAGGCAGAGTCGTGCAAACGAAGGGAGTTAAGTGTGGTTGAATGAGCCATCTGCTGGGTTTATGAATCATCCGACCATTTGCAGCCCAGGATTCAGATATGCGCAGAAAGCAGCTACAAACTCATGCAGGTGTATCCAGTGTGGAACAGAAAATGTATCCAACATAACGTTCAAATCCATCTTGCACGAATCCTGGCCTGAATCCATGAGAGCTCCAGGTTTGCTGTTCTGTACTATGACGTCTGACCTCTCTGGCAACAGAAAACCTATCTATACTGTATATATCTATAGGAAACAGTGAAAGATCACAATGTTGTTAACAGGACACGGACAGTGGAGGAGCTGGACCAGAGGTACATCCTCACTCCAGAGAAGGTAAAGGACGCCTACCTAGTCCACTTGATCCAGACGTTTACGGACGAGCACGACGACTGGTCTATCATCATCTTCACCAACACGTGCAAGTAAGAAGCCCAGAAGTAACTGTAATGTACATATATAGTACATGCCAGTACAATCTTACCCTAATGCGATGAAGGGTTTCTAAAGCCGCAATGAAACTAATGTTGCCAGTGTGCTGTTGATACAACTCCATGATGATTGTTGAGGCTGCAGTTTTGGGTTGTGATTAGCAGTGTAATAGTGGGAAAAAGTATGTTACCAATAGCGTACATTTTTGTCTTTTGTTTTTGTAATAGGTGACCAGAAATTTAGCTTATAAGGTGAAATTTGAACCTGAGTGTGATCAGCAGCCAGAAGTCTCTGTGCATGTACATGTTGATTTGATGTGGTTCATGTGAAAAAGTATATTTGTTACATAAAACAATTTGTTGTTTCTTACTCAGGGACTGCCAAGTCCTCACCATGATGCTGCGGGAATTTAACTTTCCAACCATCTCCCTGCACTCCATGATGAAACAGGTGAGACTAGTGCAACTCACAACATTTGAATTTAATCCATCACGGAGAGAAAACAGCATTAGTGATTTTTAGTACCGGAGGCCTGCTAAAGTATGTTTTCAGGGTTATGAGGGACCCTGCATCAGAGAGAGTCTGTATCAGAATCTGTTTTACTGTTCAATTAAGTTTGCACCTTCAAAGAATTTGACTTTGCTTTTGTGTGAGAGAACGGTGAGAGCAGAGATTTCCTCCAACATGGTGTTGTGTCCCTTATCGCCGGTCCTCAGAGCTCATTAAAGGGACAAAGACAGAAACGTATAGCGAGCACAAAGCCATTGTGATAATATAAAAAAACGTCTGTGTAAGGGATTACAGCAGATTAAATGGAGCCTTCAGAATGAACAACTGCTCTTTATCTTCTCCAGAAACAACGATTTGCAAACCTCGCCAAGTTCAAGGCCAGCGTCTTCAAAATCCTGGTTGCGACAGACGTGGCTGCCAGGTAAGAAGCTCTGCTGGGTCGCTGCATGTCTCAGGGATGATGGCTGTCTTCATTTATTTATTTATTTATCACCTTTTAAAAGTCGACCATCCACATTCTATTCTTCCTCAGGCTGTTAAACCTCAGTTTCCGACTGAGAGATTCAGTCTGAAATCACCTTGTTTTGACATCCTTCCTGTTCTTTCTGATTCACAGGGGTTTGGATATTCCAACTGTCCAGGTCGTCATCAACCACAACACCCCCGGCCTTCCCAAGATCTACATCCACAGAGTTGGACGAACAGCAAGAGCAGGTAACCTTTAACAACTTTCAAGCAAATGTTAACTTTCGATAAGTTCAGAAACGCCACCATCATCCACGTGTCCTCCACCGATGACTCACCCTGCATCATTAAACCTCCAAAATAAATGCAGCTCGTACATGACAAGGTTGCCTCCTCTGCAGGGAGGAATGGAGTGTCCATCACACTGGTGACGCAGTACGACATCCACCTGGTCCACTCTATCGAAGGACAGATTCGTAAGTTACTTGGTTATAAAGACTGAATTAAAATGTAGTACACAGGAAAAACCTTTTCCTTTTGTGCGTTTCCAGAGCTCAGCTAAACTCTGTTCTGACCTGTACTGGTGGCTGCAGTGTGAACATCTGTTCTACTTGAAATGAAGCTTGTTGCAAAGCCAGTGTTCAGTCACACAGGATAGAAAAAAATCCTAATGTCAGCTGTTGTGTGTCAGTGGAAGATCACCAGCACTTGCCAGCCCGGTGACTTTTTATACCGATGTTCTTCATTTCTCGTTCTTTTTCTGAACATGAGCTACAATGTTAACATGTTCACTTCCAAAGCATCGATATGGCCAGTAGCTCCTTTTAATATAAATATTTAATAGTTCCATGCCTTGTGTTTCTCACTCTTGCTAACGTATTGTTCATCAGACGTGACATTACAAAAGCATTTCGTTTTCACATGCGGGTGCTTAGCTAACGTTAGCCAACATATTTATTTAAAAAAAACATTTGAATAGTAATTTCAGCATTCGAATAGTATTGATTTTTTTTTTTTTTTACTATTCAAACTATTCGACTTTCGGAATTAATTTCAACAGCCCTAGTCTTAACCATCTGACAGGAACCCCAAGACGCTGGAAACACCAATGTGTGTTGTGTACGCCTCCAGTATTTAAAGTGTGGTGTATCTCAACACAAACTGGCCTGTTGTTTTACTAGAGACAAAGCTGAAGGAGTATCCTGTGGAGGAGAAAGAAGTCCTGAAGATCCTCACCCAGGTCAACGTGACCAGACGGGAGATTGAAATAGTATGGACGACCTCTTATCTTCATATTCAGTCACCTCTTGGTAGTTTAGCAACTTTGTTTTATTTGAGCCCGTCTAGTGTTCAGGAGACTATATATTAACAATGGATCCATCAGAACCAGTACATAGTACTGTACATACATACTTTTTCTTTCTTTGACTTAATGACTGACAACATATACTGTAAGTCATTGCTGTTTATATTTTTCACACTAGACACTTGTCAGATTTTCTCACTATAATGACTTGTAATGTTTTGACGGTAAACTCCTTTCTGCATTGTAGAAACTTGAGTCAACAGACTTTGATGAGAAAAAGGAGATCAACAAAAGGAAACAGCTGATCTTGGAGGGGAAGGTAAGTTGTTTTTTTTTTATTTCCCCCCTCCCCCCCACGCACAGTTGGCACATTTTAGCAAAGCCAAGTTTGTGTAAATACTACCAAGATTAAACAACAAAATGTCAAGTTCAGTTTATTTTAGAGTGATTTCCTAGAGAGGAACGAATATGTAGCTGTAAATTCCCAACAATCGGGACCAAATACCCTGGGATGATTAAATGATATAAGGCTTCTGAGAATCTGACCATGCGAGTTGAACTGGCCTGTTGATTTGTGGTCAAATTATTGTTTCAGGATCCAGACCTCGAGGCTAAGAGAAAAGCCGAGCTGGAGAAGATCAGGAGCCAGAAGAAGAAGTTTAAACTAAAAATCCAGGAGAGCATTCAGAGACAGAAACATGGACAGCTGAAAAAAAAACTGATTAAGAGAAAACAGATGAAAAAGGCAGCACAGGCAACAGCGTAAAAACTGCTGTGACCCATGTATATACTAAAGATATTACTGTACAATGTCTAATAATTTTATGTGTGATCTGCAAATAAATTTGAACTCGTGCTGAATTTCATACCATCAAAACTGCTCAAATTGACAGCCTTTATTGATTCAGTTTAACAAGAAACCATGTGATGAAACTTCACTGCAAAGATGTTTCAGATAGGTATTTACATCACATTGAGCTCTCAATCTCTGCCTGTTGACATAAAGAGGGTTTGGATGCAAATGTAAATTGCAACAACTCATTCACAACTGAATCACTTCTTTAATGACTGCACATGTTGCAATTCATTGTGGCTCAGAAGATGGGAAAACACCAAAGCAATAATATCACGGCAGCAGGTTCTGAAAGCTACAACATGTTAGAATCGCGGTGGAACAGGTTCATATGTGAAACTAATTCATTGCACAAGAGATTTGCACGGTCAACAAAACGATTATTTCTAAGTCAATTAAACATGGCAACATCTACTTGTAACATGATTGTCTGCTGAAATAAGAAGCAGGTGAGAAACAGCAGTGGAGTACATTCTTACTGTGTTCAGAAAGCGTCTTTCCTGGAAGAGTTAAAAAACTACAATTCCTCGGAGAGTTTGAGGAGGAGATACAAAACTAATGAAAGGAAACGGTGTCCGCCTCATTACTGTTGTCAGCAAGTTGCTACAAAAACAGATTTTTAGTAAAACTACACAAAATGGCTAAATAACACCCAGCTGAACAAAACATGACACACACAAAGCAGCGAATCCTCTGACAAAAGCAAAGTTTGGATCAACTCAAGGTTCACACAGGTCTCCAGGAAGAGGGTTTAGGATCCACATAAATCTCGAGAGGAACTCTACAAGGAATACATAATGCAGGCAAAACAGCTTTGCACAAATCAAAAGTCCACAGAAGGAAAAATAAATTCTACCAGCCTTCGTTTTATTTTACTCCACAGAGAAGGAAGGTGGCTTTTTTTTTCTTTTTTTTTCCTTCATCCGCCCATCCTTTGAGAAACAACCCAACTACTAAACTCACTGACCTCATCTTTACCTGGCCTGATCATTTAAAAAAACATAATATACAAGTCCTTTTTCTGTAGGTTTTATGAGCCCTCTGTCTGGAAGGTATTAATGCTGGTAGTTTGATTTTAACTACATTCATGCTTGTGCTGCAGGTGTTTATCCGATGGTGATTGGTTATAGGCACTGATTCAGGTTTCTCATTCACTTTCCATCAATCGCCTCGTCATCAAATCAGTACTGATGGCATTTCCACTGTGTGTAACTGGGGTTTAGTAAAGTTTAAAAAAATAATTTCATCCACAGGAACCAAAGATCTTTCAGATTGTATAGATTTTTTTTAAATTATAGGGTTTTGTGGAGATTCTACACGCAGTTCCTTTGTGAAAGACTTAATTCTCCACCCCTGATTATATTTAGATTTGTGTGGCTGGGCAATACGGCCATCAGCGTGGCCATATTGCTTGTCGTGTGAATATTATTCACAAAATCAAAATGCTGTGTGAAAGGACACTGGGTTTACAACTACATCTAATTTGGGGTCATCTAGTGGGACTGAACAGTCCTAAAGCCACGTTTCCCTTAACATGTCTAACCCCGTCAATGACCTGAACTCATTTTCCAGATGTGGAAACTCAAAACCTCAAAATCTCTTCCTCAGCCACCTTCCTTTTCTACTCCTTACCTGTGGTGGATTGATTGCCACGACCGCCTGTAAGCCTTGACTACCATCATCCTTCTTCCCTCCTCGTTTGGTTTCTTTTCTCCTCAAGCAGGGATTTGTGTGATGAGTGTGGACAGTCCACAATCCCCTGAGGAATTGATCCAATGCAAAGCATTCGAGCATTTGCCAATCTAAGCGTACACGGAGTGTTTTCAAAAAGACATCTGGTCATGAAGCACAGCAGGACATCAACAACCCCTGCTTTCAAAAGACTTAAATAAGGAAAAGCCTTCGCTGAAACATCAAATGACTGAGTTGAATATTCAATGCTGGTCGTGTTTGATAGTTTCAATGACTTTTTTGCAATTTTGTGCTCTGTGATAAGAAAGGTACTTCAGAGAAGGAAAAACTGTCCCATGATGATCGCGATATCGGTGGGATATCGTTGTGTCTGAAATCCCCGTGCTGCGCCACCACTGACGTGGTCGAAACCACCCTGTAAAAGACCTTGTGAAAGAGCCAGTGTTTCTCAAGGCGAAAGGTATTTCAATTCAAGGCTCTTTATTCTCAGACTCAAGCACAGAAGCCGTGTTTTTTTTATTTCCTCTCCGAGAGTGTTGACTGCTGCTTCCTTCAGAGGCTGCTGAGGTTTTTGGGCCCACTAGAAGATTGATGGTGCCGCTCTCCTCCCATGATAAACCAAATTTGAGAAATACAGGTTGAGAAACCAACCGACTTTTAGCATTGGGATTTTGTGTTTCCTGTTCGATGGCTTTCTGTAATCATGCGCCCTGCAAGTTTGGAGAACAAGTTCTTCAAATTCAGCTGGAAAGCTTTCGATCCCCATCTGAAGTTAAGATAGCTTTCCTTCGTTTCCTGGAGGCTGTGGGTTGAAGGGGCTGGCTGGATTATTTTGTTGGGAGTTGAGCCTCATTTGGATTCCCACGAGAGACCGTTGAGATCTCCCCTCCGTTTCCCTCAGCAGCTCGACCACACGCCGCCATCTTCTCGACTTCCCTCCTTCACTTTGGACGGGCATCGGTCCCTGCCTCTCGCTTGTTCACTCGGCCTATCTTGCCATCTCCATGCCCGTCTGTTCGTGCCCTCTTCCGTCTTCTACCCTCTTATTTCTCTCCCTGGTCATTGGTTTCGTTTCGCTATCCCGTCGCTTTCACTTGGTGGTGCTTCGGTTGTAGCAGAGGAAAACAGGTATCCATTTTATGTTTTTATTATTTCCCAGATTAAAAAGCTGATGAACTAAGCTCAGCTCAAGCCTAGCTCCCTTCTTCAAGTGACCTGCAAGACACAAAACAGGTGTATAGCCTTTTGTCCACAACATAAAGGTGATTTTAAAAAACACAAGAGATCAGCAATACTGGCTTTAGCAGAGACCGGAGTCAGATGTCTCCAACTGAAAGAATTATTTCTGTCTCCGGTGAAAGAAAATAAGACATTTAATACAGTACTAAATATCCTTATAATCTGCTAAATTGCTCTAACTAAACCTTCCTGAAACTCACAATCATTTAAAATACACTGTCACTAATTCACAGTCACAGCGAGCCTAATGATCTAAAAATCATCAAAAGTCTATTTAATTTCTATAGCGCTGAGTAGGAAAACACACAGACACAACCTAAACACACACAGACACATTCCTTTCAGTAAGGAAACATAACTTCCCAAACCTTAAATGTGCCATGCTGTAACTACAAAGACTATGTTTTAAGGTTATGTCTATGTACTTACACTTTAGAATTGTGACAGTCCAGTCACCCCACCATGTTGGTATGCACGTTCACCCTGGTAAGTCGAGTCCTGGGACAGAGCCACATCGATTTGGGACTTGAACTCATCGCCCAGGTAGCTGTCCTGGAGAACAGGAGGACAGAAACATCATTGCAGACACATTTCACACATCAGCCTTTATCTAAATCTCTTCTAAATGCAAACCTATATATTTGATCTAATATATATTTATATTATTCCTTTCATATTTTTTACTGGATTTGCTAAATTCAGATAACGAACAATGTGACCAATTCAACTAAACCATACCACTTAATATTGATCATCTTAAATGATAATTCTTCTTTCACTAAGTGACAGTGATGCGTTACCTGGGACAGCTCTGGCTGGGAGAGGCCAGGCTGGCTCATCTGAGAGGGCTGGCTCATGGAGATGTAGCCTTGTGTCAGCGGCCCCTGGGAGAAGGGCTGGGAGGCCCCATCCTGGCTGGCCTGGCTGTTTGGTCCGTTACCCTGACTGGCACCCTGGTGTGCCGATCCACGGATCCTCTGCCGCCCGCCACGCCCAGGCTTACCCTTCATAGCTCCACGACCTTGATAGAAAAAAGAGAGATCAGGACAACAGTAACCGATATGCTTTTGTTTGTGGCACAGCCGGACAGATTGGATAACATGGGCGCCGAAATGCAAATAGCTCCGCTTACGCGTGCAGTGTGTTCCCGGCGTAAGTGGTGATATGTTATTTATACTAGATGGTTGAGAGGAACCACAGTGAGTGAGGCTTGGGATATAGTGGGGATTATTGCTGTTGGACAATAAAGACAGTTGAGTGTGATTTGGTCCCTGAAACTTGTGGATTGTCAGCTCTAGCAACAGTGAGTAACTGTCAGTTTATCAGGGACACATATTCTTGCACTTTCATTATGGTGTTTCATTGTAGTGAGTAGGCTACGTTTTGAATTACTGTTTGCACTGTTTATAGCCTATTTTTTGTTAACCTTTGCCATCTGATGTTAATAATCTGTGTCCTTATGACAGCTCATTCCGCTGTGTGTCAGCTACTATTGATGCTTTACAATAAACAAATAACATTTATAAACATCATGAAATCTGGGGACATTCATCCATAATAGAAAATTAAACAAGTCTTTTACTAGGCAGCTAAAACAATGGATGGTCAATACATGTACATGTTAGCACTAAAATTATTTATTATGTATGTTTTCTGTTTTTTGCCAAGTTTTGCTCTGCTTGTATTGTCTTTTTGTTTGTGGACTAAAATGTGCTCATTTTCAGATTATGTAAAGGTTCAGTGGACCATCTTAGTGCTGTACTGTACCTGCAGCAGGGCCGTTGGTCTGACCCAGGTAACTGGGTGGAGGCATTGGTGGCATCACCAAGTTGAAGGGTATGGGAATATTCATAGCCATGTGACCGGGGCCTGCCCCAATCATCCCAATCTGGTCGTGAGTTTGAAAGTACATGTTGGACGGACGTCCGGCTGAAAGAAAGCACGCACAACAAGACGTGTCAGTTTTTTTTACGAAGAAAACCTTTTACCACGAAAGTCTGGTTTTGCTGGACTGTTATGCTGTAAACGTTTGTCGTTTATTATTATTATCTTGAGTCAAACCACAAGATACTAAATATATATTAAATAAATACCACTGCTGCGGTCATAGGCGGAGCCAGGGATGAGGGCCTCACGGGCATCGTACATCGCATTGCTCATAAAACGTCCCCCCTGGAAAACACCAGACAATTGCTATTTCATACAGTTGCATAATTCACAGATTTAGGGCTGAAACTAACAATTATTTTCACTAGTGAACCCTACAGTAGTTTGTTTACTCACAGGGTTGATGGTGTTGACCAGTTTGCGTGGCTTGCTGAACTGCATGAGGCTCTCCCTCAGGTTGTTGAGGGGTCCCTCCACGAGGACCTTTTGCTCCTTGTAGTTGTTCAGCAGGTTGTTCCACAGTGGCTGCTTGGAGAGGGCCTTGGGGTTTCCCACGATAATCACGCCATACCTACATTCACAACACACAAAACTGCTGCTCAGGAATGGGATAGAAATTTTGTATTGAACAAAACTCTGTGTAGAAATATTTCTCGATAAACAATTGTCCTGGCACAAGTTCTTGTGTATAGAAATTCTAGGGGTCTGATTATTTCTACTATACACACCTACATACAAATAATAGTAGACATGTCTAATCTAAATTGTCAAGTTTGTTACAAAGTCACCAAGCTGAATTTTTCAGTCTGGCTGTCAATTGTATCGGATTTGTTGGATTGTTAATTAGCTTTCTTCATGGGAAATCTAAATAGCTCATCATAAACGAATGAGCTAGATGTGTGCTGTGCAATAATGATCCACTGTGAAGGTTTTTACTTGGCTCTGGTCAGCGCCACGTTGAGACGACGTGGGTCATTCAGGAAGCCAATGCCCTGGTGCTCATTGGCACGAACACAAGACAGGATGATGAAGTCCTTCTCTCTACCCTGGAAGGCGTCCACGCTGGCTATTTCCACTTGCTATAATAGGACAGAACAAGGAGGATGAGGGGGAGATTGAATAGTAAAAATCGAGGAACCAATTTTTTTCAACACCACAGAGCAACCACACTTATAATTCAAGTTTACAATAAATTTGAATGTATTCTCAGCTCAGTGAAATACAAAGGATAAAGTTAAGATACATCTTCAACCAGGAGGTTACTCAGATGCGTGTGCTACCTGATAGAGTTTGGTGTGCAGGGAGCCGCTAAACTGCATGTACTGGACTAGGTAGGAGCGCTGTCCCTCGTACGGGGTGATGATACCGATCTGGTCAGGTTTGGCTCCAGCCTTCAGCAGCCTGGTGGTGATCTTCTCTACGTTGGAAGCCTCCGTCCTTTAAAACATCAGCATCAGTTTAATACTGCACTGCTCAGTCCTAATTACATCTAAAGTTATTTGGAGTAGACTAATGGTAGCTTAAAAATGTCTAGTAGGGGTGTAAAGATTCACCGATACGAATCGGTATCTGGTTGCATTATCACATATATGGCTACATCGATACACGGACCCCTGCATTGGTCTAAATGGACTAAGGTCGGCCTGGTTCTAACGTTACGAAAAAATTCAACGAAGCTGCTGCGGTGTGGGCAATGCTGTTGAAAGAGACGGGTGTGTGTTTATGTGTGTGGGGTACTTTCCAGAAGATCATCTCTCAGTGCAAATCAAACCAGCTATTAGGCTAACTGAAATAAAACCATGCCAATCTGTGGGTATGGTGAAGGGTATGTGATGATGTGGGGATATTTTAATTCCAAAGGCCAAGGGAACTTTATCAGGATGCATAGTATCCTGGATCCATGAAATAACTGGCCTATAAAAATCAGCCTGGCTCTATGGGAATTTAACATAGGGGTGTACTTACTTATGCCCCCTGTATTTTAAGGAAGAACATTTATTTATTTATTTACAATACATTATTCATTCACAGAGAAAATTGGTGTCCTTAAAGGTTGGATTTTTCCTAATTTTTTTAATTAAGGCATTAAGATCAATTTCCAAAAGATGATTTTTTTTATTCCTCTTTTTAGTCAACTTTAGCATGGGTGTATTCACTTATGCTTAGCACTGTATGTATTTGGGTGTGTTAAGTTTATATTGACATTTCAGTGTTTCCCACACATAGACTAATGTGTGGCGGTGCGCCGCACTATCAACACCGGCCGCCTCACATTGCGTTTCGTTATTATTTTTTTTAAAACGCTATTTAAAAACACCTTCAATTGCATTTCCTTTCTCCACTCTCCTCCGTCTCTCAAATAAATTAACTGTATCAAATATTCACTGTATCCATCAGACTGAATCGTATCTCACCGTATCGCACCAAATCGTTTCAACATCAAATCAAAATCGCACTGAATCGTTTCATATTAAAATGTATCGTCCCTGAACTGTATCGTAGCCCGTGTATCTAGATACGTATCGGATCGTCCTATTAGGGAGAGAGATACACCCCCCGTCTATGGTGCCTCAACTTTGCACACCCTGCAAAATGAGGATCAGAATTATTTTACCTACTAAAGCTGCAATAACATGAACACCAATTTGTTTGGGTGATGTTCATGTAACTTTCATGGTTTAAAAAGAAAATGCTACTAAAGAAAAAAAACACAACTGCACCAGTTTAAATCTTGCTTCTCTGGAAGCCCAGCCCCCCCTTCAACAAGGTAAATTTCAAAAAAATAAGTTGATTATTTTTGGGAGGTGAGTCTAGCATTCCTGTTGATCATGATTAACAAATGGAGGACTTTCACCACCAGTAAGGTACACTTAATTAAAGCAACTATTTCAGCCTGCCATACTGGTTTAGATGTGAAGGCTGATACGAGCACCCCCCTAGTGTTTGGCTTCAGCTAGCCCTTTCCCTCGCCCCCACCAACTGTGTACAATGCACTTTGTATTGTAAATTTGTCAGAGTTTTGAGGTAAATTATGCATATTAAACCAAGAAAATGTGTGATGTCACCTGTTAAGGTAGGAGGTTCCAGAGCTGGCAATCTCCTCCTGACCCTGAGTCACGTAGAAGAACATGGGCTTGTCCGGCTGTGGCCACTGGAAGTCAAACCCTTTCTTGATGCGGTCAGCTGAGGAGAAAGATTTTGTCACAATTTTAGTCCTGAATAAGGTTTTTGGTCATGCTAATGTACCAGCCACAGCGGCATTTAATTTGCTCCTCTATCAAACCAGATAATGAACTGCTAAATCTTGACCAACCTGCAGTGACACCATTCTGCAGGGAGCCCTCATAGAAGATGTTGGAGGGGAAGGCGCTGAGAGCCGGGTGCATGCGGTACTGAACCTGCAGGCGAATTGGCCGTATCCCCAGAACCACCAAGCGTTCAAACAGGGACTGGGACAGACCTGCTTTAGCTGCTTTCTTACACATCACCACAGGACCCAGCTGGCAGTGATCACCCACCAGAATGAGCTGGGAGGAGGAAGAGGAGTCACACAAGTGTGAAAATTGGGTTAATATAACAGCATAATAAGTAGTTTTAGTTTCTGGATGTTCAGGGCAAATCATTTTGCTTAACTCAACATACACATACATACTTTATATTGTTAGCCACATAATTTATTTGACATGTTGATTGAAAGTTATAGTAAATGCTGACTAGGGATGCAACAATACACTCAACTCACGATTCGATTCACGATTTTAAGTTCACGATACAATTTCACGACTTTAACAGAATGACATGAAAAATATTCCTTTATTTATATAAACTGTGCAAAACAGCAGATGTGTCCTCTATCAAAAGTGCAACTGAAATAGGATTTTATCTTAAATAACAAAAAATTAATACAAAATTAAAGAAAGGCTCGTTTATTGCTGAGGCCATATGGTTCAATTTAAATGATTTATTTAAAATGTAATAACTTTTTTTCACCAGTCGTTTGCTGTTAAACGATAAAAAGACACTAGATGGCTGAAAGTGTATATTACAACACCACCGAACGCAACACAAGCTTAGGGAGCCAGACCCCAACGCAACACCAAAGTCCCATCACTGTTGATCCACAGCGGCAGTGTCCATGCGGTCTGAAAGTGCTGCTAGTCTCCTGCAGACTGCCGTAGTCCCGGTGTTGGAATCCTTTCCAGTGAAATACTAGCCAGCTAACGGTAGGCCTGTTTGTTAACTAGCGTCACACCCTAGGCTGTTTAGAATCGCATTGAGATACTTTTTTTTTTTTTTTTTTTATCTCAATTGGTTGTAATCTTTACACATTTAAATAAATGTTTAACAGATTCCTGATGTATCGTTACATCCCTAATGCTGATGAGTAGCAGTTACAATTGGTATTCCCAATTGTCTCTTGCTGCTTCAATGTCCTGATTTCAACGGAAAGCAGAAAGTTCCTTCAATTGTAAAATGTTTTTTTCATTCAATGTTTTAGAGAAACTATAACATGGGCAAATGCGGGGTCATATTATTGCTGAGCTTTTACTATCTGCCTCATTCATCAAGCTGTAGGGATGGAGATATGTTGTCATTTAGCTGTGTAAGTGTATGTTTACCTGCTTGGCTCCAAGCACCACGGGCACCATGCACTCTGGCTCTGTGGCCTGGGTGCTCTCATCAATCAGGATGGAGCGGAACTGCATCTTGGCCAGACGAGGGTCTCCAGCCCCGACGCAGGTACAACAGATAACGTCAGCATTCTGGACGCATTCACGGAGGAAGACAATTTACAATCACCAAACGGAAGAGGGAGTCGGGATACAGTTGTGAAACATAGGGGACCTTCTACTATGATTAAGATGACAAGTGATCATCCTGTCAGGTGGAATTGTTTCTATATTGAGAATACTAACAGGTCTGTACTGACCAAAAGAAAATAAAAAACAAGATCAGCAACAAGCTTCCTGGTTATCACAAGACTCTCGTGTATAATATAAAGTATATTGAGATGGTCATAGCACTTGTACATATATGATAATTACAACAGTCTTAGAGAATTAGTTTTTAATTGTTTGGCAGAAACATGTTGTTGCATTAACAGTGCCTGAAAAGCTGTAGCCGGCCTCTTTTTAAGCGGAGTTTCAGCCTTGAACTAATTTGGTTTAACACTTTGAAGCTCCCCCTCACCATGAGCAGCTCCCTCTCAGCTGTGCGTTTCAAAGCCCTGTAGCGTTTCTCATCAGCAGACGACAGCTCACCGGTCTCATCCTTCAGCTGCTGTAGTTTCTGAAGCTCCGGCATACTAGGGAGTCAAAGACACATCAGGGTAACTACAGAAAACACAGTTGTACACTACCAATCTGTGACTTGGGGGGGGGGGGGGGGGGGGGGCTTTGGGGGATGTAAACAGGATGGATAATGTTGCAATGGTCAGTTAATTAGCTGCAGGCTGCAACTTGAGCTTTTTTTATTTCAGTGTATGTGTGAAAAGTTACTTCTCAGACAGTTTATTCTCAGACAAGTTCTTAAGTTATAACAAGCATCTTTTTGTATGATTTTAAGCAGTTTTAAGGGTGCTTATTCACAATTGGATGGACTAAACATGTGTGTAGTGTATGAATTAGGAATCCAAGGAATACAAATGTTGACACAAATTGCAGCAAACGTGAACTAAGCTGTGACACAATCATCGCAGCTGCTGACTATTGGTGAGCAGGCCAAACTACCATTCTAAATAAAAAAAAATACCTTTCTATTGCTTTTAGAACGGCGGAATGCACCTGTCCCTTTCACCTTAAGCAATACAGTATATTTGCCTCATGTCTCCCCCTCCATCTCACCCATATCCCCCTGTTGAGGCGCACCTAGCAGGCTGAAAACTTCTGATCTAAGGACTCCGAAATGCATGCAACGTGGTGGCAGCCTCCTAGCATTAAGAGAAATTTGCTTGCGACTGCAAGATTTCAGACTCAATATTCTCAGTTGCGGAAATCACCAGTCAATCACCCATTTTAAAAGATTTGGTTGTCCTTGTTGGCAGACATTCGTCATGCCTGACCTCAGATTTCCTTCTCCTATGGACCTGTCCTCCAGGTATCAATTACACAATATATAGCTAAAGTACCAGGAATGCTGACAAGAGTAAGTATGAGTAAGAGAACATGGTGACATTTGAGGTCAATGTGACAGAGCAGGATGAAGATGGAGGTGTAAAAAAAAACAATGATTCTGGTGCTTTGCCGACTAGCTATGGCATGAGTGTTTGTACAAAGCAGCAATCAAGTATAAATAACTTTTGAATCCAGAGTCAACTCCCCTACATGCCACTGACCTGTCCATGTTGCTGATCTGGTTGTGCAGAGCCAAGAAGGACACTGGTGACTCAATGGCCTCACGGCTTTTGGCACAAAGCCTGACGACCTTCAGTCCTGTCTTGTCAATCTTCTCAGTCAACTGATCCACGGCAATGTTACTGGGCGCACACACCAGAACTGGTCTGCAAACATACACACCGCACAGAGCATTAGGACAGGAACAGTAGTGTAAAACACAGTTGCTGGAATAAGAAAAATTAAAGATTTTTTTAAAGTATTTAAGTAATGCAAGATATATTTTACCCGTTGCCTTGTCGGGACAGGTGGTAGACGATGGTGGCAGAGGTGACAGTCTTCCCAGTGCCAGGAGGACCCTGGATCAGACTGAGAGGCCTCTGCAGCACCGTCTTCACAGCATACACCTGAACATACAAGTAACAAAAAAGAAAAAGAGGATTTAACCCAGGTGAACTGTTGCAAATACAGACAAATATTTCTTAGAACACACTCCACTGAATCTACTTGCAATAATATGGTGAGATGAGATCAAAATCCCACATTTAAGCCAAAACTAAAAATGCTTTCCTTGTGTAATTAAAGGGTTGTCCTACTAAATCACTCTTCCTTTGTTTTTCAAATGTATTTAAAAACAGTTGAACTATATTGATGCACATGATAAATCACAGAAAACGGGACAACTCAACTCATACTTTTTCCTGCTGTCATGTCTTGAAGACATAAGAAGAAAATAAAATAACAGGAGGAATCACAGCAACTCAGTGTTAAGTGAGGTCTGACCTGTGAGTGATTGAGGTCGGGCAAGCCCTGGGCAGTGAAGCGCTTTGGCAGCTGGCACTTGATGGTGACATCCTCTACCTCGTGGCCCAGCAGTTTGTGGTAAATGTAACCAGACACGGAGGTCTCGTCCACTGCAAACGTCTTCAGGGCGCTCTGCATCCTGCAGCAACACAAATGTGAGTCATTTTCACTTATTCATCAGTGAACCTCCGTCCTTAATACCAAGAGGATGAATTTGGCTGACATCTTTACTTTACAAATGACAGACGTGCCAGATTTACATAAAAGTACCTCCTGTAAACAATGCAAATAATTTAGTTATGTGCACTGTTTATTAAAGAGGAAAAAAAGCACATTCTGTAATGTGGAGTAATACGTTGAATTAAGGGCAGCAAAATTGAATGTTTCCATCACATTAGGGATTTGGGGGTATGCAATTTCAGCCTACCTGTCAAAGGACGTGGACTTCCACACAAAGTCCACCTGGAAGTTATGGGGGATTTCAACAGGTGCTCCAACACTGCTCCGCAACTCAATAGCAATTTCATCCCCATAGTCTTTAAACACAGGCTGTTAAGGAAGAAAACATGTTGTCTATACTAGTCTAGTTTTATAGTTAAGACTATACATTCACTGCTATCTGGGCTAAGTGCCCAGTACTGAGCCCAACTTGAAGACACTGTAATGCAATGGATGATACACATGCAACTGCTAACAGCGTAAAAGATACTGTCAGGGACTTTGATGACATGACCAATGCCTTTCCACAGCGGGGCCAGGTCTCCCTTGTACCTCAAGCAGATCTCGTCACCTTGCATCAGCCGCATATCTGGGATTGATACAAGGACACAAGTTAGACACCCTTCTATGCTCAAAATGACCCAAAAATACACTAAGGAGGATGGGCCATGTTCATACATCAAAAGGATACAGTACCGTGTGCGCACAAAAAACACTACAAAAACAGAGGCAAGGACAAAACCAAGCACACATGCTACCAAAAGATGCAGGATTGGGGGAGGTTGCGTGCAATTCTCAGGACTGAAGGGGGATGGGGAGGGGCTCTATCTGTACCACAGAACCACTGGGAGGAAATCAAACTCAGAGAATTACCACCTGAATCCGTCTTGGGCAGAGTGAAATAGGCAATCCGCTTTTTATTCAGCCCCAGGTCCCACCTGACTGTTATATTGTCTTGGGTCTGCAAGAGGAAAATAAAAAATAGATGAATATAAAAGCAACTCATATTAAAAGAGGTCAAAGACATAATGTCACACCAACAGGCATTATTTCGGTAACCCTAAAGTAAGACGCTATTTAAAAAATTACAAAACAGAGCTCAGGCAAAATGCCTCGCACCACAAATACGTCTCAATGTGGTCCGGATCATAGCGGCAGGAGAAGAGCATTGTGGTGTGCTTCACTTTTTAGACATCCAGTGTGATAAGAATAAAATCCTAAATGTATATTTGAAACGTTATAATGGATTACTGGGTTTGTGAATATTTTTTACGTCACCTGAAAACAGCTTTGCATATAAACAACCATGGGCATTAAAAAAAAAAAAAAAAAAAAAAAAAAAAAGAAAACAAGGTTCTGAGTTACAAAGTGTCCTACTTAGAAGTGCAGTTCAGGTACCTGGGACTCCTTAAGCTTCTTGTCGTAGTCAGCCTCCAGTTTGACCAAAGGGCCAAAGATGTTTTGGTACTGGTAGGCATCCTCGTAGCGTAGCAGCACATGCTGGGGCTCCTCGTCCACTCCAGGTTTCTCCAGGTCTTCCAAGGTGGCAGTGGGGTTGTCCTGAGAGGAAACAAAGTCAAAGCAACCATCAAATCAAAGTACATCACACATCCTATCACAAACTCATATTCCACACACAAATTCTACAGTATAGTTGCAGATGCCTTTTAAAACTGGTAAGCCACAGGTGGATACCAATCCCTGTAAGCAGCTGTCACTTACAAACCTTTAGCCTGTGCTTGTCACAAGTTTACAGAATTCTGGTAACAACATTGCTCTGAACATGTAACCCTGAAGAAAATGCCTCTATATACCTTCCAGAGCTCCTCCAACTTGTTGATCTGCTGGGCGGTGATCTGACGAGCCCGAAGCTGCTCCTGCTCCGATGGGATTTTCACCAGCCAGGACAGAAAGCAGCGATCCTGGATCAGTGGTTGCCACTGCGAGCTGTCCCAGTTGATGTCCTTCAGGCTACTCTGGCTGGCGCAGGGCTGCCTGCATGGAGATACAAGGTTCATACAGACAGAAAATTAGCTTATGTATAGTTTTTTTGAATAATTAAACTATTGCAGAGGATGTAAAAAAAAATGCTATTTGTCTTACTGCCTGAAGTTGATTTCTCACAATACTTCTTGCTGCATGTCCATGTGACCACAGAGAGGGTTAAATTAATTTCCACATAGCAGGAAGCACTAAATGTCAGTGCAACAGTTCCATACTAAATAGCCAATTACTTGCTCTGTCACAAGTAATCAGTGGGGGAATCAAAACAGGTTGTTCAGGGTTTCCCGCAGCACTTTGCAGTTAAGGTGGCCGCCATACTCGGACATACACGCCGGTGTCAGTCTCGCAAGCGGTTTCAGGAAAGTGGCTGCATGTGTCCGACAATGCACAAAACATCAACACCGGTACAATCCTACAGCTGTCTGTGGACACGGAGTGTGCAGAACCTCCCACACTGTGAACTGAGACTCTGTTACCTGCTCGTCGGTCAACAGTTGATGATCGGTTTATTTTATTGTGGTTCCTTTTGGAAGGCTGGCTGCCAAAAATCACCACTTACTAGCTAATTAATCAGCCTGAGGTAAACGCTAGCTATCAGTAAACACAAGTGATGTGGTGTCTGGTGTGTGCGCCAGTGTTTGTGCGTGTGTCGGCCCACCCCCGTGAAGCTCCAACAAGCAGAGGAGCAGAAGAAAGTAGCTGCACCTTCACCACAATGAAGACTGAAAAACAGAACTATTTTGGTACAAACATTTACTCGCCATGTGGCAGATAGCCACATAGATATAATTTATTAATTATATATTATTTAAATTTAATAAATAATTGTTAACCCCCCCCCCGGTCTGACGGCAAACACATTTTCTATGGGAAACCCTGGTTGTTGAATAAATGTGATTTTAATCAGTGCAAGCAAGATGCCAAAGATGTCTGTACACCAGAGAACACTGACAACTTGTTCTTTGACTTTTTGACTAAGGGATCCAAATCTGTCGAGTTCCAGTTTTAAGTAATATCATAACCACACTGTCCTATATAAAACAAAAGTATATTTAATTATATTTTGGTATTTTGTAATGTTTCATCTAATTTTAATTGAGAAGATTTACCCTACAGCTGTTTTAGAGCGGGCCTAGCTTTATGTTTGAATAAAAATGTTTATTTATTTTATGTTTTGATTGTCTATCACTGATTAGGGAATTTTTTGTTGCCATAATCTTTCATCGACTGGCAATTTTTTGTATCTGGCTGATTATTTAGGCATTTAATGGACTCCGCATCAGTTTCCTAAGCATTAGAATGCATGAAAACTCATGCAGCGTAAGGTCTGAAACCTGAACAAACCTCATAACAGACTTCCTGTTTCAAAGCAGGAATTTGTATATTTAGCTTTAAGTTCATGCTTCAGAGTAGCTGATAATGACTGTCATTCATTGTCAATGCTGTCCTCAAGGACACTCTTGACAGAACATATCTAGTATGTTCTGTCTTGTGGGCACTGGTTACAGGACAGTCGGTCTTTGTACAAGGCCATCCTTACCTGCAGAGTAGCACCACCACGGAATCGGCCTTTGCCGGGATGAAGCCCAGGAGGAAGACGTTGCGACAGCCGCAGTTGTAACACTCGAGCACCGTCTCGCCCAGCGGCCCATCTTTATGCAGCGTCACCTCTTTGCATTTGGCTCTCACCAAATGGTTCACAATGTGACTGGAAGTCAGAGAGCAGGAGTCAAATGGTTGAGAAAATAATCAGAAACACTTTGATCTCTGTGACATTTGTCCTGGTAGCATTGCTGCAGAAATCTATTGATAGTTTGCATAACAACACATACTGACCCACAGTACAAAAACAGGACAGACAAAATAGACTACTTCACACAATAGTAGATTTCCTATTGCATTGCTTGCAAATGTCAAAAGCTGACAGGACATATACTTGGACCTCCACTTTTTCCTACTAATGCAACTGCAATGAAAAGGTCTGTAGACACTACATTATACAGATCTCTCTTCACACACATTTAACACGTGAGGCAAAAGTCTGGCTGATTGTAATGTGGCTGAAAATAGTAGGAAAATAATGTTTTTTATTATTATATAAAGTTTAAGTGAGGTGTTTACATTTTTTGTTCTACCTCAGTAGCTTCATGTTTGGGTGCTTATACGTGAGGTAATTAGGTGAAGAGGAGAAGCTTACACACCTGCCAGATGTGTTGCCACGCCCATTACAGAACCACTTCTTGCTGGTATTGCAGTACACCACACACGCTGGATCATGGATTCCACAGTAGCTAAAAAACAACAATGTAGCAAAACAGTATCGGAATTACTGCAGTATTTAGTCAAAAAGACACATGAAATTCCGAGGGCTCTCTTCAACCATGCAGGACTCTTACACACTCCCAGTTCATTTTCAATAAGTCAATTGTTTGTCAAAAACTCAAACTTCAGCGTTTGTTATCTTCAAAAATAATACGCCAGGAAATTCTAACATTCCTTATACAAAACCTATATCGGTTTAGGATTTTCATCTAAACTAGCTATCCCAAGGCTGAAACACAAATATATTTGTAAATACAGTAATAACATTTTACGCCATTTTACAATAACTTCTAAAGCTCAAGCTTTTCCACATGTATATTATTGTATATTTAGTATCATGTTTTTGTATGCTTACAGGAATGCAAATTATGAAAGTTGTGGATCATTTTCTGATAAGTTCAATAGAATGGGCGCTAGGGCTGGGCGATATGGAGAAAATCAAATATCAGGATATTTTTGACCAAATACCTCAATATCGACACCGCAACGATATTGTAGTGTTGACTATTGGTGCTTTCACAAAATATTTACACAATGAGATTTTTGATAAATAATCATCAGTAAGGTGGATATAATGACGAAGTGGGTAAAGGCAAATAATAGAACAGTTACAACAGTCTAATAAGTTCAGAAAATGACATCACTTTACTGTAATGCAGCCTTTAAAACCAGGAAAAGACAACACATAAGCCATATTACGATATCCAAAATCTAAGACGATATCACAATATCGATATATTGCCCAGCTCTAATGGGCGCCAGAATTTTACTTCTAATAATGATCTGAAAACTGTCACTGCAGCTGGCTGGTGTGTCAGTGCATCATTAGTGATATGTGCAAGTCTTAAATGAGTAGCTACTACTTGTAAACGTTGACAGTATGCTGTGCTTTTTAGAAAATGTGTAACTGTTAGGGAGGATAATGAACATTGATGAACTTTGGGTTCTGTATGCCCTGTAAGTGGTGTGAAAGATCAGGGACTACACACAAAATAAGCACTATAAATATAGTATTGTGTTATCGTCAAGGAAAAAAAACCCACTAATGTATGGCAATGACTTCCTCAGTGATCTACCGACATCCTGCATGGTGTAGCTCTTGTCAGTGTAACGTTACCTGCATGCGTGCACAGGCAGGTCTTTGGTGTAGTACGTGTCTTCTTCATCCTCCTCAAAGTTGAGCTCGGCCAACAACTGGCTGGGTTTGGCCACGGGGTCATCCACTCCACCGTTGTGAAGACCTTCATCAGGACCATTTACCTGTGGCACAACACAAGCTTTCACAAACAAACCGAATGCTAACGATTAGCAGCTAGCGGCTAGGAGACACACAGCGCGGAAATGGCAGTTAATTGTGAGATTGTCAGTGCTCTTATCTTTGGTATTTGAAATTACACCTGTGTGTCTGGTTTGCTTCGAACTGTTCAAAACAAACGTGCTTAAACACCTAACTTTCCTTCAGAATTTGAGTTAACGTGCTTGCTAGCTAGCAGCGAGCTAACACGAAGCTAGGTAACGCTAGATCCAGTAATAGCGGGCTAGCATGCAGCTCTGGGTGAGCTAACCGAGCTAACGTCACTAAACCGCGCTTTATTGTGCCTTCCTGTAAAATTGAAAGCCTCAGACCTGGCTGTCCAGCTGGCTCTGCGTCTGGCCTTGAGTTTGCGTCTGGCTGGGAAGGGTGAAGTCGGTGAAGTCGTACTCAGAGCCCTGGGTGTCCGCTCCGAGTAACTCTGCTTCCTCGGTGTCCAGGAAGGTGAGGGTCTGGGAGCTCGGCCCGTACGCCTCCACACTCATCTCGACTCTCAACTTTCGCTTTACTGCGCGGTTTCCGGTCTTCGTCTAAAGATGAAAATCCTCACGGTATTTGTTTATCGAAAAATGGTTTAGAGGCCGACGCTCAAAGTCTGCGTTTGAACCAAAACAAAAATGTAACCGAGCAGAACCTCGAAAGCTCCAGCGGCAGCAGGTCCAACAGCGATGGTGACGAACTTCCCTGCGCCGTTCAACGTGTGACGTTCACACTGTAGGCTGTAGAGCCCGATCATCAATGGGGAGTGAGCTCTCACTCTGATCTTATTTCCGGGTATTAAAGCAGAATCGTGGACCTCTGCAAGGCAAATGTAAAATACCCGTGTTGGAAAGTACCAAAGTGCATTCACTAAAGTACTAAAATAGAAATTTGAGGTATAATTGATCTTCTCATTTAAGTTTTTAAGGCAGTTGGCATCCTCAATGTTGCACTACTGCTTCCTTCAGCTAGATCACCTTTATTAGGTATTTTTATTGGCATTATACAACATTCGCTGTGAAAAACAATATTGCTATTGCTAAGATAATTGTTTTATGCATGAGCTATTTCAGGAGTGCAGATGTCAGGCAAATAAATTACGACACAGTGGTGCTTCATGGTAACATCTGTGATCTTTGATAGGCTTTTTAGGCCAATTCTACCAACCTTACATTAGCACAGTTGGCAATTAAATTACATGCTTTTAATAGGTATAACTAATAAGCTGTGGAAAAACACAGAGAAGTAATAAAAGACACAAAGATGTTACTTATAATCCTTTAATTCTCTTTTTTTCAAAGCCTTTCCTTTTAAAAGCCAACATTATTTATTGTAACAAGTGCTTTGTTAATGTCAGAAGCAGAAAACACCTTTCAGTGGATTCTCCCTAAACAGAGAAACTCACAATAAAGCCATAATGTTATTGTACAACTGAGCACACCAAGATAAAAAAAAGTATTTTTGAGGTAGCCACACATCTGACTGGACAGCATCAGTAATATATCTTTTAACTGACCCACTGAGTATTTTTAAGGCCTTTTCATAACACATAAACAACAGCAAGGCACAGGATCAGAGGTCACCTCACATGTAAACTTGAGGATTTCACTTTTGTGAGCAGACATTTTCTGGGCAGCTCCTCCAAACCCCTTTCACTTCTCAGCACTCACAAAGCCACACATTAAAATATCAGCACCTGCAAACTCAGAACCCAAACCTGCCCTCCATTTCAACAAGTTTATAAGAGATTGTTAAACCACACACAATTAAGAGTTAAGTTTAAAAAAAAATGTAGGTGTGAGAAGAAGTTCAGTTCTGTGCTCCAAGATGCTACTTTGTGGTACAAACCATGGTGCTGAATAGCAATTAAAATGACACACTGCTAGAAATAATGCCAATCTACTCAAACTTACTGGCAAATACTTAACTGAGGAAAAAAACATTTAATTAAAAACTCAATGAAAGGCCAAGAGACCACTACTGCTTCAATGCTAAGCACAGCGTTAGTTTGCTAAGATTAACTGGGACAGTTTAAAACAGACAAATCGTTTTTTTCTGGGGATATGCAGAATTCTACTAAAACTGATCCAACTGAAGCTGTGTTGGGTGTCATGGGCTGTTCTGGCGTCTCAACAGCCAGGGAAGCGCAGGTCTACACAGTGAAACACAAGACAATCCAATAAAAAAAGGATTCTAAAACAGAACATTTACAGCTGGGAGAGGCACTATCACAAACACAGTGATGAAATCTGCTGCAGTTCATTTAACAGTTCGGAACAAACCAAAGCTCAGGAAAATAAAGGAAAACTCCCCTATAAAGCATACCTCACATGCATAAATTATTGTGTGTGTGTGGGGGGGGGGGGGGTTAAAATGGATGTCTGGAAAGCTACATATTTTAAGTTAAAGTGACTAAAAATAAAAATGCAAGCATTCACATGACCAACCCATATTCCAGATTAAGTAAAAGATGTAAAAACAAAATAAAGAAAGTGCTACAGAAATAAAATTTCAGGCCCAACTCTGACTGATCTGAGAGTCCAACTTCATAAAATCAAATCCTCAGGTAAAATAGCTATATCCAATTTAATGAAGATAACAGAAAGCTTTTATCAAAGAATACAAATTAGGCTGCACAAAAAATAAAAACTTGAGATTTTGCAAGTTTGGTCTTGAAATGTTGCAAACCTTTTAAACAATTAGTTTAAATGGTAGGTATTCTAAACAGTTTAAATGAACAACAGCGACAAGATCTACTATTTGTTCAGTTATTTATAAAGAATATCAATGGATATACAAATTAGATTGTATACCATATTTTGTGTAGTACACAACTTCATAACACAGCTCCCTCAGAGGAAACTGTTAAATTCAATCTGAAAATGTCTGTGGTAATAATTGCAATGCTCAATATCATCTCAAATAATTGTGCAACCATAATATATTTATGATAAACCTATGAATAAACCACTGAACTTGAGATCTGTACAATAACATTGCACAACCTGGGGTCCAGAACTCAGTGGGGTGGATTTGGGTGTTCAGTTAGAATTGGGCCGACAAAACTTGGGGGGGGGTATGAGCTGGAACCAACCCGTTCCCTTATTTAAATAACCTTTGTAAAAGAAGGCAAAATTACAACTTCTTATAAAGAAAAAGGACTCAAGAAACAATTCAACATCAAGTGTGAAACAGCACAGTTAGGCTTGAGACTCCCATTTTATCTTCTCACCATCGGGAGACGTTAAAACATAACTGAGTCAGGGCTAGAAAAACATGAATCAAAAACTTAAGACAAACAAACACTGGAAACATGGGATACGCTGAAGTTTTCATTTTGTAGAAGTTTGGCTACTTGTGGTTAAGTGCAATTCCTCTTGTGTCGAGAGGGCCGGAGAGGCTGGTTGGCATCTGGAGGTCACTTAGTGGAAGTGCTGCTGGCAGTGGATTTTCTCTTCGGCCTGGTCTAGAAGCTCCAGCATCTCCTGGATGATGGCCTGCAGTGCACGGCCCAGGTCTTCCCCGCTGTAAGGCTTTCCAAGAGGAGGCACATGTACGAAGGCAGAGCGACCATGGCTCAGGTACAGAGATGTGTAATAGGTGAAGTCACATAGATACCTGTTAGGGAAGACAGCAGAGCATCAAATGACTGTAAGTCTCTACATACCTACACCATAGATTTTCTCAGGTGGGATTTTTTCAGGTGGTAAAATTCGTTTTGCTGGTGCCCCCGTCCCCCAAACTGGGGGAGTGCCGACCGCCATCTACTGTAGGTCATACACTGACTATGGGTAAGTATCTCATACAACCCCACTGTCCCTTTAAGCAATAGTACATCCTACCTTTACGCCAGACTTTGTACACTTTGTTGCACACCGTTTTACTTCTGCTGTCTGTCAAACTGAATGCAAATTGTCAAACTAAATACACCTCATAATGCAGATAGTACATAGTGTACAGCTGACTTGTGTGTTTAACAAAGTGATATAAATGTGTTTTAATGCCCTATCCCTCAGGAGCTGTAGCATGTGATCTAGAAGTGAGAGGAAACTCAAACGGCAGATTCAAAATGTAAAATATAAAGTAAATCATTACCTTCCAGCATCTTTGGAGACAGACACAGCTACTCCCAGACCCGAGGCCGTCACTCTCTTACAGACTGATTCCATGTCAATAACTGAGTTGATACAGTCCGGGCCTCCCACAATGCAACACTGCGAATCAGGACAGAAGCTGCTGTTGTCCAGGCCCTTGTAGCCGTGATTTCTGCCACACTTCTCCAACGTAACGGTGGTGGCCATACCTGAGACTCCAACATGAACTACCAACTGTCAAACAAAGGAAACAATAAAAACACAAGTCAGAATTCATGAAATATTACTGCTCCAAAGTAAAAATTATATCAGTGGCAGCTCTCTTTGACTTCTCTGCTTGTTTGGACCCAAGGTGTCTAAAAAGTAGCAGAAATCCACTTATATTCAACACAACACACAGATCTGAACCCAAGGAACCAGAGCCAATATGGACCCCTATACAACCCAGGTATCAATTCCTTATAGAACTTGGGTCAATGCCACACTTAAGAGAGTAATTTGCATAATTTGATAATTGTATGTAATTCAACATGTGTTGCACATATTTAGTATTATCTAATTGTTCTCACGGCCGAGCAGTTCCACTTATAACTTGCATTTGCCTTTACACAACACCTGAAACCTGTGGCAATAAAATCAGACCTAACCTGGAACTAAGGCAGACATGAGTTGTTGTATTACTCTGTCAAAAGTTGAATAAAGTGGAGAGGTCACACCACGTTCTCCTCTTACCAGTGGATGATACTTCTTCCATAATGAAGGAACCAAACTCTGGACTGTCTGGTACTCTACAGGAACCTCGGATACATGCAAGTCCACTTCACCTCCCAGTCCGAGCTTCTTCAGTTCCTATCAGGACAAAACAAAAACATAAAAGCTAAAATACTTTTTTGCATTTTAATATAGATATTTTTATCTCAAGCATCCTACAGTGATGAAGGTGACAATAAGTAAAGCTAGAAGGTGGACCTTTGAGTTTAGAGAATACAAGTTATGAAACTATAGTAGATAACCTTGACAAACAAAAAGTCAAAGTGCTCATATTTTTTTATTGTTACTTTCTATTTTAGATGTACGATTCTTGACTTTTGCGGCACTTGTTTTCTGTTACGCACAAAAATACCAAGGCAAATTCTTTTTCAAAAACTTTTTTTGTTTCTGATTATTAATAATAATAATAATAATAATTAAAAATAAATAAATAAACTATTCAGAACCAATGATAATAATCTATGGCCAAATGTTTCTGTGAAATGTTATTTAACTTTTAGTAAATTTTTTTAAATTGAACAGGAAAAGTCGGTCCTTTTTGCGTTTTCTTAAGGCCCGGACACACAGAGCTGATAATGGTCAGTGACTCAAGTCTGATCGGTGCGTTCCGTGCCGTCGTCCATCTGAGGGGCCGTCGTCCTTCATTTTGGCCAATTTGACATATATAATCGGCAGGGCGGGCACTGCCGGCAGTAAGACTCAAATGACCCATCTGATTGGTAGAGTGCTAACCCGGAAACGGGGAGCGGGATGAGCGTGACTAGAGTCTCTCAAAATGTGACGAAAATCTTTTAAACTGACCTTTGTTGATCTGAAATAAAGACAGATTCAGCAGCTGCATTACCTATTTCTCGCTTAAAATGTTGAACTATTTTAGTACAATATGAGATCATATTCTGAACAAGCCGCCATGACAGTCTGTCTTTGAATTTCCAGAGAAACCAGACCCACGTGACGCGTTCGTCCAATCAGCTGCCGGTTTTCATTTTTGGCCAACAATACAGATTAGCGCCGCCTGCTGTTATGGAGATGTATTACATCTCGTCGCTTTGCTGTGTTCCGAGGCACTTTTTTGACCAATTTGGGGAGACTGATCAGCCCAACTGCCTTTTCTGCCGACGTTTGGCCGTCGGCTCCGTGTGTGTCTGGGCCTTTAGGGAACAGATGTCTCTTTTCAAATAACATTATTTTGCACTTAACTTGAAAGAGGTGTATTATGAAAAAGACGTAACTGCAATACTCAACCGTCTTCCTAAATAGTATGTAGTAAAATTGCAATCATACATATTATAAGTAAGATAAATCTGTGTCAAATTCACAGCCTGTGGACCGACACCTCCCCCAATCTCAGGACAAGAAACCCTGGACACTGACCCCCACTTGTATTAAAAAGAGGCTTGTTTGACCACGTCAGTGACCCCGCCACAAAGCGGCCTTTTGTTTGCCTTTAATATCCTTATCAAGTCTGTCTAGACACCCTGAGAACCACCGTCATCCCCCACATGCAGTTTCCCCAGCAGGACACAGAGAGCCTCTGACACGCTGCTGCTGCACGGTGAGAAGCCGGCCGGTAACTCTCAGAGCATCATGTAACCGCAACAAAAACTGGAGAAATTCATTTTGGAAAAGTCACACCTGCTCTTATTTTATCACATTTACTAACAACACAACATGAAGACTATTTATGCAGACTGTCTAGTCTTGGCTAAAAACATGATGAGCTTTATTAAGTTGGTGTGCCATATTTAAGAGGTGATCAATGGCAATGTTTCTGTCCAAAATGAATATAAAGCAGTTTGGAAAAGCTTCAGGACTTGTTTAGTCTAGTTTTACTATATTTAAAAAAGGATACATAAATCACCACATTAAATATGATAAATGTGTGCATTAAAACCGCAAAAAACAGGTAAAACACACCTGTACTGCTACCCAGCTGGCGTTGACTGCATGCTCTCCAAATGGCCCAAAACCTGCAAAACACATGTTATTTTGGTTGCTGTACTGAATTTACATTATGTAAACAATTATGGATTCTGTTTAAACTAAAAAAAATTACAAAAAACTAAGCAAATAGATTTAATTCAGGAGAAGCAGATAGTGTATATCCACAACGCTGTGGATATACACTTATTATGTAGATATTGTATGTAGTGTAAGATTTGAATAAATGATAATTTTAAATGTTTTATGGAATGACTGCTAGATACTGTCAACAAAGTGTAATGGGATTAAATTGCAATATAAACTGTCAACAGTATACAGACATAACACTTCCAAAATACTACATTTTCAGAAAACATAAACACTTTGATAAAAAAAAAAAAGTCTACAGTGCTGCAGCATGCTGCTTTTCTTAAATTTTCAAATTAAAATCAATCCCTATCACTAAAAGTCCTTCCATGCGTCACTCCATATGAACTATAAAATTGCAGCAGCAGACTATGGATATTCACTCAGGCTTGTTTATGTAGGGATCTATAACTGATCCTCTCCCACCACCCTACCAAGGGTCAGTGGGTCCCTGGGGGTTGGGGGGAGGGGGGATCAGTCTGTCTGACAGGCTGCTGAAAAGGAGCAGAGTGAGGGGCCGGCAGCTGCCAGCCGGCCCGCTATTGTGAAGGTGATGTTCCCAGACACATCTTGTATCAGCTGGGACTGCGAGCTTCTGCGCCCCTTTGTGTTTGAAAAGTTTCTTTTATCCTCCACTGATTCAATGTTCAAGACTGTAGTTTGTGCATTTAGAAAATATTATATCTACGTGCCTGGAAGTGAAGTTGCATTAAGTCTTGTTTTGGGGAAAACAAACCTGAGTAATATATCAATATTCAAGGATATATTCATTTCACTGTAATCATTACTTGGGATTTGTCTTATTTAGTTAATAGTGATGCAAAAATGTGTTTCCTAAAATGAAACATGCAAAGAAGCTTCTATGACAGATTGGTAGGACGCAGCAGGAAATATCAGTTCTAGGCCATACTTTTATTTTGTAATAAAGCAATGTGATTGAATCACAAATAAAATGCATGAGCTTCCATACAAAAACCTATACATAAATACTGGAACACAATCATTAGTTGGTTATTTGTTATAATGTTATTTACTTTTAACCACTTTGTAATAGCTCTGCAATGACACCATGTCTGGACAGAGGCCTGATGTTGAGAACAAGTCCAACTGTTGAGAAACTCACAAAACAAAGCCATGAAAAAGAAACACTCAGGCACTCGTTCTTTGTCAAAAACGCTGAACATGTTTCACTATCACTACAAAATACCTCCCTTAGATATTCCATCTATAGCTCTGATATCATGATACTAATAATAACCATAAACTAATGTTTGAGATAACTTTTGATTTTATTATCGTATGTATATGAATGACGGTCACATCTCGATTTTATTGACGTGTTTCGCAAAGAATTACACATTTGGAGGATCTGTAGATTCTACCAACATTACATTTCTACTGAATTATGTTATATATTGGCTATTTATTCATGCTCAGCGTTACATGTTTACCCCTATTTTGTTTGATGTGCGAAAGACAGGAAACATTTAAAAAAAAATAATTTCACCTAGCTTGTCAGTGGCGCTAATTATATAAAATATAATACACAACTGAATACCACTGTTACGTTGTTATTATTACAACTGTAAGCAGAACATTCTTTAAACTGTCCACAAATGCAGCGGAGTGAAGCAGTAACATGAAGCAGTAACATGAAGCAGTAACAGCCTGACGCCATTAACGTTAGTAGCTGTCATCTCCACAACTTTTCCTCCACTTCACCCTGATGTTCAGTCGGCCGACAAAGACGACAACAATCAACAATGGCTGGAAAAAGAAGACAAACCTGTAACGACCACAGTCCGTTTACTGTTATCCATCTTCCGTCCTGTTGCAGAGGATCTGCTGCCTTTTTTTTGTTCTTTTTATGGACCAGTTGACCGCAGAAAGAGTCAATAGCCTCCAGAGCTGTCGGCTCCGTCTGCCAGACAGACACAACTAGAAAACAGTCCTCTTTACTGCAGGCTGCGTGAGACGTGACGTGATGCGTCAGAAATGATACGCTGATTATTCAGTGGGGGCGTTCTTATATGTTTTTGTTTCACTGGTATTTTTTATCTGTAG